>NW_012101361.1:359965-454625 GCF_000951045.1 Mandrillus leucophaeus | reverse complement strand
CTGAAAATCTATCTCTTAATTAGTATGTTTAGATCATTTACATTTAATTTAATTGTTGATATGATTAGATTTAGTTGATTATTAATTTATTATCTTTTTATTACTAATATTCTTCGTCTCCTCTATTTCTTGTTTCATGTTTAATTTTCTTGACATTTTTGGTAATTAAGCTGCTTTTAGTGTTTCATTTTAATTAACATATTGGCTTTTTGGTAAAGTTTCTATTTATTTCAATAGTTTTTCTATGGATCACAGTATGTTTACTCAACATTTCACTGTCTATTTGAGTTAATATTTTACCACTTAAAGTATAAATGTAGAAGCCTTACAACCAGATAGGTTTGTTTACTATCTACTTTTTCTAGGTGTCATGTGCATTGCATCTAATTATATTTCAAAGTCTCACAAAATACTTTTATAATTTTTGCTTTCGACAGTTATATACATTTTTTGAAAACCGAAGAAAGGTCATATAAAGTTAAAAAGTTTCTGCACATCTAAGGAAACAATGAACAAGGTGAAGAGGGACCCACAGAATAGAGAAAATATTTGCCAACTATCCATCTGACAAGGAATTAATAACCAGGATATATAAGGAACTCGACAAAATAGGAAGAAAAATCTAATAATCCAATACAAATATGGGCAAAAGATGAACAGACATTCCTCAGAAGAAGACATACGTATTTCACACAGGTATATAAAAAGGTGCTAAAATCACTGATCATCAGAGAAATGCTAATCAGAACTATAATGAGATATTATATCACCCCAGTTAAAATGGCTTTTATCCAAAAGACAGGCTATAACAAATGCTGAAGAGCATGTGGAGAAAGGGTAACCCTCATATATTGTTGATTGGAATGTCAATTAGCACAGTCACTATGGAGAATAGTTTAGAAGTTCCTCAAAATACTGAAAATAGAACTACCATATGATCCAGCAATCTCATGCTAGGTATATATCCAAAAGAAAGGATATCAGTATATCGAAGAGATATCTGCACTTCTATATTTATTGCAGCACCATTCACAATAGCTAAGATTTGGAATCAACCTGTGTCCATCAATAGATAAATAGATAAGGACAATGTGGTATGTATATACAATGGAGTACTATTCAGCTGGAGGACATTATCTTAAGTGAAATAAGCTCGGCACAGAAAGAGAAACTTCGCATGTTCTCATTTACTTGTGGGAGCTAAATATTGAAATGACTGAACTCATGGAGATAGGGAAAAGAGTGATGGTTACCAGAGGCTGGGAAGGATAATGGTGGAAAGGGGGAAGGGGAGATAGTTAATAGGTACAAAAAATGTAGTTAGAATGAATAAGATCTAGTATTTGATGACACAACAGGGTGACTACAATCAACAATAATTTATTGTATATTTCAAAATAACTAAAATAATATAATTGAATTGTTTGTAACACCAAGAAAGAATATTACACATTGTATGCCCATATCACAATATCTCATATATCCCACAAATATATACACCTATTGTGCACCTTCACTTTTTTAAATTTAAAAAAATGAATAAAATAAAATAGTCTATTTAACCAGATATTTATCATTTCTGTCATTCTTTCTTCATTTCTGAAGTTCAGGATTTCCTGTGATATTATTTCTCTTAAGCCTAAAGCAATTCCTTTAGTATTTCATTTGGAATAGATCTGCTATTAGCAAATTCTCTTAGCTTTCCTTCATCTGGTAAGATCTTCATTTCGCATTCATATCTAAAAGATATTTTCATTGGCTTTATAATTTTGTGTTGATAGTTTTTTTTTTTTTCTTTCAGTATCTTAAAGATTTGTTTTGCTGTAATCTGGCTTTCATGTTTTCTGATGAGGAAACTTCAATCATTTGAATTTGTGCTCACTTCATGTAATGTTTGGTATTTACCACTTTGATCATGATCTGTCTAATCCTAATTTAATTTGAGTTTATCCTTTTAAAAGTTTTCTGAGTTTCTCCTTATAGGACCCAAGTGACATGGATGTTATGACTTTTGATATTTTTCCCACAGGCACCTAGAGTTCTATTATTTTTGTCAACATTTTCCCTTACGTTTCTTAACTAGCAAATTAATTAACAGATAATTTCTGTTGGGCTATCTCCAAGTTCCCAGTATCTTTCATCTGTTTTCTTGATTCAGCAAGTAAACTCACAAGTGAATTTTAAAACTTTTATCTATTATATTTTCTTGTTCTAACGTTTTCATTTTTAGATTTTTTAAATTCACTGCTAAAAATTACTACATTTCCATTTATTTCCAATGTGTCTACTTTTAACTAATGCACCTACAACTAAAGGATAGTTATGTTCTTTGCTATAAAGTCATGCTGTGTAATTCCAACATTTGGGTTGCCTTGTGGTTAGCATTAGTTTATTGTATTTTTCCTGAACAATTCATCATAGTTTCCTGGATTCATGCACATAGAATTTTTTGGAGTATACACTACACATTTTTGATACTATTCTGTGACACTGTAGGTTCTATTAAAAGCCTGTTGACAATGTTGTTAATTTATATAATATTCCATTGCCAGCCACAATGGATAAGCCCACTATAGCTTAGCTCCCCGGCTGATTGTAACTCAAACTTCTAAACAAAATATAGAAAGTTATTGTTTTTAGCAGGCATTTGACATGTTTAGTGACTTATTAAATTTTTTCTTACCGTTTTGGTTTCAAAAGGTGATCAGTGGTTTTAATATCAGTTTAGTTTCTAAACCTTTGCTACATTGCTTTGAGCCTGTGCCAATCATGTGTCACCAGGGATTAGTCAGAAACTAAGAGGTGGTGCTTTATATTGAGGCTCAATTCTTAAAGTTTTTTCTGTGTTACTTTGCAGTTTTCCTATGCATTCACAGCTCAGAGATGAGCTCAGGAGTTTAGCTAATTTAAACACAGAATTAGGAAATTTCCTTCTTCTCTCTTTTCTACTGGATTCCTCTACATTTTCTGTTTTGCAGGGGATGTCTTGCCCAATCCTCCGACCAAAAAGATTAGGTTTGTCTTGCAGTCTTAGGTGTCTGTGCTACCCCCAGATTTCTGTGATTGGAGTTCATTCTCAGGCCTAGTTCATGAAAGAAAAGAAAATATGGAAAAAAAAAAAAACTCCCAAGAAAATTATACTCATCTGAGTTTCCTTTTTCAGTTTTGACTTTCTCTCTCCAACCTGCCTGCATTTTTATCCTCTTCAGATAATTACTTTCTGTATTTCGTCTACAGGTTTTAGTTGTAATCAGTAAGGGAATTAAGCTATAGTAGGCTTATCCATATTGGCTGGCAACAGAACTTTTTATAAACATAATTTTGGATGGTTACATTGTAATTCACTTTATGGATATTTTAAAATTTAAAATGGCTTTTCTATTTAGGAACATTTGAGTTTCTTCTTTGTTTGGTTCTTCTAAATAGCATTACAGAGAATATTGTTAAAATAAACATTTCTCTAAATCTGATTATTTCCTTAAAAGAAGTTCTTATAAACTAAATCACTAGATCAAAACATAAGAAAGCATGTAATTCACTAGGTCAAAGCATTTTTACTGCCAAGGCATTTTGACTTTATCTTGGAAGTGATGACACATGTGCTGTAATGACATTATCAGTGTTGTGGTTTAGACAAAAAGCTCTGGTGGCTAGAAGAATAAGCTGAAAGGGAAGAAGGAGGTGGAAAAAATCATTCAAAAGTCAATCACAATGTTCTGAGTTAGAAACTCTAAGTGCATGAACTAAGACATTGTTACTAGACATGAAGAGGGGGCAATGGCTCCTTTTTTTGAAACAGAATCTTGCTGACAGAGAAGATAGGATTCCAGGATAAGTCATGGGTGACCTAGGCTTTGGATGACTCAGTGACCAAGGGAACAGGAGGCAGGATGGAGAATAAAAAGAGTGTGCTTGGAAGTTTGTGAGGGAAGTGGTTTTGCCACAGGAAATCCAGGTTTCAGTAGGAGTGAGGAGATAAATGGATCTTACATGGAAGGCTTTAAGAAAATAACATTTCTTTGAAATGCGGCATGATGGCATAAAATAAGATAAAAATAATCGAGGAGAAAACAAAAGGAAAAGAGGAGATCTAAGCTGAATAGAAATGAGGGTTTGAGAGGAGGTGAGTGATGATAGTAGAAAATTTGCAAGCTGATAGGAATGAAAGAACAAACTTAAGAATGAAAAACCTCCAGTACCCAGTAGGTCTGCGGTCAGAGGCGTTTCCTTGTGAATGCCACTTTGTTCCCCAGATGGCTGAGAAGGTCTTAATGCCTTGGCAGGAAGTCTGCCCCTGCCTTGTGGTGAGGTCACTGGCAGTTTACTTTGCCTCTTTGCAAACAAAATCTATCTTTGGTAACAGGCTAGTAACTACTTTTGGTTCCCAAACTCCCCCCCTTCCCTACCTCAAATTGTGTAGCCTCCATCCCCGTCCATAGGCTGAAGCCTCTGTTACTCACAAATGCTGATAGCATTCAAAGAACTTTGAAGTCATCATCTTACAAGTTGTATGATCTTCAGGAGTTTGCTCAACCACCTGTGGGTATTTCCTCATTGTAAAATGAAAAGACCAGATGAGTACCCCAAATGTACTTTGTGGCTCATTTTGAAATTATAACCTCAGCATAATCACTTTTATAAATCTATATTGTATACATTTGGAGAATATAACTAAAACAAGCAACTTGGGGAATGACTCAGTGCTTGACCATAAAACCATTCTGTATGTATCACTACTAGACTAAGCAACAGCTTACAGGCTAAACTATGAATGTTAGACAGATACTTCTAAGGGACAAACTGTGAGCTAAAAGTTGTGGATGTGGAAGGAGAAGCAGTGCTAAATCTTTCTGACCCAAGTTGTAGTCACCAAACTGATGATTTTGGAATTGACAGTTAATGGTATCTGTTTCTCAATTGACTAGTAAAACTTTGTAGTGGAACCAGAGTGAATAAAATTCTGAATCTTTGTTACCTAATATAGGGGCAAGTCAAACACAGACAACAATTAGGAAATGATCGTGCAGTGAGTGAGTAGGGAAATAAAAATTATCACACGATTTCAGAAGTTAACAATGTCACTTTGGAGGGCCTCATGAAGTATTCCTTATACCAGGACGAATATTTAGGTGTGGCTATGCTGGGTTTAGAATATTATGTTGCTATCAGGCCTCCTGAATGTCTTCCTAATATCCTGGCTGAATAGGCCCCTTGCTTAGGACTTTCCAAACTTCCCCCATGACTCAGAAACTAAAGGTATAATGCCTGGAGTACCCTGATCTTACAAAGTGGCTAAAACTGATATCTGTGTGTCTGGCCTATGCAGATTATTACTCATTTTTTATTTTATCTCCTGCCCATACCTAGAACTTCTTTGTTTTTCTAAAAAAAATAATAAATTCACTGCATTGCTAACATTAAAACATTAAGATATTTCAGATAAAATAGAATTCAGATGGAATTTCCTATTTTTTCTTGACAAATCAGCAGATTTGATAAGATTGGGTCTGTATTCCTACATACAAATAACTGTCTGGAGTTGCATAGTTCCTGCCATCTCTAGATCAATAGAACTCCTTCCTTTTCCCCAGAAAAAGGAGAGGTACATGTACTTTACTTATCTGCCTAACTTCTAAAGGAGGGTGACCACATTTCCTAGTCTGCCTGTAAGAATCTCATTTACTCTGTTGACCTATAATTCATTAATATTATCCCCTTTGGTTTTAAAACATGGCCTGGTGGGAATGAACAATTCAGAGGACTCTGAATCTGTTCTGTCTAAGGAAAGGATGCAATCAACCATCAAAACTTGTATACTTAAATGATACTACGTTTTATTTCAGATAAACTTACTTATATGAAAACTTTATTAAGCATCCACTACTTGCAAAGCACTATTAGAAGCTGAGGATAGTGTGAGATCAAGAAGAGACATGATTTCTTTTCATAATAATTATGGATTCTATTGAAAAACATAACTATAAAATAATTAAAATATGATCAGTAATAACTTAGAAAGAAGACATAGACAAGAACCTAATCTTATCCAGACAAACTAGAGGTGGTCTCTTGATAGAAGCTGAGACTTTACTTTTCCCCTCTCAGGCTGGAGGACAATAGAATGGGGAAAGTGTGCTCCGGAGAGGGAGAAGTGCATGCTTGAAGATCTAACACGAGAATATGGCAGGTTCAAGGAATAGAAAAATATTTCAGTGTCACTATAGAATAGGTTGGTCTAGTAGGGATAATGCTGCAGGTGGGGACTCACAAGCTGTGTTAAAGGATTGTTCATTCATTATTAGGTCAATGGGCAAAGATTTTGGCAGGATAGTGTTAATACCATATTTATGTTTAGGAAGATTATTCTAGATCAAGTATGCAGAATAGATGGAAGCATTAGGAGGCAGTTCCAATAATCTAGGGAGATAATGACGGTATGGCTTAGAGTACAGTGAGATGGAGGGAAATGACATCTAAGAAATATTAAGGGGATAAAACTGGGAATATGCAGTAGTTAACAAAAATATTGGAGATGAGGAGCTGGAAGGGATTAAAGATAGCTCCTAGATAAATGGCTTGGAAAATGAAGTGGATGAAACTGCTTTGCTGTCTTTCATTGAGATAGGGAAGACTATACACACACACACACACACACACACACACACACACACACACACACACATATGCATATGGAAGGAGACCTGATGAGTTAGTTCTGGACAAGTTGAGTGTGAAGTGCTGTGAGACACATGGGTGAAAAAGTCCAATAGATAGCTGAAAATATATGCAATTGGATTGTAAATCCAGACAATAGCCTGGGAGTATAGATTTAGGAGTCATCTATGAATTAAAACAACCTTGGTACATATAAGTAGAAAGAATCATGATGCAAGTGATAAAACTTACAAAAGACTTCATTATGTTCTAGCAAACATTATTTGATTGGACAAATACATATAGAGTATTTATTATGTATAAAACACAAAAATAATTCAAATAATTAGATTGGACAACCTCTGGAGGAGGTTATGGGGTTGAGAGGGTTTTGTTTATTTGTTTTAGGCAAATGACTTATTGATTATGTTTAAATGTTCCTGGAAAGAAACCAGTAGAAAGCAAGAAGAAGGTGACTGGTGAGAAAGTACAAAGAAGAGTAGGATCAAGGGAGGTTGAGAAGAGTTGAGAAAATGAAAATTAGCAACTCCAGATATTGAGTTAAAATTATTTACTCCAAAGAGAGTGTTGCCTGTTAATTACAAACTGTGTGATTAGTTTTTCAAGTAATGTAATACCAAATACAAACAATCTCTGGTACATTTAAAGTCCATTTACATACAAACCATTCTCCTGTCAAAAAGATATTTCTTCATGTGAGCTTGTCTTCCAGGTCACCAAACTGACGACATATTCAGTGCTTTATGAAGTTAAATATGCTTACTTGGAATATTGCTGGGTCTATTAACAGCTACTTTTATACCCTCTCCATTCCTTCTTTACCTTCTGGATTTTTGAAAGGTAGCTCTCAAGTTCTGTCACAATCTCGCTGATGTTCACATCACATGCTCTTACTAATAGCTTCTGAATTCTTATTAAGTAAATCTAACATCATGATGAAGTACCAATCTACACACGCTAAAGCAATGGCAATCAAAGCATAGACAAAATCTTTATTCCTGAAAGTCTGGAGGTAGAAGTTAAATCATTAACTGACTTCTATTCTAATTTGGCCATTGAAGCATGGCTTCATTTTTTTCTTGTGACTAACAGAATCAACAAGCCACAAACATTCAGTCAACTTAGGCAAGATACCAAATAAAAGAGAACAAAAGAGGACAGCATCACTTTTCTAAAAAGTCCCTTCTTTTAGGGAACTCAAAGGACATCACATGCATGAACTCATTAATATCTTATAATTTTCTCACAGTGTGAAAAGCATTTTAGAGTTAAAGAAAGGAGCTATTTTAATAGTCTTTGGAAAGTTTATCAGTAAAAGCCTGAACTGAAACAAAAATTCCTAATTCCCTTGGTGGTCTAGCACTGGTTACACTGAGAAAGTTCCCATGCTAGAATATTAAGATTATTGCAAAAAATAATATAATTATTTGGCATTTCGAATAAAACGTCACTAAGGCATTGAATCATAAATTACATTTTTATAGTTTGAGTCCTCTGATGTCAGCATACATCATTATTTCCCAAATAATCTGTTCTTCTCTGATCCCTGTTCTATCCAGAAGAGAATGATGACAGGCTCTGGAATCATACAGAGTCAATTCCATTCCTAGCTTGGCCACTATAGGATCTTGGATATTTTATTTAAGTTCATTTTTTTAATCTGTAAAATAGGAAAAAATGCTCTCATACAGTTGCCATGAACATTAAGCAAGGTTACGAAATGACCTGACTCATAATTGAAACTCAAGAAGTATCCAATTTTCTTTCTTTTTCCAAATGGAAATGAAACTTCTAAGCTAACACATATTCTCCCTTTCCTGCATCATTCTTTCCCATTGTTCCCCAGACAATCATTGTCCCTTACACATTACCAAATCCAGATTCCCTACTCCATCTCTGATTCTTTTATCTTTTATTTTTCAGCTGGCACATAGCATCTGTATAAAGAAAAACAGGTAATATTACTTTTAGGAAGCCAGAACACAATTTGTAGAAACCACTTACTTTCATCTCCCTAAAAACATTTTTCAACAGCAAGAGCTCAAGTCTCTAATCAGGTATACTGCATCAATAAACTGAAGAGTTTGGTTCAGAATTTTAAATTTTTAACAAAGAAAGTTATACAATATTATAGTTGTTATGTTCATTTGGCACTGATTTTAAAATCTGGTATAGTATGCACTCAATAATTTAGAGATGAATTTGTAAATAGTCCATATTTCACCATCTCTCTTATCTATTGGATACTGGAAAACTAATTCAGATATTATCCCTTTATAGCTGACTTTCAAATTTATAGAATTATTTCTTCAAGAAACAAATTCCTTTTTCTGACTTATATTGAAAAGTATAAATTTTGCTTTTGAAATGTGATCTCTAAAGACTGAAAACAAGATTGCCGGGACAGGGGAGAGGGTACTTCTTCTATTTAATATAAAAAACTCTTTTGTGTTCAGCCATTTGAGGGGTGGGGATAGAATGGAAATTGAGGCTAGCCCAACAATCATTATTCCCTTAATTTCTATCGAGCAAAGAGGCTCAGCATTGATCCTGATCCACATCAATAATTGCAATTATTCATTTGGATGGTTTTCAAGCAACACCCAGAGATCATAAGATTGTATACCATGAAAAATAATTAAATATTACAGTATTATTTTAAGATTTTGTTATCATTTTTTCCTGTCTTGGTGAGTCTTATAGAAAATATCCCAGTTCTTCAGTGATTTGATAGTATTTCTTACTTATGTGACTATTAGAGCATCAGTTGATTGAGGTAAAAATCTGGGCATGTTTTTTGTCTTCATAATTTGCACCTATAACAATTGTTCAGGGCCCGGCGCGGTGGCTCAAACCTGTAATCCCAGCACTTTGGGAGGCCGAGACGGGCGGATCACGAGGTCAGGAGATCGAGACCATCCTTGCTAACCCGGTGAAACCCCGTCTCTACTAAAAAATACAAAAAAACTAGCCGGGCGAGGTGGCGGGCGCCTGCAGTCCCAGCTGCTCGGGAGGCTGAGGCAGGAGAATGGCGTGAACCCGGGAGGCGGAGCTTGCAGTGAGCGAGATCCGGCCAGAGCGAGACTCCGTCTCAAAAAAAAAAAAAAAAAAAAACAAACAAAAAAAAAAACAAAAAAAATTGTTCAGAAAATATCGGGTAACTGAATAGATATATTAATGGATAACTGAATAAAAGCACTAATGATATTGATAGTGAATATTCTCACTCAACAGCTTTAAGAATTCTTCATTGGCAGGTGCCTATTCTTTCTGGGCACTCTAGCCTATTTGATCTCATTTAACATTCTAAGGAAGAAGAGAGAGAACAGTTACAGACAATTAAAGAAGCAGCAGAAACCCTGAATATCTTTGCATTTATAGAAGTTATCAGCTCTTATTGATGGCCTTTTCCAGAATGGAGACAGGCCAACTAAAGACTAACAGTGTTCGAAACTAGTGGTGCTCATTACGGCTGATATTACAGGGTGTAAAGAGGCGTACTTCCACCTTTAACACCAATATATCTACTTAATGTACTTGTTGAATTTATTCCTAAAATAATTCCTTCAAATAATTTATAATAATTGCTTTATCTTCAAAGCATATGCAGGCATTTAATTATATGATAGTATACAGTGCTCTGGGGGCTTTGTTTTGGTAATGAATTTCCAATCAGGGGACTAAAACCTGAAAATTTAAGTCTCAACTAATTTTATAGTGTGGAAAAATGACTAATGTATAAGAAATGTTTACAACAATTATACAGTTAACTTAGCAATTGGATTCAGACAACTGTCCACTTTATGGGGAATACACATTTATCTAATTTCTCACCATATTAGCAAGACTATATATTCAGTGAATCAAAGAATATAGCCTATAAATTGCCTTAAGAATAGTTGCTGTTGCCTTTCCTCAGGGAGATTGTTCTAGTATCTATCAAAGCGATGCTTTAAAAGGAACAACTCTTCTTGATAATTGCATTAAAATAATATGGAGTTACAAAGAGAAATTTTCATACTTCAAATTTTATATTTTATGTAACATTTCTATGTATTTGTTTATATAGTTCATATACATGTGTATGTAAATATGTGTGTGTATCAGCTTTCCATTTCAGTGATCTACTTTTTTTTTTTTTGAAGTAAGTTATTTCTCTGATTGAGTGATAGCTCTGTTTTAGAGAATACAGTTTGTGTTTTTGTGATAGGATTATTGTCGCAGAAATTAATGGAATGTATTTAAAGCTATTGTAGCACTTACATAGTTCTGGAGGATTTGGGGCATATTTAAATATATTTTTCTATTTTTTGATTGTAGAAATTTTCTTTGGTATGTGTACTGCTATATTAAGGCATAATATGGTGATTTCTTTTAAATATTTATAAGAGAATTGCTTATTTTAACTTATGAGGAAACAATGCTTACCATAGTAATTTAAAAGTTTACCTGGGTAGATGAGTTAAGCAAAAAGCAAAATCCCTAATGTGAATACAACCCCTTGTTGAAAATATTTTAATGTAAAAACTGGCCTTTACTGTAATCCCAGCACTTTGAGAGGCTGAGGCAAGTGGATCATGAGGTCAGGAGATCGAGAACATTCTGGCTAACACGGTGAAACCCCGTCTGTATTTAAAAAATACAAAAAACTAACCACGCGAGGTGGCGGGCGCATGTAGTCCCAGCTACTCGGGAGGCTGAGGCAGGAGAATGGCGTAAACCCGGGAGGTGGAGCTTGCAGTGAGCCAAGACCGTGGCACTGCACTCCAGCCTGGGCGACAGAGTGAGACTCCCTCTCAAAAAAACAAAAAAACAAAAAAAAACAAGAAAAACTGGACCTTACCTGTATATCATTGTTGGGCAAATGCAGCTCTTGGTTGTGACTTCTGCTTAGCCAGTTCCCTGTTCTTCTCTTTCCTTTCTTCTCAGCAGCCCTAGAAATACAGCCTTCTTACTCTTTCTTATTAAAACTATCACCACGTCATCTCTTTCTTCAGGGTTGCCTCTACCCATAATTGATTGTGAATGTTGGCCTTGTCCCCTAACTTGTTCAATTCTATTGAAAACCAACATTCAAACTCTTGCCCTTTTAAGACTTTGGCCACAAGTCTTTAACCTAAGAACAGCTTTGGGCAAAGCAGACCCCTGCAGTGATTTCCTTGGGGCGTTTTCTCTCCAGCTTTTACAGTGTGGGTAATAACTACACTTTATCTCACTTGATTATCACAATGGGAGGTTATTGTCTCTCTTCATTTTACAGATGAGGAAAAGACAGCAACAGGAGACAACTGATTAGCCTATTAATCTCTTCTGTATTAGAATTAAATTCAGCTGTCTAGCTCTAAGTCTGGAACTCATTGATACATATGTACATTTGTATAGTTTGTATTATATTGTATATTTGTATAATTTGAAATGTATCTTTTTGAAGTGTAATTTGTGGTTCCGAGTAGTATATAATATTTTCTAGGCTTCAGGAGAATGCGAGAAGCATAGCCACTTCTAGAAGTAAGGTTCTGGAAAGTTGTATCTTCTCATGAGGTTTTCTAGCTGCATAAGAATTCCTAAAATTCTAGGTGAGAAAAATGTTAAATTGAGGGGGAATGTTTGATTAGGTCTAACCTGGGAAAGAGAGAGAGCACATGGAATTGTAGCTGGGGGTCAATGTACACAAACTCTTTTACAGGACATAGGAAAGGCGCATGTGTTGGGGAACACTAGCTAGCAATAGCTTCTGACATTTGGTCCCTTGATGAGTCAGCTCAGAGTTCCTAAAAGAGAAAACTGTAAACAGTAATGTGGACTGTGGGCCTGAAAAGATGTACTTAATCATAGTACAGTGCCAGCCCAGATCACAGAACAAGACCTGTTCTCCCGAGACACAAAGAGCTTTCACCTTCTTTTGGATTAATGTTTCTTGATAGCATCTGGGCAGCAATGGTGGGGGCAGCAGCATTGTCAGAAAAAACTTTCCTGAGAGCAGGGAAGAGGGCTGGGGTCAGGAGGCAGGTTGGGGTAGGGTGAGGACAGATTTGCCGTGATAGCCTGCTCTCCAGGATTGAGACGATTCTTCTCTTTCATTGCCCACACACTAATCTCAGAAAGTCTCACTTAATGCAATTCAACTCTCAAGCCCTTACACCAAATGCTTACTACTCACGGTAATTATGCAACAGAATAACCAACAATTTCATATATCTTTAAAAATGTACCACAAAATTTGCATACCATGTCCAAACATTGTAATGATGCTGCATATGATGAATAGATTAAATTAATAATTATTATTTATATTGTGATTTTTTTAGTGTTGTTAAAGTAATATCTAGATCTATCTGGTAATTCTTATGTGCTTCTTTGTTCATAAAAAAGTTATTTTTTCCTTGAAAATATTAGCAAATATCAAAATAAAAGCTATAGGAGTTTGAGGCTAGAAGCCACTACACTCCAATCTGGGTGACAGAGTGAGACTCCAACTAAAAAACATGTATAAATTATAGTTTTAAAAGATCAAAAACTAACTATTGGGTACCATCCTCGCTATCTGGATCACAAAATCGTTTGTACACCAAACCCCAGCGACACACAATTTACCCATGTAACAAATTTGCACATGTAACCCTGAACCTAAAAGTCAAAAAATAAAATAAAAATATTTTTGAAACATTACAATAAAAAAATTTACTATTCCACATCTGAGTGGTCATGTGTTGGTGTCTTAACTATGTCTTTTAGTTTCTTTATTCAGATGCTTTGACATCTGGGGCCTTAGAAGAACTGCTTCTCCCAGGGCTAGCCAATTCACAGAGATTATAAACAACTAGTCTGTGAGTGCACTTATCAAATACAAACCAGCCAACCTACAGCCCAACTACCTTTACAGGTTTCTCACACTCTAAGCCACTATTCATCTGCCCTAATTACTCCAGGGCCAGGTACCAAACAACTAACGTCAGTTCCTATGCCCTAGAACCCACTGGAATTCAAATTAGCCAATCCTAAGCCTGCCTACTTTGTCTTACTCCTTATTTTTCATGAAAACTGCAATAAAGGGTCTTGTCCACAGTTCTTCCCTCTCCCTCTGCCTCCTGGCCAACCCTGGTGCTTCCCTGTGGCCTCCTGTGGCATGGTGTGCCCCCTCCTCTTGGGAACTGTGAGTAATAAACTGTGTTTTCAACGGCAGCCATTTCCTAATCTGTTGGCCTTATTATTCTTCAAATTTATATTAATACACTACATTTTACAACAGTAGGTAATGTAAAAAAAAGTGGCATCATGCTTCCAGTCTCTACTTGTGTCCTCCATCTCTTTCTCCTCATTCTGGTGTCTGAGCTGATTATTATGTTTCTTTCTGAGATCAAATTTCTTCAACAGTGGGGATTTTCCTAGCACCAGTCATGAAAACAAGAGGACAAACAAAACGTGCAGTGTGTCTCTTTTATGGTGTAATCGACAGAAGACTCTCAAGAAATTTCAGAAACCTTTGTTCGTGCCTCTAACAGTTCAAAATAGAAGAATTTAACCAGCACCAATAAAAATTGATATAAAAAACTGATCTATGGGGGAAATTTTGTGCCAGCAAGCAACATACTGGAGTGAGGATATCAAATTAGGGGTCTAATTACTCATTATGTGACTTAAAGTGGACATCCGATTACAAAGAAAGAAAAAATGAGCTTGGTTTCTGAAACCAGAATAAAAGACCAGAGAAGAAAAGCAGTAAGAAAAGCAGTATGTCAATTTTGAAGACCGGCTGCTTGGCTGTGGATAAAGTGGTTCTTATGTTTGCCCTTTGTTGAGATTACCCTGGATCCAAAGAATTGGGTGGGGCTCTGTTTACAGGAGTGGTTAGGGAACACCAGTAGGAAGATTGAGGTAAAAAAAAAAAAAAAAAAAAAAAAAAAGACTTATGAAGATGTGTGAGACTGACTAATATAATTAACTTGGAAGAGAAAACATGTTCCAAACACAGGCCTAAAATATTATCCCCCAAATTACTAGCAATGTGAACTGGACAAATTGCAAAATAATTCTCTATGCCTTAGCTGTATTATCTGGGGAAAAAAAGATGCAATAACATGTTACATATAATAACATGTTAGTCACACAGTTTTGGTCAATGCTACCAAAGATTAAGTAAAATTAAGGAAGATAACTAATCAAACCAGGTGATACAGTTCTACATATGTAGTAAGTACTCATAAATGTTTACTTTTTTTATTGATTATAACACAAAGTAGCTATATGACTTTGATCGCTATGCCTTACTGTCTTCACTATAATTTATAGAAACTACTTCATAGTTTGTTGTGAGGATTAAATGAGGTAACACATGTAAATCTGCTTTAAAAAGTATCTTTTACAAGCATAAATAACATTAGCTATTTTCATTTTCTTGGAATTGTCTCAAGAAATTGTACATTCTTTCTAAAAGATCCAAAGTGGTTATATTTAGAAGTGGGTATATCTATATCTATATTTTATAGGTTATATCTATAAAATTTGAAATAATAACATTATATTTCAAATGTTACTATAAAATAATGTCTCACACATTTGTATGGTCTATAAACAATTCTTAAATTGGAAGATAAAAATGCTAACACAAAGAAAGAAATGACTAAAGACATAGATCTAGTGTGATCATGTGTCACTTGGAAGATGTAAAAATCAGGATGTCTAAAAAATAGTGTTTGGACTAATGGCCAAGTTTTCATTATGATAAAATATTGAGAGAAGGACTGAGGTGCTGACCGAGGCTCAGAATTTGGAGGCCAGAAGAATTTCTCTGAATCTCTACATCTTCCCAGGGTTCCTGTGGAGAAAGGGAGAAAGAATGAGAACACTCAAGCAGGCTTTTTGTGTTTCTCGCTCGTATTAGTTTGCTTAGGGCTTCCATAATAAAGTACCACAAACCAAATGTGATGGTGAATTGTATGTGTCATCTTGATTGGGCTAAGAGATGCTCAAGTAGCGGGTAAAATATTACTCCTGGGTGTATCTGTGAGGGTATTTCTGAAAAAAGATTAGCATTTGAATTGGTAAGCTGAGTAAAGATTGCCCTCAGCAGTATGAGTGGACATCATGCAATCTGCTGAGGACAAAGGGTGGAGAAATGGCAAATTCATCCTCTGCTTGAACTGCAACGTCCATCTTATCTTGCCCTCTGAGATTGTTGATCCTGCTTCTCAGGCCTGTGGGTTTAGACTAGAGCTAAGCCACTACCTTTCCTGGGTTTCCTGCATGCTGAGAGCAGATCATGGGGCTTCTCAGCCTCCATAATCACATGAATCAATGCCTCATAGTACATCTCTACATAGTTTCATTTATGTGATTTGTTTCTCTGAAAAACCCTGACTAACACACTGGATGACTTAACAGAAGTGTATTATCTCACAGTTCTGGGAAGTAGGTGTTCTCAGATCAAGGTGTCTCAGGTCAAAGGTTGGTTTTGTTCTGAAGGTTGTGAGAGAAAATTTGTTTCATGCTTCTTGCCTAGCTTCTAGTGATTTGGTATTCCTTGGTATTCTTTGACATTCCCTAATCTTTGGTATTCCTTGGCTTGTAGAAGTACTTCTGTGCTGCTTATTCAATCCGTGCCTTCACCTTCACATGTGTTCTTCCTGGGTGTATGTCTCTGTGTCCAAATTTTTCCTTTTTATAAGGCAATTGATTATGTTGGATTAGGACCATCTTACTGACCTCATCTTATCTAATTGTATTTGCAATGACCCTATTTTAAAATAAGGCCATATTCTGAGGTACTAGGGATTAGGACTTCAACATATACATTTTGGAGCGGGGGCACAAGTAAATCCATGTGCCCCTGTTTAGGGCAAATTAGTTGGTAGTGGTACTGTGGGGGTACCTGGAATCAGGAAATTAGGCAGGAGATAAGTATCAAGACTCCATAGCAGAGATCGAATTAATGTCAATACTTATAGAAGACACGCATGCATTCTTACCTCCCTGGCTTGGTATAAGTCATCCTGTCACCTAGAAGACCCTTCCTGGTTTTTCTTTTATTCACATCCTACCCTTTAAAACTGAGATCAGTTTCCACCTTCTCCATTAAGTGTTCTTTGATAATACCAAACTGTTTGAATTGTTTCTACTACCTCTAAATTCTTATAGCCCTGTTAGGAGAATTAATCTGTTATTTCATGCATGCAAACCTATATCGTTGAATTATATCTAATTGATGATATTCATCCATTTTAATAAAAAATGGCAAATTTATGTTTTAATAATTCAACTATTATATTGGATTGTCATAGTTAAAATGCTGGAACTTAAAACTCAGAGTTTATGTCAAATAATAGATCTGGGATCCAGACCCTGGGCATGGCTCCTAACAGCCTATGCCTCAATTTTCTCATCTGTAATATGGGGATGATAATATTACCAATTTCATGGGGTTGCTGGAAAGAATAATGGGCTAATTTATATAAGTTTATGATGCTCTAATTGTGGTAGGATACTTTATAATTATAAGCTATTGTTATTATTGTTATTTACTTAAGATTCATGGTTTATCTACTACAAGGTTTTAAATATTATAGAGATTATAGGAATATTTGTAGAAATAACTGATTGAATAGATAATGTGTTTTTTTCTTCAGCTTTTAAACAATTTTATTGTATATATTTAAGGTGTACAACATGATGTTTAATATACATGTAGAGAGTGAAATGGTTACTGCAGTCAAGCAAATTAACATATCCATTGTCTCACAGTTATTTTGTGGCAAGAACATCAAATATCCACTTTTTTAAGCAAAAATCCCAAATACAATACAATATTTTAAAATATATTTCTCATGTAGTTTTGTTCATCTTATCTATCTGCTACTTTGTATCCTTTGACCTAAATTTCCCCATTTCCTTTCCTTGCCCTACCCTTGGTAACGACTGTTTTATTTTCTATCTCTGTATTGGACTTTTTGTTTTGTTTTGTTTTTGATTCCACATATATTGTGAGATCATTCAGTATTATTCTTTCTGTGTCTGGCTGATTCATTTAGCATAATGACATCCAGTTACATCCATGCTGTTGCAAATGGAAGGATCTACTTTTATTTTAAGGCTGAATAATATATTATCATATATCTACACTACAGTTTCTTTATCCACTTGTCTATTACTGGACACTTCAGTTGTTTGCATATCTTGTTTATTGTGAATAACGCTGAAATAACATGAGAGTACTGCTATCATTATGAAGTGGTGATTTCATTTCCTTTGGGTATGTACCCAGAAAAGGGACTGCTCTTTCCATAAACTTCTGTATAGAAATAATGACTTATCTGAAAAAAAAATCAAGAAAACAATCCCATTTATGATAGCATCAAAAAATAAAAATACTTAGGAATAAACTTAACTGAGGAGGTGAAAGACTTACACACTGAAACCTATAAAACATTGTTTAGATAAATTGAAGAAGACCCAAATAAATAAAAAGATATTCCACGTTTATATATTGGGATGGTTAATGTTGTTAAAATGTTCATACTGTAAAGAGTGATACATAGATTCAGTGCAATTCCTATCAAAATTTCAATGGCATTCTTCATGGAAATAGAAGAAACATTCTAAAACTCATATGAAACTATAAAAGATTCCCAAATAGCCAAAGCAATTCTGAGAAAGACAAAGTTAGAGGCATCACACTTCTTGATTTGAAATTATGTTACAAAGCTATAGTAATAAATAAAAAAACCCCTGAACTTTCTATTCTGCTCCACAGGTGGAGGGCTCAGAAATAAACCCAAGCATATATATGGTCAACTAATTTTTGACTGGGATATCAAGAGGACAACTGAGGAAGGAATAGTCTGTCCAATAAATGGTGCTGGGAAAACTGAACTTCTATATGCGACAGAATAAAATTGGACCCCTATCTTATACCACACACAAAAATAGAACAATCCCTCTTCTGGGTACAAACCCAAAGGTAATGCTTTCTTGATTACATTCATTCTAACAGAGCAATAGACAACCTAGATACTCAACAAATGGTTGCTAAAAATTATTAATTAATAATTCATTCCTTATATTAATAGATGTAGTCAACAAATTGCTGCTCTGCATAAATAATAAGCTCCATAATTTGATTTGGGGATTATTATTAATCTGATTTGTTTTTCTTCACATGAAAATGTTCAATTTTAACTCACTTTTAATGAATATTTAAGTTTTTCAGATTTAAATGAAAAATATGATCTGGATTGCAGTCTAAGTTAACCATCTGTCAGTTGCAGGCTCTTGGCTCTCCCTCCTTTGAGAGTCTCACAGTTAATTTTCAATCATCACCAAAGAAAGGCCTTAGGCCAGTCACTGTAGTGCTTGTAATGACAGTCTCCTTAAGTTTGTTCACCTGCAGTGTTGCAAGATTCACTGAAGCTTAATCACAGTCTTGTCAAATGACTGTCCACTAGCCCCAAACTACCTCAAAGACTTGGTTCCCTGACTCCTTACACTAGTAAAATTCTGTACAAGGTTGAAACTATGGAGCTGACTTGAGGAAATTTCAATTTAAGGTTGAAATCCATTATTTTACAAAAATTTCTGTTGCCTTTAGAGTAGATAGGTAGGAATTAGGCTTTGGCATTCGAAGCCCAGGTGTCTCTGATCTGTGCTCACTTTCTAAAACAAGCCTATTCAATGTCAGTACTGCTAAGAAATGGATTGCAATGATGGGAGTGTTGCTATACATGGCTAAGAAGTATCTTAAATTCAACAAACAGAATGCAACCCATCAACTGCTTTTGGAGGTTTATCTGGTCCAGTGTTTTCAGTTTATACATGAAAATGCTGACTGCAAGCTATCCCCCAAGCTGACAGCATGACTAAGAGGGTTGAATTAGAATTTGGGACTCTGGTGGTTACCCTGTGACACTTTTTGGATATGTCTGTTTTTCAAAGGGTTAAAATAAAAGAGTGAGACTATTGTGATGCTTAGAACTTCAACTGAAAGCATATCTCTGAACTGTCATTACTGGAAGATTTTTAGATTATTGAGATGAAAGAGGCAGTGTGGAGGACAGCACTGTGGTGATCTATAATGTAGAAAATATACAAAGAAAGACATTTAAAAGAGCTCTAGGGAACTCTGTAAAATCAAGCACCATAAAAATGCATTCATATTTTAATGAGATTAATATAAATATTTTGACAGGTAGAATATAATCAAATTAAGGAGATAAAGATAACTTCATGTTTTACTCCTTTTTAAAAATAAAGCTTGAATCCAGGAAAAGTAAAACAAACAAAAATACTCTTTGTAATTAAAGCACTTTATTAGAATAGTTCAAACTGCCAGAAAGAAACTTATAGAAAAAGAAAGCTGATAACAAAATACCATGGCACTTAAAAATGTATTTTGAAATCACAAACATTGAAAATATCAATTTAAAGAAATTTTTACTGGCAGCCAAATGTTATAGGAATATTGCTGAAAGATTGTCAACTAAATGGAATTTTTAATTACATAATACCAGAAAATACTCCTCCCTTTTCCTGTTTTAAACAACTCTAATACATTCACATCTGAGAAAATGGAGGGAGGCAATCCTGTCCAGGTAGCAGATGGCTGAATGGTGGGGGCATAGACTGAGAGAGGAGTGATAGGATAGCCAGAGGAAAGGGCCTTGATCACACTTTTGGGAATAATGGTCTGATTGGGAGATAATGTCAGCAGAGAGATTTGAGAGATTTCCAAAAAGAGCCTGGTATAAAGTTTGGACAGAAGTAGATTATGTTTCTGTATATGGTCAGGGACAATGTTTTCTTTTGTAAACATTCTGAAAGCCTGTAGATGTGACTGCTAATTCGTACCTGCCTTGGGCAGCATTATTTATATTATAAAAGCTCATGCTCATCATACAAAATCAAAAACTTCAGAAAAAGTTGTAAAAAAGAAAATTCAAAATTACTTATCTAAGTCCTCAAAAAGTACCTCCATTTACTATTTGGTGTGTTTCCTTCTCAAATACAAACTCCACTAACTATTTGGTGTGTTTCCTTCACAAATACAAATTAATGTAATTGGGAACAAAATCTATATGTAATTTTTGATATCATACTTTATGAGACTTAGCAAAAATTTCTCAAGAACTTTGTTTTAAAAGCTTGCCTCATTTTAGTATATAGGTTTATCTACATTTATTTAACTATTTTGTTTACATTCAGTATTTTTGCTGCTGTGATTAGAACTGCGGACAATCTTTGGTTACATCTCTGGTATTTTCCTTAGGATAGATTGCTAGGACTGGAATCACTGGGTGAAAGGATGTGAATATTTTTAAGGACCTTGATAGACACAGCCTAGTTGCCTCTCCTGACAGATGATACCAATTAATTCCCTGTAGTAGCATGTAGAAGATCAGTCAATTTAGGTAATGGTAAAAGAGGGAACAATCTAACACAGATTGAGCCAGGTGTGGGCAGAACTGTGTAGGGACCTCAAGAAAGAAATAGGCTTGAAACAATGTTTCCAAACCCTGGCTGCTGCTGACAACAGATATATATTTTTTTTCCTTAGCTTTTTGTTTTGAAATAATTATAGATTCACTGGAAGTTATACAGATTACACAGAGGTACAGAGAAGGCACGTGCACCCTTCACCTGGTTTCTTCCATTGGTTCTATCTTACATAATTACGGTATGATATCCAAACCAGGAATTTTACATTGGTACAATGTATGTATATAGTTCTATGTCATTTTTCATATATATGCTGATTCCTGTAACTGTTACTGGAAAGGGGTCCTGATCCACGAGAAAGAATTTGGGACAAGTCCTTAGAATAAAATGAAAGCAAGTTTATTAAGAAAGTAAAGGAATAAAGAATGGCTACTTTATAGGCAGAACAGTGAAATGGGCTGCTTGACTAATTGTAGTTATTTCTTGATTAGATGCTAAATAAGGGGTGGATTATTCATACATTTTCTGGGAAAGGGGTGGGCACGATCCCTTTTCAGACCACATAGGGTAACTTCTGAACATTGCCATGGCACTGTAAACTGTCATGGTGCTGGTGGAATTGTCTTTTAGCATGCTAGTGCATTATAGTTAGCATATAACGAGCAGTGAAGATGACCAGAGGTCACTTTCATCGCCGTCTTTGTTTTGGTGGGTTTCGGCTGGCTTCTTTATCACAACTTGTGTTATCAACAAGGTCTTTGTGACTTATACCTTGTGCCGACCTCCAATCTCATCCTGTGACTTAGAATGCCTAGTCCCCTGGGAATGCAGCCCAGTAAGTCTCAGCCTTATTTGACCCAGCCCCTATTCAAGATAGAGTCACTCTGGTTCAAATTCCTCTGACGTAACTACCACCAAAATCAAGATACAGACTTGTTCCATCACCACAGTGATTTCCCTTGTGACCCTTTTATAGTCATTCTTCCCACTCCCCAACACCCCTAACCCCTGACAATACTAATCTCTTTTCCGTTTCTATAATTTCATCATTTCAAAAATGTTATAATAAAAAAATGGAATCATACAATATGTGAACTTCTGAGATTGGCTTTTTTTTTAACTCCTCGTAATATACTTGAAATCCATTCAAGTTGTTGCATGTATTAATAGTTCATTCTTAAAATTTCTGAGTAGTATTCCTTGGTATAGATGTACCACCGTTTATTCAATTATTGAGAGACATTTTGGTAGTTTCCAGTTTTTGGCTATTACAAATAAAATAGCTATGAACTATTATATACAGGTTTTTGTGTGAACGTAAGTGTTCACTTATTTGCAATAAATGCCCAGTAGTATAGTTTTTGGGTCATATGGGAAGTGTATGTTTAGTTTTCTAAGAAACTATCAAACCACTTTCCAGATTGACTGTACCTTTCTCCAATATCATTAGCAAAGTATGAAAGATCCAGTTTCTCTACAGTCTGGCCAGCATTTGGAATTTTCTGAATTTTTAAATTTTAGCTATTCTCATAGATGTAGAAACATCTGGGAATTTTTTTTAAATATATTTCTTGGGCCCCACCACAGTTTGGCCTTTGAACTTTGACCTTCAGAGTCTCTGAAGAAATTAAGCATCTCTATTTTGAGAATCTCTTCAGAGGACTCTAATGTATAGCCAGGAATGAGAATCACTGAACTACAGCAGTGGTTTTCAAAACGCAGTCCCTGGACCTGCAGCATCAGCAGTACTTGGGAACTTGTTAGAAATGCAAATTCCTAGGCCCCACCCTAGACCTACTAAATCAGAAACTCTTGGGGGTGGAGTCCAGCAATCTGTGTTTTAACAGAGACCTCATGGTGCTTCTGATGCATGTTGGCGTATGAGAACCATTGACCTATAAATTAAAAACAAGAATGAACTGGTTTTGGCCGAAGACATCCTCAAATTTGAAAGGAGATGCAATCCAGAGGTGAATATGAACTTGATGGCAGTGCTACAATAAAAACTTTAGCCAAATTAAATTTAACAGAGCTTAATTGAGCAAAGAACAATTCGCAGATCAGGCAGCCTCCCGAGCCAGACAAGACTCAGAAACTCCAGCCCAGCCACGTGGTGGAAGAAGGTTTATGGACAGAAAAAGGAAAGTGACATACAGAAAATGGAAGAGAGGTACAGAAACAGCCAGATTGGTTACAGCTTGGCATTCGTCTTATTTTAACAGGGTTTCAACAGTTGGCCACATTGGCCTAAACTTGGTAATTAGCACAAGACTAGGTTACACTCTGTATACAACTCCATTTAGGTTATAGTTCATGATGTACAGAGAAACTTTTAGGCTGAACTTAAAATACGTAAGGAGGCAGCTTTAGGCTAAACTTAATTTAACAGCAGCTACTAACTTTCTGGGATGGGTAATTAGGTGCCAAAGAAAGCAGAGAAGACTGTCTCAGGTCTTAAGAAAAAGTCAAGGGTCAAGGGTCTGGGTTTAGGTAGAAGCTTTGGAAACAAATTAACAAAGACTTAGAACCCTGAGGCAGTAGCTGCTTGGACTGGCTGTGGAATACATCCAGAAAGGTATTTTTTTTTTAATTTTTTATTTTTTTAGCATGAACTAAAACTGCTGTGTTTAATTTATATTTCAAAGTTGGAACAACCTGAGGAGCTAAACTTGATTCAGGTGATATTTAACTGCAACTGACCTCTTCTATTCTAATGATCTTTAAGTTTAAGTTGTTATTCAAAAATCACAGCAGTTTTGTATGAGTACGCTAATACTTGCTCAGACAGTTATGGACAAATGTGAAGAAATTAGGGGATGACCGGAAGAAAGGGGTAAAGGGTTGCAGGGGCATGGTCTCAGGTGGAAAGTGTTAGGGACAAGCTGCCCCAGGACCACCCACCACCCCACCCCCACCCACTTGTAATGCAGCTGATCCTTACCCTGAACACTCAGGAGCTGCATTCCTGGACCCTTATCTAGGTGCTACAGCAAGGTTACCACACTTGCTTACAGCCCTGCGGGTGGCATGGGGGGGTCACCAGAAACATGGATAAACCAAAGTTACACTCTCTTGTAAATTCCTATAGTGTAAGCCGGTCAGGAGAGGTTATGTGGTAAAGTTAACTGACAAACAACCCCAGGGTCTCTCTCCCCCATGTAAACCCCTCATTGTGTAAGCTCAGGGCTGCCTCCTCTGACTAGGGGAGCAGCCTGGCAGGTTAATAAACTTACCAGCCTGACCTTGGGTCTCTCTCTCTCTCATCCTTTCTCTTGGCTAACCTTACAGAAAATAAACCGTTTCCAATTCTGTTCCAACAGGTGGCAGCTGAATGATCTTATACAAATACATTTCATCTGTTTCCTCATCAAGAAATGGAAATGCCTCAATCTGGCTCTGGAAAGGTAGTCCTAGATCACCCAGTGGCCTTTTACTGTAAGTTTACTTATACCCTACAAAGCCTGCTTAATTAATCTATTGTCACTTGGACTATTTTGTTGCATGTATACTGTATAACATGTTTTATCATTGAACATGGTTTTCTTACTAAAACATGTTTGGGATGAGTCAAATAGAAAAGGATATAGACATAACATCACTGTGGGTTTTTTTTTTTTTTTTAAAAATATCATTTAGTTGCAGAAAGGGCCAGTTTTGTTTAACAATGTGTCTCCAACACCTAGAACAATTCCTGGCACAGAGTATGTGCTTAATAAGTATTTGATAACAACTGAATGGACAGAAGACATGCCAGTGAATGTTTCTTAGGTAATAGAGTTTACCTTTGATCTGGTACAAATTTGAAGTTAAAATATTATTTTAAATGAAGAGATCTAGCGCACGTAGACCCACAGACCACTGTTGTCCCCTATGACACGGCACTGTAGCTGGACTTTCAAGTATCTTTCCTCAGAGATTAACAGGGAATCTTTGAAAGCTTCTATTTTCCCTTTCCATAAAAAAGATGAAGATGATAGCATTGTGGCTGGCTTAACACTAAAGCTGTCATATGGCCAATGTTCAGGAACTAAGGTGAGTTACAGAGTGTCTGTGGGAATACGTAGCTTTGATTTGCCTCTTTGTCTTAGATAATGGAGTAAACATAATTCCTTATGTAGACCAAGGAAGATTGCGTAAGGGTGAAGGGTCTTCCTAAGAGTGAAGGGGAAGCCAGCTGCCTATGCTATCCTTGATTCTGGAGTCAGAATTTAACTTTGGGAGTAGCTCCAACTTGAATTCTGAGTGAAGTTTCCCTATAGCATGTGTACCCTTGTTATGCTCTTCAGAGGATCATAGACTTGATTCATCATCAGAAAAAAAAAAAAAAAATCTACTCTTTTTTATGACTGGGGATCCAAAGCAGGGCACATACCTTTCTTTATACTTTACCTTAAATATTTGTTTCTCAGTGCTGCACAAACGTTCTCATAGGCACTAGAAATCCCCTGTCCTTTTGATTTCTTTCCCCTTGTGTATTCCTCTGTCTCAACTTAATCCTGTTGCAATGCCCTGTGCTCCAAGCTGGCAGCTTCTATGTTACATCAATTCTTATATTTCTCAGAATGGAGAACCTACCAAACAAAAACACCATGTCGTCTTGCTAATATCCATCAGCTTTTATAGAAGAACGTCTGTGAGCTATTGAATTTAAAGACACCCTTCCTACCAGTGGTGGGACTAGGGTGAAACAAAAAGCTGAAACAGGCAGAGACCTGTGAATAGTATCACCGTATCTCTTAGGCAGATTGAATGATACTCTCCTTATGCTCTAATAGTAGTTTGTCATTACTATCTGATGTCACTTCTGATCTCATTAAATCTTGATGGCCACTCTAGTCTCATGCTGTGTGAAAACAAAAGATAATTCATCTTTGTCTTTTTAAAGTGACCACTGTGGTGAGGGGGTGTTATCCTTTCAATCTCAGTCCTAACACTGAGTTTACTCACTGAAACTTTAATTATTTGTGACCACCTTAGCAGGGAACTGTTAATAACAGTAAATAACCAGTTGTCAAGACAAAAATGGGACACTAGATGATTGATATGTGTGGGGGTTCTCATGAACATGCAGGGGAAACAGTGCCATGACAGACCTCCAGGAGCCACCAGCATCACTAGGCCATGATTTCTCTTTCCTGGGGAAGCTGATGAAATTAACTGCCTGACTGCATTGCATTATTATAAGTGAGTTATTACAAGGATCTGTGTAGGCAGGCTATTTGCAAGAAAAAAACAGGATGCCCGAGTAAATGTTTAAGAAATGAGTTTCCCAGAAACTGAGCTTTTAGGATTTTATTGGGTTTCTCAGAAGAAGAACATTATGCAAACATGAACTGTTTATTCATATATTCAATTTAAGTTAATCTTTCTTTAGTATTACTACGTAAGCTCCAGAAATATTATGTGTCTTTTGTCTTTAAAAGTCCAGGCAACACATGTACATGTGGAAGGCACTGTTGGCTTCTATTTAGCTTTCATTTTTTTCTTTTCTTCTTCCTATATAAAATCTTCTTCTTCTTTATAAAATTGTTTCCAGATATTTTCTTCTTCCTAATCCAGCCATGTGCCTATGGAAAAGCTAATCACCACTCCAGTTTCTGTAGTGGACCCATTAGATTAAGGGTAATCTTACTGACTCTGAGACATGGACCCATAAACCAATTTTGGCCAATGAAATTAAAGGATGATTTTTAAAAGAGTGTCTGGAAAGAGTTTTCCTTACTTTAAAATTCCACAGGAGGAAATAATGTCTCTGGACATTGTCATGATTACATGTTTCCGGAAACTGGGGTAGCCATATCACACTATATCTAAGGATGGTGCTAATTGTGAACGCAGCTGAACTGAGAAGAGGAAACCTGGGCTACTGTTACAGTCATTGATCTGCTAAATCAACCAGTCCTTAAATTTCTCTACATACAGACATCCTGTTATGTAAGATAATACATGTTCTAATGGCTAAATTCGCTTGAGACAAGGTTTTTGTTCCTTACAGCTAAAAGCATGCTAAATTAAACAACAATCCAAATGCATTTGTGAGTATAGTATTAACTGAATATAATGTCAGTAAATTCATTTATTTGAGAAACTGTTTAAAAAAGATATACCTATCTAATTCAGTGAATGACTAAAAAGAAGGGTTGGGAGGAATCAGGGTAACATAAAGATTTGGGCATTTAGAGTGAGCTTTTCATGTGAATATTTGGAATACCTTTTCATTTTCTCTGTGTTGTAGAAGTATTTAGAGCCAAACATTTGAAAATTTATTGAGTTATTTTTTTCCTTCGTGGCTACTCATGCAAGCAAATAAGAAAATATTTCCTTCCATGCCATTCTTCATGCTTTCTTTTCTTTAATGACTGTGCTTTGCAAAATAAATACTTATTTCTTGAATACTAATGAAGATCTGGAAAAAGAAACCAGGGATATACTGTATTCTGAATTTGATTGAAGATGACACAAGAAACACTTTGTTTCTAGTTTCTTATTCCAAAACAAAGGGTATCTTTATATTTTATCCTGCTGCTAGTAAGCCACAGAACACTTAAGACCCTGGTTATTCTCTTCCTTGTTTCCCAGAGATGTCTTGCCTCTCTGACTGTCTTATTCTGTTCACATCGTATCTTCCTCTTCTACGATTCCATCTACTTTTCTATAAAATTCTTCTTTCTCAGCTGTTTTCAGATAGATCAGCTCACTCATTTCATCTTTGAAGTCATTGTGGGAAAATTAAAAATTTTTTAACGCAGTTGATTCTTATTGGATATTCTTGTAAAATATTCAAAATTTTATTAAAAAGATAAATTTTCAGGATAATTTTCTGATATAATTAATATTATAAAAGGTATGCAATATATGTATTATTTTTCAAAATAGTATAAATACGTAGACTTAGTTTCATCTCATTTTATAGAGAGCATATTATGCTAGAAATTTTTAGGTTAACATATTCAAAGACAGTAAATATCTGTGCTCAGATTATAGTTGAGTAGTTTTAATTTTTATTCATTAACAACTAATGTAAATAATAAATTTTAGTTTTGGATGGTTTTGTTAAGATGATACTTTAAGTTTAAGGGTAGCAAAATAGCCACATTTTTTCAAGTTCTGACATGCTTTATGGTACATTTTTTTTCTATTTTAAACAATTTTTCTGCTGAAGAATTTAATTTACAGGTATGTCACTTTATGTTTTCTACTGTTTGAATTTGCACAAAAAATTCTACTTTAAGAAAAATATTTTTGTATTTCCAGAATGTTTAGGGAAACTCAAAAGAAAGCTAGAAAAACATAGAACCTTAAAAAAGCATTATGCTTGCCACATTCAAATGTAATTGGTATTAAAGAATTTTTAATTTTCATTTTAAATTAAACAAAAAAGAAAAATCACAAAATTATTTGAGTGGATTTAAAATGAATTGCCTGAACAGTAAAAGGTAGAGTGTCTTCTTACCTCCAAATGACCACACTAGCTCCCCACTAATGGCTCTGAACCAGATTGAAATGACTGAAATGGCAACATAGAATTCAGAAGCTGGGTGGCAATTAGTATCATCAAGATTCAGGAGAGAGTTGAAATTCAATCCATGGAATCTAACGAGTCCAGTAAAATGATCAAGAGCTAAAAGACAAAAAAACAATTTTAAGAAAGAACCAAACTAGAGCTGAAAAACTACAGGAATTTCATAATGCAATCAAAAGTATTAACAGCAGAATAGACCAAGCTGAGAAAAGAATATCAGAGCTTGAAGACCAGTTCTTTGACTCAACTCAGTCAGCCAAAAATAAAGAAAAAAGAATTTTAAAACTGAACAAAACATCTAAGAAACATGAGATGATGTAAAGGACTAAACCTATGACTCACTGGCATCCCTGAAAGAGAGGGAGAGGGAGCAAGCAAGTTTGAAAACATATTTAATGATATTGCCCATGAAAACTTTCTCAACCTCACTAGAGAAGTCAATATTCAAACTCTGGAAATTCAGAGAGCCCTGTGAGATACTATACAAAACAACTATACCCAAGAGTGTCATCATATTCTCCAAGGTCAACATGAAAGAAAAAATGTTAAAGGCAATTAAAGAGAAGTGGTAGGCCACCTACAAAGGGAACCCCTTCATTCTAAACACAGACTTTTCAGCAAAAACCCTGTAAGATTGAAAGTATTGGGGCCTGTATTCAGCATCCTTAAAGAAAAGAAATTCCAACCAATAATTTACATTGAACCAGACTAAGCTTTCAAGCAAGGAGAAATAAGTTCCTTCTCAGACAAGCAAATGCTAAAGAAATTCACCACCAGACCTGCCTTACAAGATGTCCCTAAGGGAGTGCTAAACATAAAAATCAAAGGCCATAACTGACCACCACAAAAACACACTTAAGTACATAGACCGTTGACACTATAAAGCAACTACACAATCAAGTCTACATAACAACCAACTAACAACACTAGGACAGGATCAAATCTGCACATATCAATATTTACTTTGAATGTAAATGGGCTAAATGCCCCCACACAAAAGGCACAGAGTGGAAAGTTGGATAAAGAAGCAGGACTCAACTGTAGGCTATCTTCCAGAGACCCATCTTATATCCAATGATACCCATAGGCTGAAAGCAAAGGGATGGAGAAGGATCTATCAAGCAAATGGAAAACAAAAAAGAGGAGAAATTGGTTGCTATTCTTATTTCAGACTAAACAGACTTTAAAACAACAATAATCAAAAAGGACAAAGAAAGTCATTACATAATGACAAAGGGCTCAATCCTATAAGAAGGCTTAATTAATATATATATATATATACACACACACACACACACCCCCCACACATGGAGCACCCAGATTCATAAAACAAGTTCTTGGAGACCTACAAAGAGACTTAGATAACCACACAATAATAGTGGGAGACTTTAACACCCCACTGACAATATTAGACAGATTATCAAGGCAGAAAACTAACAAAGATATTAAGGACCTGAACTTAACACTTGACCAATTATACCTAATTGACATCTACAGAATACTTCACTCAACAACAACAGAACATACATTGTTCTCATTCACATATGACATATTAAAATTGATGACACACTCAGCCATAAAGCAGTTCTCAACAAATTAAAAAAACAAACAAACTGAAATCATACCAACCACACTATTGAACCTCAGCACAATAAAACAGAAATTAATACAAAGAAGATCTCTCAAAATCATCTAATTATATAGAAATTAAATGATCTGCTCTTGAATGACTTTTGGTTAAACAATAAGATTAAGGCAGAAATAATATAATTCTTTGAAACTAATGAAAACAGAGAAACACCATAGTAGAATTTCTGGGACACAGCTAAGACAATGTTAAGAAGAAAGTTTATAGCACTACATGCCCATGTAAAAAAAAAAAGATAGAAAGATTTCAAATTAAGAGCCTAACATCACACCTAGAGAAACTAGAAAAACCAATTCTGAAGCTAGCAGAAGATAAGAACGAAAATCAGAGCTGACCCGAATGAAATTGAGATGCAAAAGTCCATATGAGAGATTAATGAAACCACAATTTGGTTTTTTGAAAGAATAAATAAGATTGATAGACCTCTAGCTAGACTAATTTTAAAAAGAGAGAAGATCCATATAAACACAATCAGAAATGACAAAGGGGACATTCCCACTGGCCCCACAGAAATACAAAAAACCCTCAGAGACTTATGCACACAACATCTCTATTCACACAAACTAGAAAATCTAGAAGAAACTAATAAATTCCTGGAAAGATAAAATAACCCAAGATTGAACAAGGAAGAAATTAAAACCCTAAACTGACCAATAACAAGTTCTGAAGTTGAATCAGTAACAAAATAGCTACCAACCAGAAAAAGTCCTGAACCTGCAAATTTACAGCTGAATTCTATCAGATGTATGAAGAAGAGCTGGTACAAGTTTTTCTGAAACTATTTTTAATAATCTAGGAAAAGGGACTCCTTCCTAACTCATTCTATGACTCTAGTATCATTTTGATATAAAAAAAACTTGCAGAGACACAATGAAAAAGGAAACTTCAGGCAATATGTCTGATGAACCTAAGTGCAAAACTCCTCAGCAAAATACTAACAAACCAAATCCAGCAGCACATCAAAAAGTTAATCATCAAGATAAAATAAACTTTATAACTGGAATTGGTTCAATGTATGCAAATCAATAAATGTGATTAATTGCATAAACAGAACTGAAACCGAAAACCACAAAATCATCACCATAGACACCGAAAAGGCTTTTGATAAAATTCAATGTCCTTTCATGTTAAACACTCTTAACAAACTAGGCATCAAAGGAATATACCTCAAAATAATAAGAGCTATCAATTATAAACCCACAGCCAATGTTGTACTGAATGGGAAAGAGCTGGAAGCATTCTCCTTGAGAACCAAGACAAGACAAGGATGCTCACTCTCACCACTCCTATTCAACATGGTTCTGGAAGTCTTAGCCGGAGCAACCAGGCAAGAGTAAGAAATAAAAAGAACTTAATAGAAGATCTGATCAATGACTTCAATGAAATTTTAGGATACAAAATCACTGTATAAAAATCAGTAGCATTTCTATACATCAATAACATCCAACTTTTGAGCTAAATCAAGAGTTCAATTCCATTCACAACCACAAAATGAATAAAATACCTAGAAATATAGTTAACCAAAGAGGAGATACATCTCAACAATAAGAATTACAGAACACTGCTGAACAAAATCAGAGATGACACAAACAAATTTTAAAAATTTCATGCTCATGAATAGGAAGAATCATTACTGTTAAAATGGCCACACTGTCCAAAGCAATTTACATATTCAGTGATATTCCTATTAAATTACTAAGGACTTTTTTTTATAGAATTTGGAAAAAAAATTCTAAAATTCATATAGAACCAAAAAAAGAACCCAAATAGCCAAAGCAATCCTAAGAAAAAGAACAAAGTGGTATGCATCATGTTACATGACTTCAAACTATACTACAAGGCTACAGTAAGCAAAGCAGCATGGTACTGGTATAAAAACAGACATATAGACTAATGGAACAAGTTAGAAAACTCAGAAGTAAAGCTGGACATCTACAACCATCTAATCTTTGATAAACCTGACAAAAATAAGCAATGGGGAAAGGACTTTCTATTCAGTAAATGGTGCTGGGATAACTAGTTAACCATTTGCAGAAGATTGAAACTGGACTTCTACCTTTCACTATTTACAAAAGTTAACTCAAGATGGATTTAAAAATTAAATGTAAAACCTAAAATTATAAAACTATAAAAATCCTAGAAGAAAATGTAGGAGATACCATTCTGGACATAGGCCCTGGCAAAGGCTTTATGATAAAGACTCTAAAAACAATTACAACAAAACAAAATTGTTGTATGTAACCTAATTAAATGAAATAGCTTCTGCACAGCATAAACTATCAAAAGAGTAAACAACCTATAGGATGGGGCAACATTTTTGCGAACTATGCATCTGACAAAGGTCTAATATCCATAATCTCTAAAAAACTTAAACAAATCTACAAGAGGAAAACAAACAACCGTATAAAAAAGTGGGCAAAGGATATGAACAGACACTTCTCAAAAGAAGACATACACATGGGCAATAAGCATATGAAAAAATGCTCAACATCACTAATCATTAGAGAAATGCAAATCAAAACCATGAGATACCATCTTGCACCAGTCAGAGTGACTATTATTCAAAAGTTAGAAAACAGCAGATGCTGGCAAGGTCGCAGAGAAAAGAGAACACTTATACACTACTGGTAGCAATGTAAATTAGTTCAACTACTGTGGAGAGCAGTTTGGAGATTTCTCAAAAAGCTTAAAACAGAACTACTATTTTACCCAGCATTCTTATTACTGGGCATATACCCAGATGAATATAAATTGTTCTGTCATAGACACATGCACCCATATGTTCATCTCAGCACTATTCACAATAGCAAAGATTGTGGATGAATTAACCTAGATGCCCATTAATAGTGGACTGGATAAAGAAAATGTGGCATATATACATTGTGGAATACTATGCAGCCATAAAAAGAACAAAGTCATGTCCTTTGCAGCAATATTGATACAGCTGAAAGTTATTATCCTAAGTGAATTAAGAAAGGAAACAGAAAACCAAATATTGCATGTTCTCACTTATAAGTAGGAGCTACACATTGAGTACATAAGGACACAACGAAGAGAACAACCCTGGGGCCTACTTGAGGGTGGTGGCTGGGAGGTGGGTAAAGATTGAAAAACTACCTATCAAATACTACGCCCACTACCTGGGTGATGACACAATTTGCACACCAGATCCCAGCAACACACAATTTACCTATATAACAAACCCGCACATGTAACACATGATCTAAAATAAAGTTGGAATGTAAAAAAGTAAAATGAACTGCCTCATCATTAGTGGTTTCATGTTCTTCTTCCTCCTTCTTTAAAAAAATGCCTAAACCAGACTATCAGGATGTTTATCTTATGCTCCATTAAAAACGGGTTCTTCAGTCAAGCAAATTGGGAAAATACCACATACTATTTCCCCTTGATTTTAATAGTGCACATCATCATATGAAGGAGTCAGAGAAACCCAGTTGTAAAGCCATTTTGTTTCTCCCAGACTTTTAATCACAGAACCATTTCATTCTGTCAGAGCTGTAAACATCTAATGGAATCAGGGTTTCATTTAACACACTTTGGGAGATATCATAAGACGACTTATTTGTCTTTCCATCAATCTAAATAGCCATTGGAGATTCTCTGGTTAGGAAAATATAATGTGTTTTCTTATTAAATGGCTTTAATTTTAATTTTAATTTTTTGGAGATACGGTCTTGCTCTATTGCCCAGCCTGGAGTTCAGTGATATAATTGTAGCTCACTGCAGCCTTGAACTCCTGGGCTCAAGTGAACCTCCCATCTCAGCCTCCTGAATAGCCAGGACTACAAGTACACACTACCACATTCTGCTATTTTTTTTTTTTTTTTGTAGAGTCAGGGGTCTCACTATGTTGCCTGGGCTGGTCTCAAACTGTTGGCCTCAAGTGATTCTCCTGCCTTGGCCTCCCAAAGCAATGAAACTACATGCATGAGCCACTGTACCTGGCCTTTTAAAATGTTTTAATTGGGTATTACTGTCTCATGTTGTCTTGAGAATCCTTGCTAACAAAGCAGTACCACAGCTGATGTCCCAGGCCTGGAAATATTGAACTTGATTGGTTAAGAGGTTCTTTTAACAAATTTCCTAATTCACCAATTGCATTTTCTGTCATTGGCTTCGTAGTGTCAGGGAGTATGAGGTTTGAAGGGTTTGAATTTTCTTTTCACCTGCATCCATTTTTGCTGGATGTTTCATTAGTAGGGGTGGAGAATTGACCGAATGAATAGTGCAAATTGAATAGTAGTGATTTTTTCAACAATGCTAAGGGAGATTTTCCGTCATGGCAAAGATCACTTTTAAGTTTTTTTTTCTTTCTTTCTCACATTGTTACGCACAAAACATTCTAAGCTTGATTGGAGATAGGAAACAAAGAATGCTGTGCCACATGCTGACCTTCTTGTGTATAGCCTTGAGATTGTGAAGATGCTGCTTGTTCGCACAGGCTGTCATTGCATGATCTATTGCTTGATAAAGAAAGAGAGTTTGTATTCTCTGACCCCAATTCCTTCAAGCCTGGAACAATGCTTCACATTATAAATTTTAAATTGACCTATCAAGTTACCATTAACTTCCCACATATATATGGGGAATGTTTCTCAATTTATTTAAAAGAAAATACTTGCGGGTTCAGGTTTCTTTTTCCATTAAAAATGTGTAATTCATTTTGTTCCCTTATGTTTTTCATATTTCCCTGATATTGCCCATCCCTTGGGAGAAATTTTCTTTTTAAGATACAGCTTCAATAAGGGAGATTACTAATGACTTCTTTTCCCATTAAAATCACAGAGTGGGTGAAATCAGAGAAATAGATAAAGCAGCATTTTCTCTTAGGGTTCTAGGTTTCTGATTTTTAATGGTGTATTTGGAAGTAAAACCAGTCAAAATAGAAGGTATACTTTAGAGATTTCATTTTCTGTTTTAACTTTTTAACAGCATTTAATCATTAAAGATAGGGGAAAAAAGACAGAAGGAATTAAATGTAAAGTGATAATTTAATCTTAACAATTTGTCCTTTTATAATTTTGGAAATATAGTCATCATTTAGTCATCCACGTATTCATTGATTTACTTACTTGGAGAACATTTATAGAACACCTGGCTTTCCAAAATTAACCTTTCACTGTAATCGGATAGATATGCTGCCTGTCTTGTGTCTTCGACCCCTTAAAATCCTAAAACTATGCCACTCAGTTTCGCCCTTAAAGTTTTGTTCCTGTTTTTCTCTTGGGCTGTAAGGTCTTCTCATGCACTCCCTGCCAATTTAAACTCTATACACGATCTAAAGGGTTCCAATCCTATCTCCTTAGGAATCCTGCTCTGTTTCACTTCAGTACTTAGTTAACATTTTTTCCTCTGAATTCTGACAGTACTTACAGAATAGGCCAAATAATGTAGAACTTAATGATACACAGTCTCTTATAAAATTTGTCTGTGAAAGATGTGTCTTCCTGGTTGCAACCTTGCATTAAAAGGCCATAGAAGCGAGGAATCCTTGTTTTTTGTTAGTATTCTCCGCAGCACTGAGAATATAGTAGGTACCTAAAATGCTTGTTTATAGATTTACTGATTTTCTCATTTGTTTAAGGAGACAAATCAGTTTAAGGGAATGGGTGGCTATGGTAACAGAATATCTAGACTAAAACCTAAATGTTTATTAGCTGTAGCCTTTAAGTAAACTGCTTAAATCTGTTAAATGAGGATACAAATATCCCCTCCTCCCCTATAAAGGTTTGTTGTGAGAATCAAATGACATAGTACATGTAAAATATATAGCACAATGTGCTAGGAATTTGGAACTCAGTGAATACTGGTTGTATTTTTACTAATGCAGCTAAAAAATGATCTTCCTTCCATCTGAAAAGTAATCGTTGGAAAGAATATTACTATACAAGAATTAGGAGTGGGGTTATTGTTTATTAGATAGGAAAGGGGAATGGGACTCTTACACCTGTATTTCCAGTAAATCTCTTGTATATCTAATCCTATCTTGACATCTGTTTCTCAGAGGACTTGAACTAGCACACCTACCTAGTTTCAAAAACATTGTGTTTACATCTATTTACATATCATATATGTATATACGTGTATGTGTGTGTGTGTGTGTGTGTGTGTGTGTGTGTGTATCCTGTACCTCTGCTAAGTTTCATTATTTTTGTTCAGAACATTCTGTTAATTATGTTTCCACACCTTCGTCAAACACTTAATCTTACATAACAGGATACCTCAGTCAAATTTCCCTTTATGAGGCTGAAGACTTCATAATTAAAATTAATAGACTGAAGACCTATAAAAAGTAATATCTTTTTTCGTGGGAAATGAATGATTTCAGAAACATTAAGTGTCACCAAGATTTTACGCCCCTTCACTTGTTATTCAGCAAGGGAACAGGTTGTGTAATGCTGGCATAACTCCCATGAGAAGACCCTCATTGTCCAGAAATCTGCTTATTTACAGCATACTATTTCTGCTAGAGAATAGAGAGAAGTCAACCCATTCACTGAGGTTAGGAACTGTATTTGGATGTCACATTGAAGACACCTCAAATGAGGTAGGATCGTGACTGGATATCACCTAAGACTTATGCCTTCTTTCACTGGGAGATAAGAAAATGGGGGCAGACTACCTCTTCTCTTTGAAATACTTGCTCTGTGTGCATAAGATATTGTCTGTAGGGTATGCCATTTGGTCCAAGTCAGTTTATCAATTTAAAAGTCCTGAACTTTAACTGTTTGAAGTAAGCCCACCTTCAGCTGGGGGCTGAAAGCAATGAAAATTTTATTTGTATGTCTTGTATAGGAAAAAAAGGAACAGAAAAAAAAAAATCTTTGTTTTTTTGTCTCTTGGTAGCTTGAAAATTTTATTTAGTGATACTTTCAAAATCAGAGCAAATGCCTCACCCAACGTGGGGGAGTTGATATTCACTTTAGCATGGCTCTAAAAGGGATCTATTTCAGTTTTTCACAGAATGAGCCCCTCATCTACATCAGGTACCTTGTGATTTTTATGCCTAAACACAAACACAACCCTGTAGAAAATTAGGATTTTGGAGGAAGAGTTTGTGGTCATATCTGCATTGATATGATCACTATGCTTCTTTAGAAAGTAGAAGCATGGAGATAGCTCTCTCGAGTAGGTATGGAAAGTTGGCTTAGCTGCCTCCTTTTGGAAGCATCAGCATTACTTCTACATGAACCATCCACAGAAAAGGTAAGTTGAAGTTGAATAACTTATCTATCCTGACAATTCTATGAAAAATGTATAATCAAACTTCGATGATGTGGCAGTGGAGAAATCTAGCAAGGGAGTGTTTTTAAAAAATAAATTTTAGTTGCCAATAGCTAATAACAGTCATGTACTTTAAACCTTCTTGTAAATGATGAGATATTTATTTACTTAATGTCAAGCATGAATTAGATGAATTATAATAGTAAGAGTAAAGTAAAGCAATATTCTCACAATAGTAATTGATCTTGCATGAATGTGTGTGTGCAGGATGCAAAATGTCTACATTGTGGTCTGAGGTGCTCCTCTCCCTTGTCGTTATATTTCAGGCTCCTTTTGCAATGTACAAAAGAATGATGCTTAAACAAATGAAATCTCTAAACTTCCTCACGTTCCTCAAAAACAACTGCAACACTAACAGGACAATGTATACACCTTACTTTGAGACAGTTAGAGATTCATCTTGCTATAAAATGTTTTGCATGAAGAATATACTCAATATATATTTGTCAAGTTTTCTATTTAGCCAACATTTTGAAAACAAATTATGAAGACATAAAACATCTTTTAACCTACCTTTCCTATGATCATATCTCTATCTTTTCATTTTAAAATCCTTTCATCTTACAATAATGAAGTCTCTGTCTGGTATTTGGACAAGTTTTCCCGTGTATTTTTGCAGATGACACAGTGTTGTTACTGTAGAATAACAGAGAAGGAAGTGAAATCTTAGATCATCTCACACTCAAGTCTGGCCTCTACCGGAAGCGTTAGTGTAATCTGGGAAACTTGTTAGAGATACAAACTCACAGGCTCCATTTCAGACCCACAAAATCAGAAACTGAATGTTTCCGATTAAAACAATGAATGTTGTAACACTCTCTATGGATGACTCTGAGGCACATTGAAGTTTGAGAACCACTGGTCATATCCAGTTCTTTCATTTAATAATAATTAAAAAGAGATTGAAACTACGTGAGTTCTCTTATGCTCTCTCCAGGCTTTTATACCACACATGACTTCAAATACTATATATATGCATCTGACTTCTAAATTAGCATCTCTAGACAGTTTCCTAAGACCCATATATCCAACAGCCTACTTGACACCTTTACTCGAATGTTTCACGGGTATCTTACATTTACAGGTACAAACCAACCCCTCATCTTCTCCTTCGGTGTTAAATATCTCAGCAAATGTGCATTCTTTTGCCCAGCTGTTCCAACCATAAACCTGGGAACCTTTTCTCACACTTCTCCTTCACCTTCATTTATTTTATTCAGCAAAACATCAGCTCTACTTCTGAAACAGCTTAATATAATTCTCTCTCCATCTCTACTGTTACAAGTCCAGTGCAAGCCATCATCATCCTCTCATCTCCTTATTAACCAATCCTTTTTTTTTTTTTTTGAGAGGAGCTACAGTGATCACTAACAACTGGTCACGTCAATTCCCTGCTAAATGTTTAGTAGGTTTCCATTGTACTTAGAACAAAACTTCAAATCTTTCAAATTGCTCACATAGGGACCCAGCTCCAGAGTCCCTGCCTAGTCCATTTCTCACTGCCTGCCTTCTAATTCCTAAATGTGGCAGGCTGTTTCCTGTGCTTTGCCAAAGGTGGGCTTTTCTGCCTTGAAAACATTTTTTTTTTCTTTTTACTTAGCTTCTTCCTGCTTTCCAGTATCTGCTGAACTCAGTGGCCCTCAATGCTGGCCATAAATTATAACCACTCAGGAGAAATTTTAATACATGCTACTACCCAGACCTCATTCTTAGCTTCAGTTCTTTTTATCTGGAGTAGAGCCAGACACTCATAGTTCTTACAGCTCCCCAGGTGATTCTAATGTGCAAAATTTAGAACTGTTGGTTTAAATGTCACTATCTCAGAAAGGCCTTCCCTAACTCAACAGGCCCCTTGTTAGAATCCCAAACTGACTGTAATTTTTGCTTATAGTATTTATTGTATATTATGTGATAGTATTTAATAGTTGTCATCCCTGTTTGATCATAAGGTTCATGAGGGCAGGGATCTTGTAGCATTTGTTTGACTCTATCTCCAGTAATGAACAGTGTCTGACACAGAGTTGGCAGTCAATAAACTATTGAATAAATGAAGAAATTAATTTATAAGGTTTTAAAGCTAGCTCATGGCAAAACCCAGTGTGAAACCAAATGTCCTTGACTTTTGGTTGCACTGCCTTAAAATAAAGATAATTTAAAAGCTATTTGAATCCTACATGATCAAACTGGGACAGTTCTAATCTAGCCCAATCACTTCTGGGGGAAGATAACATGGGCTGTTAGTTCTATTCCTATTAGTAGCAGTCCCATAACACATAGCTGTGTCCTGTTTCATTTTGGAACCTTAAACTCCAGATTGAATCTAATGTCTCCTGAGGATATCCTGGACTCTCCTAATAAAATAAGTATTATTAAATTTTTATGAGACACACATATGTTTTATGTTTTGACATGAATTTCAATTCGAATCTTGTGATACAGAGAGCCATCCAGAAATAGAGCTGGTATCAGATGGTCATTTACTTCATGTTCACATATGTACTATTTTCCTCCTTGTATTAAAATTGTATTGTATATCATTAATATATACCTATAAACAAAAGGAAAACATTTAGTGGGTTAGACAACATGGAAAGGTCAAATTCATTTATATATATATATATTAAAAATATTTAAAATATATAAAATATATAAATATATATTTATATATAAATATATAAAAATATATTACATATAAATATATATTACATTTAAATATATAAATATATAAAAATATATTACATATAAATATATATTACATTTAAATATATAAATATATAAAAATATATTACATATAAATATATATTACATTTAAATATATAAATATATAAAAATATATGTATACATATTTTTTTTTTTGAGACAAAGACTTGCTCTTGTCCCCAGGCTGGAGTGCAATGGCGTGATCTCGGCTCACTGCAACCTCTGCCTCCTGGGTTCAAACAGTTCTCCTGACTCAGCCTCCCAAGTAGCTGGGATTACAGGTGCCTGTCACCACGCCTGGCTAATATTTTTAGTAGAGACGGGGTTTCACCATGTTGGCCAGACTGGTCTCGAACTCCTGACCTCAGGTGATCCACCTGCCTCGGCCTCCGAAAGTGCTGGGATTACAGGCGTGAGCCACTGTGAGCGGCCCATTTGTAAATTTTTCTTTTAGAAGTTATAGTGCACTGGGATAAGCTAGAAGGATGTATTCTTAGCAACACCCAGCAGGCCTATTGATGTGAAACTGGGTGTGGCTCCTCAGAACTCCCAGTTCCCCAGAACAGTCATGCTTGATTGGTGGCAGTGGTGTTCTACTTTTCCAGGGAAAAGTCCTGCAATATCTCTGTCCCAAGAAGGAGCTTGCTGAGCTTCATTACTCCCAATCACAGAACTTGGAACTCTTAACTTTAGCAAGCTGTATCACCTGCATCTATGATCTAGATATCATGTTCAACTTTTAACTTTACCTCCGGTTTCTTGTTTCCTGGACCACAAATTATATTATGGTAAGTAGGAATTGTATAGCCCCAGTCACATTGAAGCTTTATAAGGAGGACTAGCCTGTGGACCTGTGTGGTCACATGATGCATTATTTCAAAGCCTTGATGAAAGTGACTGCTGCCAGTCTGGGCCTAGCTACCATGCTGTTCACATAAGAGTTTTCTCTGCAACTTGAATACAAGAAAAGTTAGCAAATTTATACTTTTAGAATAATAGTCTTCTTCCTCCTAAAATACATACACAACTGACAATAGTTGATTGGCAGATAAGTAGTAATTATGGATATTTATTATTATTCAAGTAGTCATAGTGCTTCTTTTTTTCTGAGCAAGGGGTATAAATTCAGTGGCCAATACTGGGCTATCTTGTCAGCTGTTATTGTGAAGATTTCTCTACAAAACATTATTTATTATTTCTTTGTGTTGTTATTCTTAAATCAGATTGAAAAATTTTCCAGAATAGTACTGATTTTAGATATTCTATCTTGTTTGTGCCTTAAAACATCAAAATGTTCCAGGAATCCCAATATTTTGGCAACATTGGCAACAATGAAATGACTCAAGTAATAGACTGAAGAAAAATAGAATACTCACAAAAACACATATAGAAGCTTACATACTCTCTGTGAACACTTCTGTAGTACTAACGCCAGAGCAATTGTTGCATCTGTTGGAGTAAGGTAAAGTTAAGTCACTGATTCAAGGTGAAAGGATGGCAAATATTTCCAAGTATAATTGAAGAGAGTTACTTTTCTTACAATGCTAGTGTTCTTTGAAGTGTGTTCAAAAGAAATTACATTTCATTTTAATGTCAAAATGAATGTAAAAATTCAAGGAAAGGTATGCTTTCAAGTCAACTGAGGAAAAAGAATATTCCACTTAAAAAAATAACCAGTAATCACAAGTGATGTTGTATACAATATAGAAGTGAGATAAGTATTGCTTGCATTGGGAATTTGATATGCTTTTATGGGCTCAAAGAAAAATTGATTCATTTTAGGCTCTATTAACTTACAGGTAGAAAAGGGGAGGTGTTTTTCCTTTTTGTAAATTCAAAGAGGGTTTTAGTACTTTTTAAGGAAATGATCATTTAAATAAACATGTTCTTAAATTATATTTTAGTGACAATTTGTGAGCAGAATGAGGTGAGAAGAAACACTACAAACCAGAGAGAGCTAAGATATTAAAATGGCATGGGAATATTAGGATTTCAAACATAAAGAAATTATCTGAATTCATTGCCTTGTTATGTATAGATGCTATGATAAGGTAATTTTCTCTAATGACTTTTAGCCATAAAGAGCACCTGTACTTCAAAAATGTTCATAATTCACATGAAAATCAACTAGCAAATCCACAATTTCCAAGGTTTTTAGGAGAAAAAAGTATTTTTTTAAAGCCTGAAGTCCTTAAATCTAGTAAGATATTATCAATCTTACCAGGAATAAAATAACGAAAGTGCACCCTAATTTTAAATAATTGTTTTATAGAATTTTGCATTGTGTTACATATAATTTTATTTTTTCAGGAAAGAGTATGTGGGTGATGTTATTTTACATTATTATATCTTTAAATATTAATCTGTAGAGTAGAAAAATATTAACAATGTGTCTTAAACTTTACCTTGAAACACATAGATAATAATTAACATGTGTTAAATTTCTGTTTTGACTCCAGGGCTTCATTATGGTAACTTAATTTCTTCTTTTTGGAAGTGGGCCTTTAAATCCAGAGAATTCATTCACTGGCACCTGCTTATCAGCTCTGGGCAATACAGTGTTGGGATTTTCAGGCCTAGGTATCAACGAGCATTTACTAAGAACCAGGTACTATGTTAAGTGTTGGGCCTACAGATGCATCTAGCAAATGGTGCCTGCCGTGGAGGGACAGCTTATCTAATGAGGAAGGCAGACACAATTGACAACATAATTCAATGTAGTAGGTACTGATATCTACCAATAAAGAAAAAAAATTGGGGGGCAATAGGTAAATAAGGTTAAATCTTACTGAGAAAAGCCACTGAGTTCATGTCACTTGACCAAAAAAAATTTTGTTCTATTCCCATGATGCCTAGCATGTCTTGCATATAGCAAGTGCTGAATTGTTGGGCTGACTTAAAGTCAGTACAGGCTCATGAGCTGTCTTGCCATAGAGTGTCATGGAGAAGACTGCATTCATTCTTTCATTGTTTTTGAGATAAATGCCTAGTAGCGTTAGTTTTATTCAGGGGACTGAATCATAAAACAGCAAATTAAACATCCAGGAAGGTCATTTCATTTTCAGCTTTACAAAGTTTTTTTTTTTTTTTTTTTTTCCATAATTTTGCCTGACATCATCAACAGAGTAAGCAGATCTTGAAATGACATTTTCTGGGAGGAACTAGAAAAACAATTTGCCTCAAAATATATTCCTCTATTTTTCTTACTTAAAATTCTACAACTGAAGGATAATTTCTCTGCTAAACCATCAAAGAATGCAAGTGACCCTGGGAAGGCTCACATATTGTTCTGTTATGAATTACGACATCTGAGGGTGAGTCTGTTGGTCTTTTTCAGGCCTCCAATGTTTTGCTTATTCAAAGTCAGTGAGATGTAATATAGGGAAGTTGCAAATGTTCCTGGAATGGAGGGGAACCTCGGCTCATGTGGTTTAGTAAGAGGCAGACTCAAAAGAAGGGAATAAAGTTTTAGAAGAGGAAGGAGGAGACATGTTTGCCAAACTTCACTAGGATTTGTTCTAAGTGTAATGTTGTGCTATATGTTATGGCTGTTTGATAAATCTAGTTACCACATTTTACAAATGTAGGTAAATTACTACATTTAATTACTTTAATTAGATTTAAATTTTAATTTAATTGAAATTAATTGGACTTTCTGCAGCCTGTGGGAGGAGTGATGCTGGTTAATGACAGAAATGCTGGGTCAAGTATCCATAGGCACATTGGGGGATCTCAGGAGTTTCTTACAATACATACAGAATAAAGTAATACCCCAAAAGAACAAAGGCATAAACTACTCTTCCTATTTTTCCCTTATTAATAAAAATTCATGCCATGTTTGATATTGAGAATAAATAATATAATTTATATCTATAGTTAGCTTTTATTAAACACCCACCTTGTATGAATTCTGATGGCAATACCTTTCATGCAGCATCCTATTTAATCTTCACCAAGGAGATGCAAATAACGGACCTAGAATCATGCATACAGGTAACATAAACAGAAGCAGAATTGCAAAAATCATGAGTATTATACCCTAATATAGAGCTCTTAACCATTTTGTAATATCACCCTCAGAAAGAGATGAAAAGAAAGACAATTGGGGCCCTGATTCATCTTCAACCTCACTGCACCTTTATGCTGGCCACGTACTTACTTATGATCACATAAATTAAGGAGAGTGTGTTAAGTAACTTCAACTTCCCTTCAAGCTCAAACGTTCCATTTTTTTTTTTTTTTTTAATCTTCGGAGTCTATTTGTTGTGGTAATGGGGTGGGCATTATCTCAGAAGGAACTTTATTCTTTACTTCATGAGAGGCATATTTGGCAAATGAGAAGAACGGGACATTTGCTCTCTTGCCTGTGTGGAGCTCAATGTTCGTGACCTATGGGCCTCCCAGACCTTGCTTTATTTGAAGAGCCCCTTGGCTGTGAATCACAGGGCATGCCATTGCCGTATATGGGGATAGCACACTGGGCGCGGGAGTTAACTGGGATTACCAGTGACTGTAATGTTGGTGTCTTGATCCACAGCAACTCTGCTTTGAAGCTGAAGGGCAGAGTACAAGCACACTTACGCATCTTAACTTGGTAATAATAGCATGCCTTTGTGATGACAAGGCATGCAGTGAGTACCCAAGTTTATACTATGCATTCTGTTGATATTCGATATGATATTAAGTTAAACCATGGCTTGTCCACTTGTCTAAATCTTGTCACTTAAACTCCAAACACTTGTCATAAATAGACTTGGAATGTGGTGGAAAAGTAATTAGGAACTGTACTTTTCACTTCTTCAGCTCCAGAGTCATACTTTTATTGTCTTCTTAGAAATTTTTCAGATGATTTTGTTTATCTTTTGCTTAACCTTAGTTGTTAAAATAAATATTAATTTGAGGTTGCTTTGTTTTGGAATTACTGTAGTCATAGGCAAATATCACTGTGTGGATTTCTAGACCCGCGGAATATTAATGCTCAAAGCAATGTTAGAGATAACATAGCCTAAAAACGTTATCACAACATTTCTTCCATCCCTTACAATAAGTTTGAATTTTAGCATCTGAATTAGATTGAAATTTTTGTCTTGCCATGTAGTAGCCATTTAACCATCAGAACGTTATCAAACCTCTTTCAGCCTAACTATCCTCAACTATATATATATAAAAAGGTCAATTACAACTACATTATATAGATCTGTATGATCTGTGCAAAGTAGTAACATAATATGTATAGGGTTGTCTAGCTCCAGGCCTTGGCATAGAGTATTAGCTCAATAATTGTGCTTTCTTCCCTCTGACACTATGATAACAGGCTTTGTTTCAATTTTAATTTAATTTTAAATTAAAATAGTGTATACTATGAAGCATCTAAATAAGGTTGTAAGGTGTATCCTCTTTATAATAGCACTTTCTTCTTTATTCTCAGATTGTAAGAGTAACTGTGAGGTTAGATACAGGTATCTAGATGGAAGAGTAAATGGTAATAGAAGAATAAAAGAGGATTTACTTTATTTTACATTTTCAGAGAGTAGTAATAGGGACATTGAAGTGAAGGAAGAAGAATGTGTGCTTGAAAATTTCTATAAGGGAGATGGGAGTGAATTTATATAGAGACTTGAAGTATAAATTAAATAATACTGTCAAGGGTTAAGGTTTAAGATAGACTCCATGACAATGAAAAATAAAAACCTTTAATATGAACCCATAAGTCTAGTCAACATTGTTCAAATTCTAAAAGCCATGTAAGAGGCAGAGGTGAAAGCCTGAACTAAACTAAAAATAGACTCATCAAGCACATTGTCTGGAAGTAAGTGAAGATGGTAAAAGGCAAATTCCTTCCTTTCCTATGCCCCGTTCTGGAATGAAGACATGTAAATTGTCAAATTTAGAAACATTGCTTAACATTTTTTGAAACATTAATTAATGTTTCTGCTTAAGGGAATATTAATCAAATATGTATTGAATATCTATTGGACATTCTTCTATTCTTCTATGTGGGATATAATTGTGAATAAAACCTGAAAACAACCCTAGTCCTCACAGAGTTAACAAATTATTAGGGCAAGATGACAACAACTACACACACACACACACAATTATGAAAAACCTAAAGCAGGGGAGATACTAATGCTGAAGGAGAAGACTGTAGTTTCAGGCAATTGGGTCAGGAAAGTTCGAAGGTGGACTATGCCTTGCATTTTTGCGGGAAAAAAAGGAGGCCAGTGTGGCTGCAGCAGAGCTGGTGGTGAGGGGGGATAAGGTGTGGGAGATGGGGTTAACAAGGCAATAGGAGCCATATCATGTAGGTTTTCTAGAGTGTTACAAGGATTTTGGCTTTTACTTGGATTAAAGCAATTAGTCTATATATTTTCAAGAATATCAGCAAAGAAAATTAATGCAACAAGTTGTCCTAGAGAATCCTCAGACCTTAGTTACCTTAATCTTCCCCCTCATCTCTTGTTTGATCCAATCATACACCCAGGGCTTAGTTTCTCTTACTCTTTGTCCAGACCCTCATCATCTGCCATCTGGAGTCTTGCATTGACCTCTTTTCTCCTTTCGCTGCCTCAGTCTCCCCGTTATCACAAATCTATCCTTCTCACTGTCAACTGATATTTTTTAAAAACACAAATCTGTGTTCTGATACTAAAATATCCCTTGAAGTCTCTGTTTCTTCTGAAGTCTGGCCCCTTACAAGATTCTCTAGAATCTGGCTTTGATGCCCATATCTAACCTCAACTCTGCCACTCCTCTGTATGTATGACATCTCCTCAAATATGTTCTGAGCGTTCATACATTTGGGGCCTGTGTGTTCCTGTTTGCATGTTTTGAGGCCATCATATTCTTACTTAACCTTAAGACCCAATAACAACTCATCTTTTCTGAGGAGCAGTTACTGTTTTTTTTCAGGTAGAACCAATGTATCCTTCTTCTGGGTACTCATAAAACTGTCCCTTTCTTTGTCATAGCACATCTGCCCCTTCAATTAGGTTATACATATGTTTCTCTCTGCCAGATTCCAAGCAACTGATGCATAAAGACTATGTTTCCCCCACTCCCGTATCCACAGTACCTCAGGTCATGCTTAGTACTTGGGGAATGCCCAGATATTTTTAAAAAATAGATTTTTTAAAAATAGATGAATGAATCAAAGTTTTAATGGATATATATGAGTAGTTGGATATAACTATGTTAAACATAATTAATATGAGCAAAACCAGTCAGAGGTTATTATCAGACCCATTCTTTGACTTGGTCTGAAATTAATAATGCTTTGGGAAATGTATTTACTTTTGAGCATATATTTTGGACTTAACCTTTTTTTCTTTGATAAACTGAGAAGGTTAAACTTGATGGTCTTTAATGCAGCCCTGAGACACTAATCATTCATTCATTCATTTAAGCATATTTAAGTGCCCATTTGGTGCAAAGCATGTGATATCACCAAAATGCAAACCATTCTTTTCATGTGTGTTTTATATTTCTATTCAGTCCAATGTTATGTTGAGGCTATAAATAAATGTATGGTATTTCTTTCTAGTCTGCCACAAGCTTATAAGATTAGAAGATGTTCAGGTGCAACCTAAATACACAGCATTAAAGGAATTCAAGACAGAAAATGGATACTAGAAATCTAAAATAGCATTTGACACTGACTGACATCTTAATACCACTATATACATGGAAAAACCCATGTCATCCTTTCTACATAAGATAAAGGGATTTGGAAGAATATCTGTCACTATATATGCTGAAACATATCTATAGAATGCTATAATAATATGTCAACATTCCAAAATAAATTCTTTACATTTAACAGATGATAAAATGCATTGAAATCTATGCTATTTGAACTTAAATTTTACCATAAAGTGAAAGCAAATAATGAAATTTAAAACGGAATTGGCTAATCTAAAAATAATCTACTTCAAACTCTCAATATTTTCCCCAAAGTAGAATTTCTTTCTTAACAAAGAATAAGACTACTATTCAAGACTACTATTAGCAACAAGGCAAAGGGGAACAAGCCAGAGCTTTATTTTCTAGGAGTGAATGGAATTTGAGATTATTCTTCGATTAAGAAGGTGTATTCTTTTCTTCTTTAACTCTCTTTATGCTCCTTGCTTGAAATTTCTTAAATAAAAATATGCCATCATGCCTATTCAAATATTATCTGGATCCTAGTTAGATTTTTATGAATCTGCCTTGATTTTATTATGTGTGATTCTTATATTAACCAAGAAAATGACCCTTGGATCTGACTATGGAGGGGTTGTCATCATGTGCTTCTCTGAAGAAAATCATGCGGAATTTTCTATGGCAGAAACAATCCAAGTTAAAAAATGAGGCAAACTCCTGTATACCAGAAGTTTTCTTGATTTTGTACTGTAACTCCTTCAGGTCATATCTTGTATTCGAAATATATATATATGTATGTTTAGATATACACACACATATATACACACACATATATATACACACACATATATATGTAGATGTATATATGTATATGTTCCCCTTTGCCTTATTGCTAATAGCAGTCTTAAAGGCTAGTATTCTTTGTTTAAGAAATAAATTCTACTTTGGGGAAAATATTGAGAGTTTGAAATAGATTATTTTCAGATTGGCCAATTCCATTTTAAATTTCATTATTTGCTTTCACTTTATGGTAGAATTTAAGTTCAAGTAGTATAAATTTCAATGCATTTTATCATCTGTTAAATGTAAAGAATTTGTTTTAGAATGTTGACGTGTTATTATAGCAATTTTATAGATAAGTCTCAGCATGTATAGTAACATACTCTTTCAAATCCATATATATACACACACATATATATATTTAGGATTGGTATATTATATAATTATTCACTATATACTGATTTATTGGAAGTACATGTATACATTAATTGGGAATATATATGTGTCTATATATACATATATAGGAGTGTGTGTGTGTGTATATATATTCCCAATAAATGTGCATTCAGTGAATAATACTTTGTTTTCCTTTTCTTTTAAAGTAAGCAATTATGTGATTTTCCTTTGCCTTTTTGCATATCTTGGCCATATTTCTCCTGGCTCACCAGCCATCAGATCGACCAGCCTTCTTTTTCTTCTTTGAGCTTGCTGAACTTGTTCCTGCCTCAAAATCTTTGCTCTTAGTATAACTTATACTTGGACTATTCTTCATCTAGACAAGTGGTTTTTCAACTAGGGGTGATTTTGCATCTGAGGGGGCATTTGGCAATGTTTGCAGGAATTTTTTCATCATCACAATTAGGGGTAGGATGCCACTGGCTTTAAGTGGGTAGAGGCTAGGAATGCTGCTGCTAAATATTATGTAACATGCAGTACATCCTTCTCTCCAACAAAGAATTATTTGGCTCAAAATGTTAACATTGCCAAGATAAAGAAACTAGTCTTTAAATTTTCTCATAGCTGATTTTTTCTGATCATTGAAATCTACATTTTAGTTTTGTATAACCTATTCAGAGAGACCTTCTCTAACCACCTAAAACAAATACTTCCACCTCTCTTATAACCTGATGACTCTTTATGCAATTAATCTCTTTTTATAACTTATATTTTCTGAAGTTAAAATTAAATATAATGGTCCTTAGATAGAAGTTCTATTGATCAAGCCTTTATGTAATCCACTATCATATCCCCAGTACTTACAGAAGTGCCTGACAATACATACATTGAAAGTCTATTGAAAGACAGATGAGATCAGTAGGATCTATATACTTAATTTATAAAATTTTAGCTCAAAGTAGAAAAAATGCCATTAGTGCTCTTGTAAAACATTATGACAGAAAAAGTTTGGGTTTTGCAAGTTTAAAACTTGCAAGCTTATGTTTTTTGTAATGATAGGGTAGCTTTTATTGGACTATCCTTCTGACAGATACAGATAACAATTATAATCTTTGGACAAAATCTAACAAACAAACAAACAAAAAACATACGTAAGTATGAAGGCAAAGGTTACTGACAAAAACAAAAATTGTAGCAGCATTAATCCTTGAAAGAAAAATATCAAATAGTGCATTTGAATTTTATACAGCTTTTCACCTGAGAATATTCCCAAGTCCAAGTGTCTTGGTATGACTAAAACTTGAGTATTAAGGTACAATCACAATGACTTGAGGAGGTGGATAGCATTCAAGACTTCTAGAGTAGTGGAAAGTGAGAAGGAAAAAAAACCAAAAACTAGCAATGGAAGTAACAATGGAGGTTGGAGTCAAAAATCTGTGTATAAACATTGTTCAAAATTCGGCTGATCCTTGAAAGATCAGCCAAATTTTGTAGTCTTCTCAGTCAGAGAAGACTACAAGAAGATGTATGAGTAAAATCAAAACCCAAACCGAACAAACAAAAAATACCAACTAGAAGGTTGAAAGACTATCATAAGAAAAGTAGAGATTTGAATTTGAGTCTGGAAAGATAATTGCCTCCAATAAGAAAATAAACTCATCCCAGAGGAAGGTAATAAAGCCCACAGTTTTTACAATGTGTTATCCACATTATTCAGTATAAAATAAAAATTACTAGACATCTGAAAAAAGAAGAAAATGATATCCATGATCAAGAAAAATAATAGAAGAAACATGATGAACTGAGTCAGAAGTTGGAATTAGAAGACTTTAATGTAACTTTTTAGTTTCAGTCCTGTGGCAGGAATCACCATGGTTTATAGCAGCCTGGTCCTGAGAAAATATGGACATCACTTGCCACTGAGGAAACCAATAGCCATTCCCTCAAGGATACCTTAGAGACGGAGATGTGGCTCCATACCCCTTTGTAACTTAATAAGCAGCCACTGATTATCCATGTTGGGAGAGGAACTGTCACCTTTCTGAACCCAGCATGGGCCCAGTGAGTGCCAACAGAGCTTTGGCCACTCTGTGGTGTCCACATCCAGACCTGAGCTCTGTGGTTACACTGGATCTGCCTATGTCTCAGACATTGGAGTCATTGCCGTAGTAAGCTAATTTGCATTTTGGGTTCTGGAGCCAAGCTCTTGCTGCTTATGCTCATGCCCCAGGCACCAGCTCAGCCACCACAGAGCTTCACTCTGACCCTGTAGATGCTTCACTAAGATTCACTATGAGCTTATAGATGCTGAGGCTAGCACATGCTTTGCCCTCTCTTGCTCTCTCACTCTTGCCTTCTCTTTGCCCTTGTGCCATGTTATGCTTTCTATCATGTTATATCATAGTCACCGAGGCTTTCATCAGGTGCTGGCACTTTGATATTGTACTGCTCAGCCTCTAGAATTGTGAGCCAATAAATTACTTTTCATTATAAATTACCCAGAAGAAAAACTCTTATCAAGTATCTTTTCTAATCTCAATGGTATGAAACTAGAAATCAGTAACAAGAGGAATTTTTAGAAACATACAAATATGTGGAAATTAAACAACATGCTCTGAAACAACCAATGTGTCAAAGAAACAATTAAAAGAGAAATTAAAAATACCTATAGACAAACAAAAATGGAAATGCAATACACCAAAACTTATGGGATGTAGCAAAAGCAGTTCATTGAGGAAAGTTTATACCTATAAACACCTAAGTTATAAAGAAGAACGATCCCAAATTAAAAACAAACAAACAAACAAACAAATAAAAAAAAAAAACTAATGGTACACCTTAAGGAACTAGAAAATCAAGAACAAAGTCTAAAGTTAGTAGAAAGAAGGTAATAATATGAAAGTAGGTTTTAAAAAAAAAATAGACAAAATCCACAAACCTTTCCTCAGGCTAAAAGTTTAGGCAAAACTTTAGTTAGACTAGTTGAAGGCTAAGACTATAATATACATTTTTATTTAGGCCCAGACAAATGTTTAGCTAGACTAGACTCAGAAAAAAGAGAAAAGACTCAAAAGATGAAATCAGAAATGAAAGAGGGACATTACAATGGATACCACAGAAATACAAAGGATCACAAGAGGCTAATATAAACAATTATATGACAAAAATTTGAGTAACCTAGAAGAAATGGATAAATTCCGGGACACATACAACCTACCAAGACTGAATCATGAAGAAATAGAATATCTGAACAGACTAATTACAAGTAATGAGACTGAATCAATACTAAAAAGTCTCCCATCAAAGGAAAGCCTGGGACCTTCTGGCTCCACTGCTGACTTCTACCAAATCTTTAAAGGGAACTATTACCAATCCTTTTCAAACTCCTCCAAAACGTTGAAGAGTAGCGAATACTTTCCAACTCATTTTACAAGCCAGAATTACTCTGATAATAAACCAGGCAAGGACACTATAAAAAAAGAATATTACAGGCCAACATTCCTTCATAAGTATAGATGCAAAAATCCTCAATAAAATTCTAGCAAATCAAATTTAACAGCACATTAAAAGGGTCATTCACCATGATCAAGTGGGATGCAAGAATGGTTCAACATATACAAGTCAGTAAATGTCATCTACTACATTAACAAAATGAAGACCAAAAATCATATAATCATTTCAATAGACGCGGAAGAAACATTTGACAGAATCCAACAACGTTTTACAATAAAAGCTCTCACCAAATTAGGTATAGAAGAAATGTACCTCTGCACAATAAAAGCCGTGTACACCAAGCCCATAGCTAACTTACATTCTCAGTGGTGAAACTTTGAAGGTTTTCTTCCAAGATAAGAAGCAATACAAGTATGCCCACTTTTTCCTCTTCTATTCAGCATAGTACTGAAAGTTCTAGCCAGAGCAATTAAGAAAGAGCAATAAGTAAATGGCATCCAAATAGAAAATAAAGAAGTTATTTTTTTTCTGTTTGCAGATGACACAATCTTACATTTAAAAAAAAAAAGCCCTAAAGATGCCCCAAACACTATTACAGCTAATAAACAAATTCAATAAAGTTGCACATATAAAATTAATGTTAAAAATCATTAGTGTTTTCATACACTAACAATGAACTATTCAAACATGAAATTATGAAAATAACCCATTTACAATAGGTACCCAAAATAAAATACTTAGAAGTAAATTTAGCCAAGCAGGTGAAAAATCCGTAACTTGAAAATAATAAAACATTCATGAAAAGAGAAGACTCAAGTAAATGGAAAAATATTCTGTTTATGGATTAGAAGAATTAATATTGTTAAAATGTCCATATCATCCAAAGCAATTTAGATTCATGGCAATCCCTATCAAAATTCTAATAACATTTTTATATAAATAGAAAAGAAATATTAAAATCTGTAGGGAACTACAGAAGGCTCCAAATAGCCAAAGCTATCTTGAGCTAAAAGAACAAAGCTAGAGGCATCACTCTAGTTCATTTAAAAGTCTACTAAAGAGCTATAGTAATCAAAACAGCATGAGGCTGTCATAAAAACAGACATAGACACAAATGAAGCAGCATAGAAAGTCCAGAAATAAGTTCATGCATTTATAGTCAATTTATCTTTGGTAATGTGCCGAGAACACACAATGGGAAAAGGTCAATCTCTTCAATAAAATATTCTGGAAAAACTGACCGTGCACATGCATAAAAACAAAATTAGACTCTCATCCCCCACCATATACAAAAATCAATTCAAAATAAATTAAAGACCTAAATGTAATCTAAAACTATAAAATTACTAGAAGAAAACATAGAGTAAAAACTTCATGACACTGGTCTGGATAAAATTTTTTTTTTGGTATAACCCCAAAAGCAAAGACAACAGAGGTAAAAATAGACAAATGGGATTACATCAAACTAGAAGGCTTTTGCACAGCAAAGGAAGCAATTGACAGAGTGAATAGATAACCTATGGAATGGGAGAAAACATTTGCAAACTATATTTCTGATAATGGTTGATATTCAAAATATCTCAGGAACTCAACTCAATAGTAAGAAAACAAATAACTTCTTTAGAGAATGAACAAAGTACCCAAATAGATGTTTCCCAAAAGAGACATATAAATGACCAACAAGTGTATGAAAAAAATGCTCAACATAATTATCAGGAAAATGCAAATCAAAAGTATAATGAGATATCACCTCACACATACTAGGGTGGCTATTATCCAAAAGATGACAACAGTGTTGGCAAGGTTATAAAGAAAAGAAAACCCATGTACACTGCTCATGGGAATGTATATTAATACGGCCATTATGGAGAACAATACAGGGGTTCCTCAGCAAATTAAAAATAAAACTATGATGTTATCCAACAATCCTACTACTTAGTATGTATACAAATGATATGAAATCAACATGTGGAAGAGATATCTGCACTCTCATATTCATTGCAGCATTATTCACAGTAACCAAGATATGTAATCAATATAAGTGCCTATCAATCAATGAATAAAGCAAATGTGGCATATGTAAACAATGAAATACTTTTTAGCCTTTTCTAAAAAAAGGAAATTCTGTCTTTTGCAACAACATGGATGAACTTGGGGACACTAGGTTAAGTGAAATAAGCTAGGCACATAAATAAAATACTGCATACTCTCACTTATATGTGGAATCAAAAAAAGTTGAAGTTAGAGAAGCAGAGAGTAGAATGGTGGTTACCAGAGCCTTGGGTGTGGAGGGTCAATTGGGGAGATGTTGGTTAAAGGACACAGAATTTCAGTTAGATAGGAGGAATATATTCAGGAGATCTATTGTATAACATAGTGACTATAGTTAATAACAATATACTGTACGCTTGAAAATTGCTAAGAGAGTAGAATTTTTTCTCACCACAAAAAAAGTGTAAGTATATGAGGTAATGCATGTTGCATAGCTTGATTTAACCATTCCACAGTGTATACATGTATAAAAATGTCATAGTGTACACCATTCACATATGAAATTTTTACTTGTCAATTAAAAATAAAAAGAGAGGGCAATGGACAAAATGGCTGACTAGAAGGAGCCAGTGTGTGCCATTCTCACAGAGAAGAAGAGGAGGAGTGAGTAAATACAGCACCTTCAACAGAAACACCCAGGTATACACCTTGAGACTAATCAAAGAAACAACTTAACCAATGGAGAATGAAGAAAAGCAAGGCAGGACAATGGGTCATCCAGGAGTGGCGTGGAGCCAGGGGAACCTCCCTGACCCAGAGAAGTGGTGAGTGAATGTGTGACTCCGGAAATCCACACTTCTCCCATGGGTCCTTGTAATCCTCATTTCAGGAGATCCCCTCATGAACCCACTCCACCAGGGCCTCAGTCTGACACACAAAGCTATGTGGAGTCTTGACAAAGCAGCTGCTCAGGCACACGCAGAGACCCAGGAGCCTTAGATATCCAAGCTTTTTTTTTTTTTTTTTTTTCCTGGGCTTCCCAGCAAAAGTAACTGCAACTATGAGAAAACAGGAGGTTATACCACCATACACACCCCTAGGAAAGAGGCTGAATTTAGAGAGCAGAGCAGCAATAGTCTACAGGCCCCTGTGGGGTGCTTCAGGCTGCCATGGCACCCAGCATGGACCCCCAGCACAGCACAGCTGCTCTGTGAAAACATGGCCAGACTGCTTTTAGAAATGTGTCGCCAATCCTCTTCCTCCTCAATGGGCAGGACCTCCCAACCGGGGACTTCCCACTACCCCTGCTAGTGTTTTCTGGATGACAGGCTCCCAGAGGGATGAGTGGGCCACCATCTTTGCTGTTTGGGCAATACAGTCATTCTGGCTTTCAGGCTTTGGAGAGTCCAAGGCGACCGAGGGCTGAAGTGGGCCCCCAGCACAGGACACCTGCTCTACAAAAACATACCCAGAATGCTTTTTAAAGTGGGTCCCTGTTCCTGGTCCTCTTTTCTGGATGGGACCTCACAACTAGGGTCTCCAGCTAGTTTTGCTGGTGTTCTCCAGCTGACAAAGGTTTCAAACTTCCCTGGGATGGAGCTTCTAGAGGGCGGGGGAGGCCACCATCTCTGCTGTTTGGGTGACTTAGTCATTTTGGCATTTGGGCTTCAGAGAGTTTGAGGCAAGTGGGGGCTAAAAGGTACCCTCAGCACAGCACAGCTACTCTACCAAAACATGGCCAGAGTGCTTTTTTGAGTCCCCAATCTCATTCTTCCTCACCAGACAGGACCTCTCAACTGTGTATCCAGTCATCTCCTATAGGTGTGTTCAGGGAGGCAACAGATCTGTACCTTTCTAGGATGGAGCTCCCAGGAGAAGGTGCAAACCACCATCTTTGCTGTTTCACAGCCTTCACTATTAATAACCTCTAGGTACTGGATAATTCAAGGTGATTAGGGACTAGAGCAGACCCCCAGCATACCACAGCAGCCCTACAGAAATATGGCCAGACTGAGGGTGCCTATTCCCATATCTCCTCACCTGGCAGGTCCTCCAGGCTTGGGTCTCCAGCCATCCCCCACTGGGGCTATTGAGGCAGTAGGAGCTTGGCAACTCCCTGGATAGAGCCCCCAGGGGCAATAGAAAGCCTCTCTGCCACCATCTCTGCAGTGGAACTGCCCTTGCTACCATAAGACTAATGAAGGAGCAAAGACCATAAGTGCTTTATCCATACCTCCAATAAGCTGCAGTTGACCCAAGGAGAAGAGGCCAGCCCATCTTCCATAGGTCCCAACCACAACCCCTGCTTGTCACCTAACAAGGAGGCTCTGGCTTGGGCCCATAGCACAGACCTTCCATCCTGGGCTGATTGCACTGAGTAAGTGCTGACCTGCATCCCTCTGGGATGGAGCCACCAGAAGATAAGCAAAAGACCCTTGGCCACAACCACTACTAAAGTCTCTTCTTCCGCTGCTTTCAAGTTGGAGAAGGAATATAAATCATGATATTTGTCCAGAGCTGCAGTGGGCAGCCCAGGAACACCAAGCTATGATTGACAGCCAGCACTCAAGGGAGAGAGAAGCCCACACTTTCAGAGGATTGAGAGGGAACATGGCTGCAACTGTGAGGAAACATAGGGGAGCAATGCAACTGAGCAAGAGTCGACCAACTGACCAATATGCCTAAATGACACCTACTGGATCATACCCTGAAGTTTCAACCCCAAAAATACTTTGCTAATATGTCCACCTCTGAAAGAAAAGACAAGAAATCAGCTTCTAATAAAGACTCTGCACAAAGCCTTGACCTTGTGAAAATATCCAGAAATAAATCTATTAACTTTACTCAATCTACACTGCAGTTAAAGGAACACTCACATGCAGAGATGAGAAAGAACCAACACAAGAACTCCAGTAACGTGAATGGCCATAGTGTCATATGTCCTCCAAACAACTTCACTAGTTCTTCAAAAAGAGTTCTTAACCAGGCTGAGCTGGCTGAAATGACAGAAATATAATCCGGAATATGGATAGAAAGAAAGATAATTGAGATTTAGGAGAATGGCAAAACCCAACCCAAGGAAACTGAGACTCACAATAATACAGTACAGAAGCTAAAGGACAAAATAGCTGATATGAAAAAGAACCTAACAGATCTGACAGAGCTGAATAATACAAGAATTTCAAAATGTAATTCCAAGTATTAATAGCAGAATAGACAAAGCCGAGGACATCATCTCAGAATTGAAGACTGGCTCTCTAAAATAAGACAGAAAAAAAATAAAGAAGAAGGAATGAAAGGAACGAACAAAACCTCTGAGAAGGATGACATTGTGTAAACAGGCCAAATCTATGACTCATTGGCATCCCTGAAAGGGAGGGAAAGAAAGCAAACAACTTGGAAAATATATTTCAGGGTATGGTCCATGAAAACTTCCCCAACCTTGCTAGAGAGGCCAACAGTGTAATTCAGGAAATACAGAGAATGCCTGTAAGAGTCTACACAATAAGATTGACACAAGACACATAATAATCTGATCTTCCAAGGCAGAAAGGAAAGGAAGAATGTTAAAGGCAGTTAGGAAGAAAGGATAGGTCGCCTACAAAGGGAAACCCATCAGGCTAACCGTAGACCTCCCAGCTGAAACCATACAAGCCAGAAGAGATTGGGGGCCTATATTCAACATCTGTAAAGACACACAAAAAAATCAACTAGGAATTTTATATCCAGCCAAAGTAAGCTTCATAAGTGAAAGAGAAATGAGATCATTTTCACATAAGCAAATTTTGAGAGAGTTTGTTGTCACTAGACCTACCTTAAAAGACATCTAAATAGGAGCACTCAATATAGAAAGAAAAGACCGCTACCAGCTAATACAAAAACACGCTTAAACAGAACCAGTGACATTGTAAAGCAAACACATAAAGAAACCAGCATAATAACCAGCTAAGAGCACAATGACATAATCAATTTCATATCAATGCTAACATTGAATGTAAATTGGCTAAATACCCCACTTAAAAGGCACAGAGTTGCAATCTGGATAAAAAAGCAAGACTCAATGGTATGCTGTCTTTAAGAGACCCATCTCACATGTAATCATACCCATAGGCTCAAAATGAAGGGTTGGAGGAAAATCTACCAAGGAAATGGAAAACAGGAAAAAGCACAAGTTGCAATCCAAATTTCAGACAGAATAGACTTTAAACCAATAAAGACAAAAAAAAAAAAGGCAGAGAAGCGTATTACATAATCGTAAAGGGTTTGATTCAACAAGAAGACTTAATTATCCTAAATATGTATGCACTCAGCACAGGAGCACACAGATTCATAAAGCAAGCTTTAGAGACCTAAAAAGAAACATAGATTCCCACACAATAGTAGTGGGAGACTTCAGTACTCCACTGACAGCATTTGTGACAGAAAGTTAAACGATTTTCAGGGCTGGAATTCAACATTGGACCAAATGGATCTGATAGACCTCTATAGAACTCTCCGCTGAAAAACAATAGAATATACATACTTCTCATAGCCAAATGGCACATACTCTAAAAATGATCACATAATTGGACATGAAACAATCCTTGGCAACTGCAAAAGAACCAAAATCATACCAAACACACTCTTGAATCACAGTGCAAAAAAATAGAAGTCAAGACTAAGAAAATTGCTCAAAACCATGCATTTCCATGGAAATTAAACAACAGGCTAGTGAATGACTTTTGGGTAAATACTAAATTTGAGGCAGAAACTAATGAGAACAAAGATACAACATAGCAGAATCTCTAGGACACAGCTGAGGCAGTGTTAAACGGGAAATTCATAGCACTAAATTCCCACATCAAATAGTTAGAAAGATCTCAAACTAACAACCTAATATCAAAACTGAAAGAATTAGAGAGTCAAGAACAAATCAACCCCAAAGCTAGCAGAAGACAAGAAATAACTAAAATCAGAGCTGAACTGAAGAAAATCAAGATGTGAAAAACAATTAAAAAAAAAATTCAAAAAACAAGTTTAAAAAAAAAAAAACACAAAAGATAAGTAGGCCACTGGCTAGACTAATAAAGAAGAAAAGAGAGGAGATCCAACTAAACACAATTCAAAATGATGAAGGGGATGTTACTACTGACCCAAAAGAAATAAAAATAACCATTAGAAACTACTATAAATCCTCTATGTACACAAATTTAAAAACCTAGGAGAGACAGATAAATTCCTGGACACATATACCCCCCAAAGACTTAACCAGGAAGACATTGATTCCCTGAACAGACCAATAAGAGCTCCAAAATTGAATCGGTAATATATAGCCTACCAACCAAAAAAAGTCCAGGACCAGATGAATTCCCACCCGAATTCTACCAGATGTACAAAGAAGAGTGGGTACCATTACTGCTGAAACTATTCCAAAGAATTGAGGAGAAGGGACTTCTCCTTAACTCTTTCTATGAGGCCAACATCGTCCTGATATCAAAACCTGGCACAGACGCAACATAAAAAGAAAACTTCATGCCAATATCCTTGGTAAGCATTGATGCAAAAATCCTCAACAAAATACTTGCAAACCAAATCCAGCAGCATATGAAAAAGTTAACCCACCAAGATCAAGTAGGCTTTATCCCAGGGATGCAAGGTTGGTTCAACATATGCAAATCAACAAATGTGATTCATCACATAAACTGAATTAAGGGCAAAACCGGATTATCTCAATAGATTCAGGAAAGGCTTTTTATAAAATCCAAGACCTCTTCATGTTAAAACTCTCAATAAACTAGGTATTGAAGGAACATACCTTAAAATAATAAGAACCATTCATGACAGTCCTGCAGCCAACATCATACTGAATGAGCAAAAGCAAAAGCTGAAACCAGCACAAAACAAGAATGCCCTCTCTCACCATTTCTATTCAACATAGTATTGGCAGTCCTGGCCAGAGCAATCAGGTAACAGAAAAAAATAAAGGGCATCCACATAGGAAGAGAGGAAGTCAAACTATCTCTGTTTTCAGATGACAAGATTCTATATCTGGAAAACCCCATCATCTGGGCCCCAAAGCTCCTTCAGCTGATAAACAGCTTCAGTAAAGTGTCAGGATTAAAAATCAATGTATGAAAATTACTAGCATTCCTATACTGCAACAACAGCCAAGCCAAGAGCCAAATTAGGAACACAATACCATTTACAGTTGCCATGAAAAGAATAAAATACCTCTGAATACAGCTAACTACCAAGGGGGAAGATCTCTACAATGAGAAACACTGCTCAAAGAAATCAGAGAAGACACAAATGTAAAAACACTCCATAGTCATGGATGGGAAGAATCAATACCATTAAAGTGGGCATGCTGCTCAAAGAAATTTATACATTCAATGCTTTTCCTATCAAACACTACCAATGACATTCTTCACAGAACTAGAGAAAACTATTTTAAGATTTATATGGAACTGAAAAAGAGCCTGAATAGCCAACACAATCCTAAGCAAAAAGAATAAAGTTGCAGATATCATATTACCTGACTTCAAACTGTGCTACAGGGCTACAGTAACCAAAACGGCATGGTACTATTGCAAAAACAGCCACATAGGCCAATAGAACAACATAGAGAGCCCAGAAAAAAGGATGCACATATACAACTAATCTGATATTTGAAAAGCAGACACAAAACAAGCAATAGGGAAAGACTCTGTATTCAATAAATGGAGTTAAGATAACTGGCTAGCTATATGCAGAAGATTGAAACTGGACACCTTTCTTATAACATATACCAAAATCAACTCAAGGTGGATTAAAGACATAAATGTAAAACCTAAAACTGTAAAAACCCTGGAAGACAACCTAGGCAACACCTCCCTAAGCATAGAAATGTGCAAAGATGTCATGACAAAGACACCAAAAGCAATCACAACAAAAGCAAAAATTGACAAATGGGACCTAATTAAACTTAAGAGTTTAAGCAAAAGCTACACAGCAAAAGAAAGGATTAACAGGGTAAACAGACAACCTACAGAATGGGAGAAAATATTTGCAAACTTTGCATCTGACAAAGGTCTAATATCCAGCATCTATAAGGAACTTAAATTTACACGAGTAAAACAAGCACCCCATAACAAAGTGGGCAAACAACATGAACAGACACATTTCAAAAGAAGACATAATGTGGCCAACAAGCATATGAAAAAAGGCTCAATATTGTGATCGTCAGAGAAATGAAAATCAAAACCACAATGACATACAATCTTACACCAGTCCAAATGGCTGTTAATAAAAAGTAAAAAAATAACAGATGCTGGTGATGTTGCTGAGAAAAGTGAATATTATACGCTGTGGGTGGGAGTGTAAATTAGTTCAATCATTGTGGAAAGCAGTGTGGCATTTCCTCAAAGAGCTATAAACAGAACTACCATTCAACCCAGTAATCCCATTACTAGATATATACCCAGAGGGCTATAAATCATTCTACCATAAAGACACATGCACATAAATGTTCACTGCAGCACTACGCACTGTAGGAAAGGCATGGACTCAACCTAAATGCCCATGGGTGATATATTGGAAAAAGATAATGTGGTACATATACCCTATGGAACACTATGCAGCTGTAAAAAAGAAAGAGATCATGTCTTTTGTGTAAACATGGATGGAGCTATTGTCCTCAGCAACCTAACACACAAACAGAGTATCAGATAAATCAAATACTGCATGTTCTCACTTATAAGTGGGAGCTAAATGTTGAGAATTGTGAGCACAAGAAAGGGAACAACAGACATTGGGGTCTACTTGAAGCTGGAGGGTGGGAAGAGAGAGAAGAGCAGAAAAAATAACTATTGGGTTCTAGGCTTAATACCTGGGTGATGATATAATTTGTACAGCAAATCCCCATGACTAGAGTTCACTTATATAACAAACCTTCACATGTAACCCCAAACTTAAAATAAAAATTAAAAAAAAATAAAAAGAAATAAAAAATAGGTAGTTTTTTAGGGGACAAAATTTGGCAGACTGTACTTTAAATGTGATCAAATATATGTGTCAAATATTGGAATAATTTAATTTCCTATGACCCCTGACATGACACACATGATCAAACTCAAATTGATGAACATTTCACAAAAACAATTGGCCCTTCATTTTCAAAATATAAAAGTTGAAGGGCTTTTCCAGTTTAGACAGTAAATTCAATGTGTGATCCTGGAGTCTAGACCAAGAAAAATGAAGAATATTGTTGAAAAAAGTGTTGAAAATTGAATATGGACTGTGGTTTAGATGATAGTATTGTAGGAATATTTAACATCATGAGTTTGATCATTGTACTGTGGCTATGCAAGAGACACACACATACTGAAATATATACTGGTAAAGAGACATTATATCCTACTTACTCTCAAATGGTTCAGAATGATAAAACAAATAGGGCAAAATGTAAATGATTGGTGAGAATATTCAAAGGGTACACAAGCATTCCTTGTAACTTTTCAGTATGTTTGATATTTTACCAATACAAAAAGTTATAAAAATATTTGAAATAGCTGATCATGTTGTCAATCTCTATAGTTTCAAAACTCCTGATTGGGAATATTTGGTTTGATCTTTGTGTGGGATGGCTCAAGTACTTACTCAGAGTTTCTTGGTTTCCAAACCTGTCATATTTCCCAATGGAGGCCTATATTATTCTTTTCTTTGGAAGATATTTAGGTCAATCATTTTACAAACTTCCCTGGAATATTGAATAAAGTGTGGAGATTATTCCTTTATACTTCATTGTGACTAACTCTTATTATAAGAAGCAAGGAAATCAAGAGCTTTCCCTATTCTACAATTCTAGATCCTACTAGTATGATTCATTATGGAAACTCTCATCAGCAAGCATTTCAGCTGCTTTCAAATGGTTCCTAGAATCTCCCACATACTCAGTTTCTCGTTCATTTTTCAGCAGCATCTCTGCTGAGATGTCTCATAGCAGCTGCAATGAGTCTCGTTTTTGCTTTTTTGTTTTTTTCCTGAGAAAAACTCTTCTGAGGAACAAGTTTCAATCTTATTAGCTTTACACTCAGGGAACTACTGTGTAGTTCATGTAACTCATTAGAATACTATACTCATAGCGCAAAGCTCCATTGTAGGACACTTATTCATAAATTTCTTATTTGCTTCAAAGATATTCTTACAGTTCCCCTAGAGCAGAGGCCACCAAATCTGGCCTGCTGCCTGTTTTTGTAAATAAAGTTTTATTGTAACACAGCCTCATTCATGTGTTTATGTTTTGCCTATGATTGTGTGTATTCTATAATAGCAAAGTTGAATAGTTGTGACAAAGATTGTGTACCTTGCAGTGCCTAAAACATTTACTATCTGGCCCTTTACAGGAAATGTTTACTGAGACTTGTTTAGATAGTTTCCTCCCTCAATATTACAACAAATATCACACTTTCTTTCTATTAACATTTAAAAGCAGACCTCTAAAGAACTTGGGGAGGTGGTGTGGGGGGTGGGAAAGTAGATGCTCTCCATAGTCACAAGAAGACTAATCAAATCCCTGGAATAATCACAGTCTCCAAAGTAAACATGCAAATTAAACTCTATTTCTCTTATTTGGTAGGGAGAGAAACCTGAATTAGTGGTAGGTTACAACCTTTCAAATCTGTGTATTTTAACCAGCCTATACATATTTACCTAATATCGAGTATACTATGATAAGTATCTGTATTGAGTATAACATGTAAAGACTTATTCCCCAATATTTTGGATTCCATGTGGAGGAATCTCCACTGGAAGGGTAGTTTCCAATCTCTTTAGTTTTGGAATCTCTTTATACTACTTGCTATTATTGAGACTCTCAGATAACTTTTCTTTATTTGAATTTTATGTATATATATTTACCATACTAGAAATAACTGTAAAATTTTAAATAGTTTTGTTCATTCAAAAACAACTGATACATCTCTGATGAGTGGAGGAACGCCACGGTTCTTGGTCTCCAGTCAAATTAGAAAAAAAGACATGGACACACGTGGAGTGGTTTTAAAGAGCGGAGAGTTTAATAGGCCAGAAAGAAGGCAGAAGAAAGAAGCTCCCCGTACAGAGACAGAGGGAGGGAAGCTCCAGAGTCAAGAGAGGGAACCCCAAGTGGGGCAGAAACCAGCCAAGATGTATACAGAGGCTGGAGGAGGCAGTGTCTGATTTGCATAGGGGTTAGGGGATTGGTTTGACCAGGTATGTCATTCACATAGTCCTGGCTCTCCCACCCTAGCACTTTAATATGCAAATGCAGGGCGCCTTGATGTTGTACACACGTGGGGATATGTGGGGGCTGCCATGTTGCCAGGAACATGTGCGGCAAGGGCAAGAAGGCCTCAGGAATTACCATGTTTGGGTGGACCCAGTTTCTAATGGCTTGCATTTGCATATCAAAGGTTGCTGGTGGGGCTCTAAGAGCCGGAGCTTTACAAGAAACTTTTTGTGAGATGCTTTAAAGAACAAAAACTTCGCAAGAACCCCTTTTCCTCTCTATCTGCCTAAACTTTTTCAATAAAAAACTGTATTTTCCCAAATTAAAACTAGTGAGAAAGATGGCCTTGCTTAAATTTTTGCAAGTCTTTTAAATGCCTGACTTAATGGAACACAACTGGAGTCTCCTGTCTTCTGCAAACCATTGTGTTGTCATATTACATGCCATGTAGCCTCTGGAGAACTCCACTGTACACCAGTGAGAGGATAAGTCTGAAAAGGGCAAACATTTTAGTATTTTTATAAAAATAGTCTTGGTTTGTAGATCCCTGAAAGGGTCTTTGGGACACGCTAGGAGCTGCTGCCCTAGAATAATATCTTTGACCTCTTTCTGCGGGCTCACTAACTCTTACTCTGGTTGAGGAGTGTCTTTGGTCTCATTTGTGTGATTAGGGAAAGGAACCCAGCCCTTGTTACTCCATCTCTGCCAGCCTTCTTGGAGAAGCAGCCTGCCTTCAGGCAGTATATCTTTGGCTTCTCTATGATGTAAGTTTCCAGCTTTGTCAGTGACTAATTCCGGATTAATTCTAGGATCCAGTATTAGGGAGACTCTTCTTGCTTCATTTCTCAGATGTGCTGATCTCCATCTTTTCGACCTCAATGTTTGTCTCTTAGTTTATTCTAAACTTCAACAAGAAACAGAATAATATCACTAAAACCACTCAAAATTCCTGCATTAGGCCTTTTGAGGTAAGGGGGAATAAAATTGTAGATATGTTCTAATTAACAAGTCATCAAGATACGTGTCAATGACTAAAAAATAATTTATAATTTGTTTTGACAGTTAGCAGACCTTTGTAACAGAATTTTGCACGAAATTTCTTCCAGTTTCTCTTCTAGTACAATTTAAACTACCATTTATTGAGACCATAGTCTGAAGAAAGTCTCTTTGAAGCATTTTACACATATTGCTTTGCCTCATTCTCACAGCAATTTAGGAGTTGAGTTTCGGCATCACTATTTTAAGCATGAGACAACTGCAACTTGTTCGAGGGACTTAGGTAGCCAAGCAGGCAGAGCCATGATTTGAAATCGTGTTTGTTTTAAGACAAAAATCCAAGGCCTCAGCTCAAAGTACACATGGCCTCTTGACCTCAGGGCCCACCACCCACAATGAATTGTGATCGCCAGTCTCTTCTCTCACCAGGGAGAGTACTGCGGGGAAGAGGATTTCTCTTACTTTCTAACTTTCTTGTTTTCCCAAAACCCAGGACACTGCTTTGCTCGCAACTACTTAGTCAATCTTTGCAGTATAAATGAAGTTTTTAAGGGCCAACAGAGACAAAGATTGTTTCACATATTTTTTGTAGCACCTGTTCTACCCAGTATTATGCTAAAATATGGTGTGCTTAATCATGTTAGTGGTAATTTAGATAGATAATTTGCTGAATCTGATTTCACTCGTCACGTGGAAAGAAACCTTTCTATTATTTGTGGTTTGATTTTGCCTATTAAAGAAAATGCAATACTTATTTCCCTTTATTATGTATATATTCACTCACTTTAAAGAATGTAACAGGCTCCTATTGAAGAGACTTCATTGAGCCTGCTTTTTTTTCATTATGTTAGCTAGATTTATCATTTAGATCCCTTAGCTGATTCTCAATCTGTCCTTTTGTTATTTACTTATTTATACAAGTCCTAATGGGGTGGATGGGGGTACAGTGGACTTCTCCTCCAGTCTACACAGCACACACCACTATGATTATCACACAGTGGACATAACTTTCTGTCCTGCTTCTAAGATTTGGTGTTGATATTCTCCCTGCAAGTCAAGACCCTTAGCACATCTGTATAAAATGTGAAGACATGCAGAGATGTCAAAACCTGGGACACATGCAGCCCAGCACTTGACAAGCAGAGTGTTATTAGCATTGGTAATAAGACTACCTGGGTCTGTCTGCAGAGGTCCCTCAGCTTGAGATCATTTACATGCACTGCACACAGCATTCAAACCTGGCTCCTAAATAAGACAGCTTTAGAGAAGACAATGGAAACCCTGACAGTAAACTGAAAATTTCGGGTAGAAATTTATTCATCCTAATTAAGAGAACCTCTCAGACCTGCCTCTTGGCAATTAACACAGTTGTGTGTGGTCCTATTATTTAAACTGACAATCTTAGATTCTACAGGCTCAGGGAGCCCTCTCTCCTCCAGACCTCCACAGTCTGTAAATAGATTCTCTCTGACTTGCAACAGCAAACACTTTGAACATTTGCATTTCACTCATTACTTGTGCTGCTACAGGCTGAGCGTGACCCTGCCATAGAAACAAATCCAGTTGAAAACTACCTAATGACATTGGTTATATAACTATTGGGTTTCCTGAAAACATACTTCCTAGGACCAAAAAAAAAAAAATGAGATATTTGCACCATGGAATTATGTTGGTCTGGTCTCATTTTTCATTTTTCTCAACAAATGCTCTTTCTCTTTGAACTCAAATGATAAGAACTCAGCTCTTGTCCATAGTAAGAAGTCAATGGAATATTAAACTTTGTATTAGAAATCATGGTGGGAATTTACAATTTCTAATGCACTTTTTTTTTTGACAATTATTATTTTGACAGCTGGAGATGGGGGTCTTTAGGGATGGTTGGCAACTAGATTTTTTATGAGTGGGTTAAAAAAAAATCTCAACTTAAGTTTGAAAATCTCAACTGGTGCCCCTCCTTCCGTTGATCTGCCACATTGTGTTCCGTTCCATCACATTCCTGCACAACTCCTCAAATGCAAAGGAACCAGGCTTTTTTTTTTTTTTTTTTCCAGGTCAGATACTAATTTAGAAATTTGGTGTGAAGTAATGATGAATAATGGATGAACTAAGTTTCTGAATTGGAGTTCCAGATTCTGAGGAACTTGGGAAATCTTCAAAGCCAGCTGGAATGTGTGAGCTTGAGTGTCAGGAGAGACCCATCTGAAGGAAGAGTTAGCTTCTCCACCTGCCTGGTGCACCATTCGCTGCCAGCTGGATTTGTTTCCCTCTGTGTTGAGATCAAATCAGATTGTCACATGTGAAAATAGTGAATTACTTGGTTCTAAATTGCATTTGAAATCTAGAAATCCTGCTTTTGGTTACCTGCTAATGCATAGAGCCTTTGGCTTGGGTGTGGAAAGGGCACCATATTGCTTTCAGAAATCTTTGATCTGCCAGTATCAGCCATTATCTGTTTCTGCTATCTATGCTTGATGTTTATGTAAGCTTCAGATTATTTTCTGTGAGAGAAAGTTGTCTATTTCTTTGATGAACAAACGACACTAAATAGATTCTTCCAAAGATTTGCGGTATTGCAAGGGAGTTTAATAAGTACTACATATTCATCTGGAATTTAGAGCTATTAAAGTTTGAATTTCTAAAAATTCTGCCTGAAAAGATATTAAATGATTAAGAAGTTCCCATCCAATTGTAAATTATTTTTCCTGATTTCTTTTCTGATTTATACAAATTTTCTCTGTTTCTTCTGGATAAAGCTTTCCATGGTAGCCCCTGGGACACAATGGAGAAACAGAGAACAGTGACAGTTACCTTAATTATAGTACAACTGGAGATTTTCAAGTGGTTGAGGGACTCTCCACAATAAGATAATGAGAGGTGAAGCCGGTTGGGCTTCTGGGTTGGGTGGGGACTTGGAGAACTTTTCTGTCTAGCTAAAGGATTGTAAACATGCCAATCAGCACTTTGTAAAAACGCACCAATCAGCACTCTGTGTCTAGCTAAAGGTTTGTAAACGCACCAATCAGCACTCTGTAAAAATGGACCAGTCAGCACTCTGTAAAATGGACCAATCAGCAGGCATGGGTGGGGCCAAATAAAAGAATAAAAACTGGCCACCCAAGCCAGCAGCAGCAACCTGCTCAGGTCCCCTTCCACAACATAAAAGCTTTGTTCTTTTGCTCTTCACAGTAAATCTGCTGCTGCTCACTCTTTGGGTCTGCACTACCTTTATGAACTGTAATACTCACCGCGAAGGTCTGCGGCTTCACTCCTGAAGTCAACCAGACCACAAACCCATCGGGAGGAACAAACAACTCCAGAGGCACCACCTTTAAGAGCTGTAACACTCATTGTGAAGGTCTGTGGCTTCACTCCTGAAGTCAAGCGAGACCACGAACCTACCAGAAGGAAGAAACTCCAGGCACATCTGAACATCTGAAGGAACAAACTCTGGACACACCATCTTTAAGAACTGTAACACTCACCACGAGGGTCCACGGCTTCATTCTTGAAGTCAGTGAGACCAAGAACACACTGGAAGGAACCAATTCCAGACACAGTAACTCAGTGGCACAGAGTTATTCTGCAGTGGGAACTTCTAGTGGTATTGTTAAGCCCTGTGTTCTCAGAGTTTTAAATCCGGTTTATAGGCAACCCCAAAATGGGAACAATGCTAAATATACTGGATGATACAATCAAAACTAATATGATCTTTACAGGCTGAAATAACAGACCCAAATTTATCAAAACAAACCTTAATAGGAACAAATCTGAGAGCCAGTTCCTGGACTTAAAAATAACTTCACCAGGAAATAATGCAGGAGATGTTTCTTTTACAGAGATATTTATGAATGGTAATCTTGTATCATAGCATGGGCAATGTGAGGCAACAAAGCAATGCAGCTACCATAACACAATTGCAATCTTAGGTATGCAAGGGCCAAGGGAAAGCTTTCCCTTCGCCCTCTGAAAGTTTGCTGAAAAATCAACTCACAAAAGGCAGATCAGTTGGAGAATAGGCATACAAATGTGCACATTAGGGAGAACGACAGTGTGATCACTCCAACCCCCCAATGGGGTACAGTAGCTTACATACCTTCTTGAGCTTACAGAAAGAATGGGGGCTTGGATTGTTGCAAAACAGGTTATAATGGTAAAACAGGTTGTGAGAGGTGGAGAAGAGGAGGCCTGGCTTGCAAATGTGGTCTTGTTATGAAGCTGAAACCTTACAGGTAGCAAGTAGATAGTGAATATTTCTTTCAGACCTTTTAAAGGTGTCAGACTCTCAGTTAATCTTCCTAGATCAGACCAAGGAAAGCTTCAGAGAAAGCCTGGCTGCATCACAGATTTGTCTCTACAAAGGCACATCTCCCCCACAAAAGATAGCCTTTCATCTATTCTTCTATTTCCAGCTGTCCTGAATAGCCATCTCAAAATGTCAAAGAAATATATTTTGGGGTGAAGTTCCCTGTGCTACTTTAGATGCTTTGGTGGATGCACAGTACAAAGGATGAAGAAAGGGAAGGTATTGTCCTCTTGGGGTATGATTGCCTCTTTACAGTTTGTAAGACAAGAGCAAACTGGAGTGGTATAAGCAGCAAGCTACATGATATTGTATATGGAAGGGTTAAAGCCACCAGAGAAATTTAACCAGCAGATATGAAGTTTCAAATTAGTTTGATGCTGATGTTTGTAGATGTCAAATGGAAGAAGATAAAACTTTCAGTGAGTTGAACTAGAATTGGTATAAGATACAGGAACATGGCCTTGTTCAAATTAAGACAAGTAAAAGCTTTCTCACAGAAGTGGTAACAGATGCATTGGAAATTTCCAGAAAGACAGCTTTCTGGAAATCATTTAGCCAAAGCTAAATGATTAGTTTGAAGAAATCTTGTAGGGAGAACTCAGATGGGCAATTAGGTTTAATAGCTGATTGTGACTTTTTTCCCCTGAAATTCCTCATTGTCAATCTTATAATGCCAGTGTGCCCAAATGAACAAACCTAATGAATTAGAGCTGTGGTAAGAAATTATATATTCATTATACATACAAAAAAGTTATGATATACAGGTGATAGAATAGTAATCCCAGGGAGTCCTTGTCCTCAGAAATCTTTAGAGAGTGGCAGAGAAAATGACTATGTTGGCTTAGAGAATTTCATGGTTACAAACTGGCTTATGAAGCAGCTAGTTTCTCGTGTTATAGTTATTTATATACAGGGAATCTGTATTGTTATTGGTCAGACTGTTTCTACAACCTTTAAAATGAATCAACTATGAATAATTTCACTTTATGACATGGAACAGGCTTCTCATAACCTTTTGACTCACCCCAGGCAAAGAGAAAAACATGGTGCATTATTGTCTGACAAAGTTGCTTCTCATTTTCCACCTTGAATCATTTGAAGAATGCAAGTTAAAATGTATGACTTGATCTTTAAAGTATTTTAAGTTCTATCCATTAGAAAAAAGACCTCTGCAACTTTTTATTGGATACTTTGACATTAAGTGGTGATAAAATAATGATGCAATTATGCTTAGAGCACAGAAAACCAATTTGAATTAAAGTTATATATTTTTTATTCCCTCACTTTGATATGTATATGTTAGGTGAAGGTACAGGAGGATACAGATCAGGGTAAGAAAGGGTCACAGAAATGTTTGGAGGCAGTTAGTCCAAATTTCCTCATCATTAAAATTACCTGGAGATTAAAAATTCTCTGGGAAAGTTTCTGAGTGAGTAACTTTGGAATGGAGCTGAAGAAGCTGTGTTTTTAACAAGTATCGATGGGGTTTCTTGTGATCAGACAAGGGAGTGATATTCTAGACAATTTTAAGTCACAGTTCAAGCAAGAGAGAAAACTATAGACGAGCAGGAAGTTGTAATAGTTAAAAAAAAAAAAAAAGGGTTGCTCTTTTCCAGCAAAGATGTCACAGAATTGATCTGCTCATGTATGCAGGTGGTGCTACCTAAAAAACTTTATGTTTAAATCTTTAAATCATGAATTATTGAATTGGCTCATGTATTCTAACTCAGCCAGAATATTTCTTTCCGTCTGCATTTTGGAAAGAATCTCAGGTAAGCTATTTGCTTTACATGAGTCCATTTTGCTACTTTCCACATAAGCACTTTTTTTTTTTTTAAACCACCAAACCACTAGTGGATGATTTAATAACCAAAATGTGCCTTCTCCTTGTGAAGAAAAACAAAGGATTTCACCAGCTGCTTAACCGTGATGTGTGGGAAGAGATTTAGTCAATACTTGTTCCTCTGCTGTTACCAACTGCTTCTCAAGTCCTTGTTCCTTCCTTTCCCCTCTCATAGACTGGCCATTTGGTAGTGTTTTCTCTTAATTCACTTCTGCCCTTATAGGCAAAATCATAACATACAACTGTGCCTGAATTACTAGGCCTTTTTCCCTTTAGAATAAAATTTGAGACAAAATTTGAAATTTGAATGGATGCATTATACAAACTATATTTCAATTAATGCAAATTATCTTCCTGTCTTTTTTTTTTTTTCACAAAAATATCCACAAACTTTATTAAGCAGACTTTGCTTTAAGCAACTTTTTTTTTTTTTAAAAAAAAATGTATTGGTGAGATTTTTATGTCAAATAGAAATGTTATAAATGCTGGATAACTGTGAACTTTCCACCAGCAGTTGTTTAATTCTCATGAGTCTTTGCTATTCAGTAAATGAAGGAAGAATCTCAAAGGCTATTGTAATTTCAAGAGTTGATAGTAGACAAGGGATTTAGACATTAATGTTAATTTCCTTCCTTTCCCTTACCTTTAAAAAGGAAATATTCAAAAGAATAGGCTGCAGAGATTATGAGATTAAACAGGGTGGTTCATACAGAGAAATGACACAAAGATGAATCATGGGAAATAGTTCTATTAATTCGCCAACTATTTGAATTGAAGCTCACATCACTTAAAGTGGCAAGGGTTTAGGCCTCTGCTCTTCCTGGCCGTGATATTGCATATAAAAGGCATTTATTATTTCTCTCTTGCTGCCTACGCGTCTATATTTCTTGTATTGGAAGACACGATCTGGTACTATTCTTTCAGACTATCTGAAAGACAAAAACAACTTGAACCCAGCTTGATGGCTCACATTATTTTATGGAATTCTTCCCTTTTTACTGCAATTTCTTACCATGTAAAGATATCCTTTAAATGAGCAGTTCCCAGCTTTTTGGCACCAGGGACCGGTTTTGCGGAATATAATTTTTCCATGGGTGGGGAGTTGCGGGGGATGGTTTTGGGATGAAACTGTTCCACCTTAGATCATCAGGCATTAGTTAGATTCTCATAAGGAGCATACAACCAAGATCCCTCGCATGCACAATTCACAACAGGGTTAATAGGGATTGCACGCCTATGAGAACCTGATCTTACAGTAGGCAGAGCTCAGGTGGTAATGCTCACATGCCACTCAGCTCCTGCTATGCCGCCTGGTTCCTAAGCCCCAGACCAGTACAGGCCCGTGGCCTGGGGGTTGGGGACCCCTGCTTTAAATTGTTTTCAGGCTATGTAGCATTCCGTCATGTCAAACAGAATATTTCCCTGCAAAAAATTGGTAGCATTGTTTTAAAAATCTTGATTAAAGCTTACTATATATAATCCATCAATTTTATTACTATGCAATAATTTCTTTGAAAAAATGCTTTGCTTTTAACTGGATTGTCTTAAAAATATCCCATTGCTATACATAAAGATTATTTTCTTCTAGAAACTCTAACCTTTCAATTACTATTTATATTAGTGTTTGCTATTTAATATTCCTTTACACTTTATAGATTAAACATATAGATATTACATATGCAATTGTGTTAATATATCTATATTTGCATGTAATTTCATGTGGCAGTAAATAGGATTAATGGTATACACACATAGGCATGCATGCAAATTAGGTAATAAATCTCATAGATAAAGAACCTGAGATTAGGAGAAAGAGGTGAAGTGATTTTTTCCAATGTTTTATATTCAGGAGGTGGCTCAGTTAGTTTGCAGACTCAGGTTTGCGTACTCTTTGTCCAATGCCATCGCTGCTTACGTTATTCTGTCCAGTGATAATTGCCGAGATTGCCTTTCTTTTTAACATATTGTGTAGCTTATTTGCATTTCTGTTATAATTTTTTGGCATCTGTTTTTCTAACTTATCTGATTTTCAAGCTGCTTGTGGCTTATAAACTAGAGAATTTCTTCAAAACCTATATTTAGTCAATAATCACCAAATTGGTAATTTACCCATGAGTAGTTTCAGGTTTACAACTTAAAGATCAATTTATTCAACTGATAGCTGCTATTCTAATTACTGATGCCTTATCATTTAGAGGCAGATGTTTAAGAAAATTAGCCTTGGATACAAAAGAGCATAAACCAGCACACATTTTCAACCTATTAAGGTCACCAAATACTTACCACTTTGGATAATATTGGGGAAAGTTATGAATGAATTATTAAAATTTTTGAAATATAAAACATCAGCTTCCTAAACATTATAGAGTACGTAGTGTAGCATGATAAAATGGCCATATGTTAACATAAATGTGACTCTCATTTCAAGTACTTACAGTAAACTGACCTGCCAGAATTATTCACTGGGCAACTACTATGAAAAAAGTAGTGTGGGGCAGTGGAAAGAAATGGGTTTTTCCTTTAAACTGTTCTTGATTTGGATCTGGACAAGCTGTGGAACTTCCTAATGCAGTGTTTCCACATTTATTCATATTTCTGAACATAACTTCTCTTGTCATAAAATAGTGGTAATAATACTCCCTCCATAGGGGATTCAATGAGATTATCTAAATAAACTGCTTGTCACAAAGTAGCTGGTCAATCTTAGCCTGCCACTGCCCTTCACCTGCTTTTCTCAATGTCTTTCTGAGCTATAGCAAAGAGAAATGATAGACTACAAATTAAAATTACTGAGAGTTATTTGAAATGGCCTTTGTCATGATCTACTCCTTAATTCTTTTTGTTCTCCTTAACTCACTCATTTATACATTATGTATTTCCTTTGTTCATTTTCTTTTCTTTTCGTTTTTAAAACTTTCATTTTAGGTTCAGAGGTGCATGTTTACATTTGTTGTACAGGTAAACTCATGTCATGGGGGTTTGTTGTACAGAGTTTTTCAATGCTTGGGTACTAGACCTAGTACCCGATAGATATTTTTTCTGATCCTCTCCTTTTTCCCACCCTCCAGCTTCAAGAAGGCCTCAGTGTCTGTTGTTCCCTTCTTTGTATCCATGTCTTCTCATCATTTACCTCCCACTTACAAGTGAGAGCATGTGGTATTTGGTTCTCTGTTCCTGCATTAGTTTGCTAAGGATAATGATCTCCAGCTCCAGCCATGTTCCGGTAAAGAATATGATTTTGTTCTTTTTTATGTCTGCATAGTTTTCCACAGTGTATATGTATCACATTTTCTTTATCCAGTCTGCCACTGAAGGGCATTTGGGTCGAGTCCATGTCTTTGCTATTGTGAATAGTGCTACAGTGAACACCTGTGTGCATATGTCTTTATGGTAGAATAATTCATATATATATGTACATATATATACACCCAGTAATGGGATTGCTGGGTCAAGTGGTAGTTCTGTTTTTAGCTCTTTGAGGATGCTTGAACTAATTTACACTCCCACCCACAGTGTATAAGTGTTTCTTTTTCTCTGCAACCTCACCAGCATCTGTTATTTTTTGACATTTAATAATAACCATTTTGACTAGTGTGAGATGGTATCTCATGGTGATTTTCATTTGCATTTCTCTAATGATCAGTGATATTGAGCTTTTTAAAAAATATGCTTGTTGACTGCATGTAGGTCTTCTTTTGAAAACTGTTTGTGACCTTTGCCCATTTTTAATTTTTTTTTCTTGTAAATTTTTTTAAGTTCCTTATAGATGCTGGATATTAGACCTTTGTCAGATACATAGTTTGCAAATATTTTCTCCCATTCTGTATGTTGCCTATTTACTCTGTTAATAATTTCTTTTGCTGTGCAGAAGTTCTTAACTTAAATTGGATCCCATTTGTCAGTTTTTGCTTTTGTTGCAATTGCTTTTGGCATCTCACCATGAAATCTTTGCCAGTTCTCATATCCAGAATGGTATTGCTTAGTTTGTCTTCCAGGATTTTATAGTTTTGGGTTTTACATTTAAGTCTTTAATCCATCTTGAGTGATTTCTGTATATGGTATAAGGAAGGGTCCCAGTTTGAATCTTCTGTATATGGCTAGCCATTTACCACGGCATCATTTATTGAATACAGAGTTCTTTCCCCATTGCTTGTTTTTGTCAACTTTGTCAAAGATCAGATGATTGTAGTGTGTGGCTTTATTTCTGGGTTCTAGATTCTGTTTCATTGGTCTAGGTGTCTGTTTTTGTGCCATTACTATGCTGTTTTGATTATTGTATCTCTGTTGTATAGTTTGAAGTCTGTAATGTGATGCCTCCAGTTTTGCTCTTTTTGCTTAGAATTGCCTGGCTATTTGGGCTCTTTTCTAGTTCCATAGAATTTTTAAATAGTTTTTTTCAAGTTCTGTGGGAAATGTCCTTGGAAGTTTGATAGGAATAGCAATTAATCTATAAGTTGCTTGGAGCAGTATGGTCATATTCTTCCTACCCATGAGCATGGAATAGTTTTCCATTTGTGTCTTCTCTGATTTCGGTGAGCACTGTTTTGTAATTCTCATTATAGAGATTTTTCACCTTCTGGGTTAGCCATATTCCCGGCTATTTTATTCTTTTTGTGGCAATTGTGAATTGGATTGCATTTCTGATTTGTCTGTCAGCTTGGCTGTTGCTGGTTTATGGAAATGCTAGTGATTTTTGTATGTTGATTTTGTATCCTGAAACTTTGCTAAAGTTGTTTATCAGATGAAGGAGCTTTTAGGCCAAGATGATGGGGTTTTCCAGGTATATTAATAGAATCATAACATCTCCAAACAGGGATAGTTCGACTTTTCCTCTTCCTATTTGGGTGCCCTTTATTTATTTCTCTTGCCTGATTGCTCTGGCCAGGACTGCCAATACTATATTGAATACGAGTGGTGAAAGCTGGGCATCCTTGTCTTGTGCTGGTTTTCAAGGGGAATGCTTCCAGCTTTTGCCCATTCAGTATGATCTTGGCTGTGGGGTTGTCATAGATGGTTCTTATTTTAAGGTGTGTTCCTTCAATACCTAGATTTTTGAGTTTTTAACATTAAGGAATGTTGAATTTTATAAAAAGCATTTTTTAAACATCTATTGAGAAAATCAGGTGGTTTTTGTCTTTAGTTCTGTTTATGTGGTGGATCACTTTATTGATTTGTGTATGTTGAAACAACTTTGTATTTCAGGGATAAAGCCTATGTGATCATGGTGGATTACTTTTTGATTTGCTTTTGGATTCATTTTGCAAGTATTTTTGTTGAGGATTTTTGCATGAATGTCCATCAAAGATATTAGTCTGAAGTGTGTGTGTGTGTGTGTGTGTGTGTGTGTGTGTGTGTGTCTTCCAGGTTTTGATACCAGGATGATGCTGGCCTCATAGAATGAATTAGGGAGGGTCCCTCCTCCTCTATTTTTTGAAATAGTTTTGGTAGAAATGGTACCACCTCTTCCTTTTATATCTGGTAGAATTTGACTGTATACACCATCTATTTCTTAAGTGCTTACAACTTGCCAGGTAATGTTTGATAAATGGAGGCAATAAGGAACACAGTGCTTAAATTACTAGCTGAGGCCATAAAGTTCTTTTGCCTGACTCCAGTCTAGAGCTTTTATTCATCGTACATGGTGATAGCAAGAAAAAACAATCATACACATAAAACAAGAGGGAACTCTGTAAAATAATAAATAATAATAAATGGTTGTAAGATAAAATAATAATATAATAATAAAATAAATAAAATAATATTAAATTATTGTAAAATAATATGCAATTGAAATCAAACCTGTTACCCATAAAGTTTGAGGATCTTAACAAATGGATTGACCAATCAGGCTGGAATAGGATAGGAGCCAATGGGCTTTGAGACATGGAAGACCCAAATGTTTCTTACAGGGAAGGCCTGGAGGCAGGAAATCGCATGATCTTATCTGATGGTGAAGTGGCCCAGCCTAATGAATAGAAGGTCTTATTATAAAGTCATGTGAAAGCAAGTTATTAGGTTGAGGTAAAATTTGATTTAGAGGACCTTGAAAATTAAACAGAAATGATTTTTCATAATAATAGCTATTATTTATTCCACATTAACTGTGTGCCAGGCATTGTTCTAAATAATGTGTTAACTCATTTAATTCTCATAGCAACATTATAATTTAGATATTATTATTCCTATTTTACAGAGGGAAAAACTGAAGTACAGCAAGTTTAAATCATTTGACCAAGGCCTTATGGCTAAGATGTTGCCAAACTGGTGTTTGAATTCAAGCAGCCTGGCTCTAGAGTCCATACTCTTATCACTACTGTTATAATACTTGATAAGGTACAGTGCAGGTAGAAAATGAAAGTTTTTGATCAAGGGATGGACACAAAGCTTACATACACACTTTCTAAATTAAAGTATATACAGTATATACTTTAATATATACATAAATTAATATATTATCTAATTAATAAAGTATATACATGTATATGTAAGCTTTAATTTAGAAGAGTGTGTGTGTATGAGAGAGAGTGTGTGTGTGAGAGTATACCCTTCTATATAGAAAAAAGTGTACATTGGAGAAAAGTGAGGGTCAGGGATTCCAGGAGGTATTTCAGTATGGGTCAATGGTTATATGGCCTAGGGTGGTCTTATTAGAAGGGAGCATTTGGGAGCTTTTCTATATGTACATTATAAGAAAGAAAGCAATTCTAAATTGCCCCAAGATATCAAGGCTGACTGGCTGGAAGAAGGATGGTGTCATTGACTAAAATAGGGAAGTTAGGGCAGGTGGCAGTTTTTGGGAAGAACACAATGAACGTGGCTTTATGAATACAGAATTTTATTTAGTGTTTGAAACTTTGAGGCTGGCACCTGGAAAGAATGGAGAGACGGATACCTGAGTTTGGGAGACATTAGCAAAAAGGTGATAGGGAAAGTCATGAGAACAGATCCACTCTCTAAGGGAGAGACTGTGAAGAGAAAAGAGCAGATGGCAGAAGGAGTAGGTTAATTAGTAACACCAACTAATGGCTAACCAAGGGTTTCCAAGCAGAGTACCTGCCAGATTTGTTTAAACAATAGCTCTTTAACTGTGTTTACACTAGTAATTTGCTTAGGCAAACCCTTTCTTCCCCTCCCTCCTCCACCACATAGTTTGTGCAGAATGGGGTAACTTTGGATCAGTTTCAACAACAGAAAGTTAATAGAAATAGAAAATTAATAGAAATAGAAAGCCAGATAAATGCAGTTTATACTGAATATACCTGATCCCCACCTTTCTGGCCATCACCTTTCTCTTTTAACTGAGTATGTTTTGCTCATCTCCCCAAAGGACCATACTACTCTCATTTTGCACCTTATTGCTCCTAAAAGTTTCACTTTATTTTTTTACCTAAAGGAAAATTAAAAGAAATTCAGTGGCTCAGTGTTTTACCCATCATGGATTTAATAGGTCTAATTTATTAAGGGCTTACATACACTATATTTTCTCTTTTTCTCCTTAAAATAGTTACAACAATCTCTTACTCATTCTGAATTTTATAGCTCTTAGTTTCATGTATCATTTTTTTTTGTTTACCACCATTTTATCCTTCACTCTCCAGTTTTAAGACACACAAAAAACATTTATTGACACTTTTTGCTTTTCTGCTAGTAGTAAAAAAGTACTTACATATAGAATAAACTTTCCTTCAGTATTCTATATGTTCTATATTATATTCTGTATGTATATATAATAAAGTATTACTTATTTTATTCCAGTACATAATCCTTTAAATTGATTTCTTGCAACTGATTTTCCTGAATTAAGCATATTCTATTAGTAAAAACTTAATTTACTAAATGTCACCTGAAACTGTTATTTTCAGATTATGTAATATACATCCTGATTCTCTCCTTTTTCTACAGAAAAAAGATTGACACTAAGTCTTTCACAGGTGCCCTCTTTTTTTGTGACCCTCTGCAAATCTTTGATGATACTTGATTCATACATGTAGCTCAATAATTTTATTACTAAATAACAACTTGTCATATTACTATGATTTTGAACTTAATTACTGAGAAGTGAACCCCAGATTTTTATTCTTTGTTTCAATCTTACAGAATGATTTTCAACACCTTCTGAAAGAGCTTTAGTCAAGCATCTGCCTCGTTATAATCAAATTGCTGATAGGGCCCATGTCCTTTGTTTTCTTTTTTATCAATTCCAGATGGTAAGGGCTCTATTTGGCCCATTCATCGTGAAGAGCTACCTTAACCTCCCTTAAGATTTCAGACCACAGGGCTGGAGGCACTGACAGTAAGTTCCCCCTAAGGAGAGGTGCCACCTTTAGCACTTCTGTGCGTGCTACACATCTCTGCAAACTATGAAGAGGTGGAGCTGGACAGAACTTGCATATCTGCCAGCTTAGGCTTTGAAATTTGTTGATGCTGGTCTTTGACTGGAATTCTCTGATTTAAGGCAGCATTTCCCAGAATGTATTCCTAAATGCTACAGTATATTAATAAATGTTACAAATAAAAACTATCACATAAAATTCTGGGTTAAACAATGTTGAGTGTTTGTCTTTGCTTTCTGATATCTCAAAGACTTCAAATACACTAACACATATTGTAACACTCCATGAAAAAGATAATGTGTCTTCTGCACCTCAAACTGTTTTGTCTCTTCTTGTATATTAGAAGGCCGTTTCCTCAGACCACATTTTATAAAGTGCAGGCCTGTTATAGATTCTAATATAAACATTTTTAGTGGGTTGATTAATTTGTTCCATTAGCTTTCCTTCATCCTAGGTTAACACTATGTAATCTCTTCAGCCTTTTAAGTGTGAATATTTGAATGGTGTTTTACATTTTTTAAAATTAAACTAAAAAATTCTGATGACTGGGTAGAAAATGGACTGTAAGGTCTACAGACGTTATTGTAGAAGTCTAGGCGATAGATTATAGTGTCATAGGGAAGGGGGGTAATTATTGAGGAGGATATATTTTGGAAATATAATTGACAGGAATTACTTATGGATGGTATCTAGGGATACACTTGTGTTTTAGGACCAATCAAATGAATGAATGAAGGTGTCGTTTACTGAGATGGGGAATATTAAACTAGGCAGAGCTTTGGTAGAGAGAGTATCTGTGGATCAAGATTTCCGATTTAGTAATGTAACATTTGGGTTGCAGGGCAGCAATCAAATGGAAATGTCAAGCAGAGAGTTGGATGTAGAAGTCTGGCCTTATTGTAGAGGCCACACACTGAAACAATATATTTGGAATCCATTAGCATATAGATAACACTTAACTTCATAAGACTGTATGATATTTCCTAGGTAGAAAATTTAAAATGTGAAGGAAAGAAGGACCATGGCTGTGCCTTGAGGTCAGACTCTCCCTACCTTTTCACAGGGATTAAAAACTGTGGCTACTCAGAGAAACTCCAACTATGTTCTAGAGTCAGCTCTGTCTCAGCCCTTGTGTTCTTTAGGCTTCTTAAGACTCAGGTAATCGGGTCCTGAGGAGAGGTTCATTACCATCAGCTTGTGGCTCTATCTGGGGCTTTCTTTAGTTTTCTGAAAATTGATGTTAGGAGACCTTAGATGGTATAAGTCAACCTATTTGAATATTATATTCTTCCAAATGAGCAACTCTTGGGGTGCTGAGCTTAGGTATATTAGTTTCCTAGGGTTGCTACTACAAAATAACACAAACCCTATGACTTAACAGAAAATGTATTATCTTACAGCTCTAGAAGTTAGTTTGAAATCAACATGCCTGCAAGGCTATACTCCCTCCAAAGACTCTAGGGGAAAATCCTTCCCAGCTTCTGGTGGTGGCTGTTAGTCATTGGCATTTCAAGGCTTGTTGCTGCTGTATGTTGATCTCTGCTTTCATTTATTATGTGGTGTTCTCCCTAGGTGTGTCTGTGTTTCTGTGTCCCTTCTCCTCTTCTTATAAGGACACCAGCCATTTTGAATTAGGGCTTACCCTAATAACCTCATCCTAACTTGATTATCTCTGCAAAGACTCTATTTCCAAATGCAATTATATCCACAAGTTCCAGGGGTAAGGGCTTCAACATGTTTTGCCGGGAGTGGGGCACAATTCTACCCATACCAGTTGATATGGAGATAGGACTTAAGACTTAGCTCAGTGTTGAGAAAACATCCCATCATTATCTTTTTTTCTTTGAGATGGAGTCTCCCTCTTGCCGCCCAGGCAGGAGTGCAGTGGTGAGATCTCGGCTCACTACAAGGTCCGCCTCCCGGGTTCAAGCGATTCTCGTTACTCAGCCTCCCAGTTAGCCTCCCAAGTAACTGGGATTACAGGCGCCCGCGACCACGCCCGGCTGATATTTGTATTTTTAGTAGACACAGGATTTCCCCAGGTTGGCCAGGCTGGTCTCGAACTCCCTACCTCAGGTGATCCACCCGCCACGGCCTCCCAGAGTGCTAGGATTACAGGCGTGAGCCACTGCGCCCGGCCCATCCCATCATTATCTTGACATGAAGACAAGGACCCAGCTTTGGTTACTGCAGAATTCTCACAAATTCCACAAAGGAGGCTCCATTCCTTCAAACAGGACTCAGACTCTTAACACTGTAGCAGAATAGGATGTTGTGATGCTTTCATCCTTGGAAATTTATTTTTTCCCATAATACTTTTTCACTGAGGTATCTGGACATTACTCATAAACTTTATAAGTAGTTACAATGAAAAGAACCATTACGTATTAATTGACTTTTATACTGCAGAAACTGACGACCTTGAATAAAACAATGGAATTGGAAGAATAGGCCGGGCGCGGTGACTCACGCCTGTAATCCCAGCACTTTGGGAGACCGAGGTGGGCGGATCACGAGGTCAGGAGATCGAGACCATCCTGGCTAACACACTGAAACCCTGTCTCTACTAAAAATACAAAAAAAAAAAAAAAAAAATTAGCCGGGTGTGGTGACGGGTGCCTGTAGTCCCAGCTACTCAGAGGCTGAGGCAGGAGAATGGCGTGAACCCGGGAGGCAGAGCTTGCAGTGAGCGGAGATCGCGCCACTGCACTCCAACCTGGGGGACAGAGCAAGACTCTGTCTCAGAAAAGAAAAAGGAATTGGAAGAACAGTTTCTCATTCCAAATTTTTTCTAAATTAGAAAAAGATAAAAATTTTATTATCTGGGAAAGAAGCAAAGAAATCTGCAAGAGATTAATATATTAAAACTGAGGAGAAAATAAACAGTAGAATAAATTGCTGGTGTGGATGTCTGAGAGGAGAACCTACCTCTGCCTCCTTGGGTTGTGAAGGCAATAGGATTTCCACATAGATTCAGGGATATGAGAGTAAAGGAGATCTGTACTCACTTAACTGGGGACTCTGGGTGTGACAGCCTTGCAGATTTTCTTGCTTTAACATGATGTGGAATCTCCATAAAAGATAGTTCAAGAGATATTGAACAGAGAAAGCCTAAGATAGCCTCGGAGTGTATAAGCAATATTTTCTGTAAATCTGAGAAGGGTGAAAATGCATAACTGAGAGGGTGAACTCGTACACTTCATAAGGTCTTGGGGGAAGGATGAAATGTAGGCTATTCAGCTAGATATTAGGGGGAATGTGAATAATCCTGCCGTTGCTGGCCTAAGGGCATAGTAATGATGGAGGAGACAATGTGATACATCTTTTGTTGAATGTCAGAGTGGACAGACAGCTCCCTGGGACCAGAAAACCAAACAGCTTGGTGTTATGAAGCCCGAGGAATGGAGATGAAACTCCACGGGAAAAAAAATAGAGAAGACTCTGGGATGTTACGGAGTGAACTCCAAACTAACCAGGATTACCTTTTCTACTACCAGACAGAATGAGGCCTCTAGATATGAACTAAATTCATTTATAGAAAAATAAAGTTAACTCCATTTGTTCCTTTGTGAGTTGATGGTCTGAAATATCATACCCACTAAACCTTTGCAATAAAGTTTTTCCCAGTGTACAGATGAGCCTCAAGGCACTCTGCAATAAGACACACCTACGGATTAGATAATAATTCCCTAGGAAACAGGGCCAGATTTCTGCCATGATTATATCTCAAGTGCATGACATAGTAATGCAGGATGCTGTGATAGATGACATACTTGCTGAACAATGAATAATTGGATGTTTGTTTTCTGGCTCTAAAGGAATCCCATAGCGTAGTAAAATGAAACATACCACGTATAACAGAGCAGGTAAGGCAATGACAAATGAAGCTAGTCCATACCATTAACCTTCTCAAAGAAGTAGCCAAGACTCTGGAGTTTTGTATATACTGGCTCAAGGAGTAATAAAATGCCCCTCGACTTTTCTGAGCCCTAATTTTCTCACACATATCACAGCGATGATTTAATAGTTCTTCGACTTTTCTGTAGCTACCTAGTTTAAAACTTTTGTTAATATAATATAAAATATGTAATATAACTAACATTTGCAGTAAGGACAAGGATGGTAAGTTCAGCTTTTTACATATTTAATCTCACTTAAGAGATGCGGTAATTCTAAGAGGTAGAATTACTCTTCTTCCCATTTTTCAAATAAGGAACCTATGTCTGAGAGAGGATTAGTAACTCAGAATCCTATAGCTGGCTAGTGCTAAGATATAAACCCTGGGCTTGCTTTTGGCCATTGTGCTATATTGCCTCCAAACCGTGCAAAATCTACAGGTCTATCTCATTTTATTGTGTTCCACAGATATTAAGCTAATTTTTTTTTTAACAAAGTGAAGGCTTGTGGCAGTCCTGTGTTGACCATATCTATTGGCACCATTTTTCCAATTGCACAAGCTCACTTCATGTGTTTCATATCTCTGTGACACATTTTGCTATTTCTCACAATACTTCAAACTTTTTTGTTATTATTATACTTTTATGGTGATCTATGATCAGTAATTTTTGAACTTATTTTTGTCATTGTTTTAGGGTGCCATGAACCATCTCCATATGAGATAGCAAACCATCAGTAAATGTAGAGTGTGTTCTGACTGCTCTACCAACCAACCATTCCCCCATTTTTCTTCCTCTCCTTGGGCCTCCCTATTCCCTGAAGGCAACAATGTTGAAATTTGGCCAATTAATAACCTCACAATGGCCTCTAATTTTTCAAGTGAAAGGAAGAGTCACACAACAGACTTTGTTTTTTGTTTGTTTGTTTGTTTTTTGAGATGGAGTCTCACTCTGTCACCGAGGCTGGAGTGCTCACTGCAATCTCCGCCTCCTGGGTTCATGCCATTCTCCTGCCTCTGCCTCCCCAGTAGCTGGGACTACAGGTGCCCGCCACCATGCTGGGCTAATTTTTTGTATTTTTAGTAGAGATGGGGTTTCACCGTGTTAGCCAGGATGTCTTGATCTCCTGACCTCATGATCCACCTGCCTCGGCCTCCCAAAGTGCTGGGATTACAGGCATGAGTCACCGTGCCTGGCCACACAACAGACTTTTAATCAAAAGCCAGAAATAATTAAGCTTAGTGAGGAAGGCATGTCAAAAGCTGAGATAGGGCCCAGCATGGTGGTTAAAACCTGTAATCCCAGCACTGTGTGAGGCTGAGGTGGTAGGATTTCTTGAGACAAGGAGTTTGAGACCAGCCTGAGCAAAGTAGTGAGACTCAGTCTTTATTAAAAACTAAAAAGTTTAGCTGGATGTGGTGGTGTATGCCTATAGTCCCAGCTACTCTAGAGGTTGAAGTGGGGGGATTACTTGAGCCTGGAAATTTGAGGCTGCATAGCACTACAGCCTGGGCAACACAGCAAGACTCAGTTTCAAAAAAAAGAAAAAAAGAAAAGAAAAGAAGAAAAAAAACAAAGCTGAGATAGACTAAAAGCTAGGCCTATTACACCAATTAGTTGGCAAAATTGTGAATGCAAAGGAAGAGTTCTTGAAGGAAATTAAAAGTGTTACTCCAGTGAACACATGAAGAAGGAAGTGAAACAGGCTTATTGCTGCTATGGAAAAAGGTTTTTAGTGGTCTGGACAGAAGAGCAAACCAGCCACAACATTTCACTAAGTCAAAGCCTAATGCAGAGCAAGGCCTTAACTCACTTCAGTTCCATGAAGACTGAGAGAGGTGAGGAAGTTGCAGAAGAAAAGTTTGGAGCAGCCTTCTATTGCAAGAAAATGCCATCTAGGACTTTCATAGCTTAGAGAGGAGAAATTAATGACCAGCTTCAAAGCATCAAAGGGACAGGCTGACTTTCTTGTGAGGGACTAACGCAACTGGTGACTTTAAGTGAAAGCCCGTGTTCATTTACCATTCCTAAAATCCTAGAGCTTTTACGAATTATGCTAAATCTACTCCGCCTTTGCTCTATAAATGGAACCACAAACCTTGGTGAGAGCACATCTCTTCATAGCATGGTGTACTGAAAATTTTAAGCCCCCAGTTGAGATATACTACTCAGAAAAAGATTCCTTTCAAAATATTACTGCTCATTGACAATGCACCTCGTCACTCAAGAGCTCTGATTGTGATGCACAGAAGATTACTCTTGTTTTCATGCCTGCTAACAGCACATTCACTCTGTAGCCCATGGATTAAGGAGTAATTTTGACTTTCAAGTCTCATTACTCGAGAAATAGCTTTGTTAATGCTATAGCGGCCATATATAGGGATTCCTCTGATGGATTTAAACAAAGTAAATTAAAAACCATCTGGAAAAGATTCCCATTCTAGATGCTATTAAGGATATTTTTGATTCATGAGAGGAGGTCAAAATATCAATATTAATTGGCGTTTGGAAGAAGTTGATTTAACCCTGATGGATGACGTTAAGGGGTTCAAGACTTCAGGGAATAAAGTAAGTGCCAGTGTGGTGAAAATAGCAAGAGAATTATAATTAGAAGTGGAGCCTGAAGATGTGACTGGGTTGTTGTAATGTCATGATCAAACTTGAATGAATGGGGGGAGTTGTTTCTTATGGATGAGAAAAGAAAGTGGTTTCTTCAGAATAAATATATTCCTAGTGAAGATACTGTGAATATTGTTGAAATGACAGCAAAGGATTTAGAATATTTCATAAACTCACTTGATAAAGCAGCAACAGGGTTTGAGGAGATTGAATCCAGTTTCAAAAGTTCTGCTGTGCGTAAAATGCTGTCAAATAGCACTTTATGCTGCAGAGAAATCTTTCATGAAAGGAAAGGTCAGTCAATGTAGCAAATTTAATTGTTGTTTTATCTTAAGAAATTGCCACAATCAGCCCAATCTTCAGCAACCACCACCCTGATCAGTCAGCAGCTATTAACATCGAGGCAAGACCATTTGCTCGCAAAAAGATTATGCCTTGCTGAAGACTCAGATGATTGTTAGCATATTTTAGCAACAAAGTGTTTTTAATTAAGGTATGGACATTTTTTTCATAAATAATACCATTGCATACTTAATAGACTATTGTATATTCACTCTCTCTCTCTCTCTATATATATATAGAAACATAACTATTATATACACTGGAAAACTAAAGATAAATGCGACTTGCTTGATTTTGATATTTGCTTTACTGCAGTAGTCTGGAAACAAATCACCAATATCTCCAAGGTTGGCAGGTATTTGGAAACCATTTGCTTTTAATTTTTTATTTTAAAATATCAAGTACTCAGTATTTTAATAACCCCCTGTAATATCCACCTGCTCAGTTTTTGCCATCTCCCTTTTTATCCCAGCCTATCTTACATGACAGAGAGGGGCAGAACAGTCCTGCCAAGGTAATAACTGCAAACTAGGGAATCTATTGAAGCCAGTGAGGACAGAGAGGAAAATTGCTGCCAAGAGAGGTCACTGAAACCTATCTGTGATTGTCCCCTTCTACTGATTGCAGAGCTTGGTCTTGCTGACCATATCTAGGCTACAATAAGTGCTAAAGAAAGCTTAATCATTCCTGCAGAATTATTTTGGTCAGACCAGTTGCTTATGGAAAGCATCAAACAAACATGACCTTTTAGCTCTTGGTATTATCGGTGCTGTTGAGGTGGCTACTCCACTGGTGCACATCTCTCTCCTTCCTCCTTATTATAGCTGGCTTCCAGTGCTATTAAACACTGAGTATCTAGTTTGCTGAAAGGGATAGAACAGCATTTTAAGATACTACTTTATGCAATATTTATATCTCCTTTTTCTTCCTAGCTCAAAATGGGACTTTAAAATTGCCTACTGCCTTGTTTCCAACTTCACCTTGTGCATTGCTCTACCATTTTCCCTACAATGTAGAATTCCCAGCAGGGCTATAGCTAGGTATGAGATCATTAGGCATATCTTTCTGAAAACTTGCCTTTCCTACAATGGTATGAATCTCTCTATTCCAACTCAGTCTGCTGAATTCTCCTCTTTCTTTCTGAGCTCTCTCTTCCCTGTTTATCCTGAGAAAAGGCAGGCATGTTCCTGAGGGTGGAATTCTGTTGATAGAATGAGAAATGTTCTCTGAACATGATGTGAGTGCTTTATCACTTGCAGCCATGCTTTAGGTTTCCCCATACATGAAAGGCCTCTGCTTCCAATATTCAGTGCTTGGTGAGAATACCGGAGATGATTACCCCCTCCAACTTGCCCCACCCCTTTGTTAAATAGTCTTTTCCACTCATAGTGTAGTTGTAGACTAGGGGTCAGCAAACGACAGCTTGAGGAACCAATCCTGTCCCATCCCTATTTTTGTAAATAAAATTTTTTTGCACACAACCATATCCTGTATTTTCTATAGTTGCTTTTGTGCTGCAACAGCAGAGTTGAGTGATTTTGACAGAGAACCTATGGTCCCCAACATCTAAAATATTTACTATGTAGCCTGTATTAGTCTGTTTTCACACGACTGATAAAGACATACCCAAGACTGGGCAATTTACAAAGGAAAGAGGTTAAACGGAGGACTCACAGTCCCATGTGGCTGGGGAAGCCTCACAATCATGGCAGAAGGCAAGGAGAAACAAGTTACATCTTACATGGATGGCAGCAGGCAAAGAGAGCTTGTTCAGGGAAACTCCCCTTTTTAAAACCATCATGTCTCATGAGACTTATTCACTATCATGAGAACAGCACGGCAAAGACCTGCCCCAGTGATTCAATTACCTCTCACCGGGTCCCTCCCACAACATGTGGGAATTCAACATGAGATTTGGGTGGGGACACAACCAAACCATATCATAGCCCCTTTACAGAGAAAAATTTACCATCCCTTGGTGTAGACTGTTGTCATGACCCTCATTGTGCACTATTTCCATAATACAAATGACCAACACTCACTGGATAGAGAGACAATCTCCTCTAGAGAGTTTGTCTCTTCTAATTAGATTATCTCACCCCGGGAACTTGTGATGACAGTAGTCAGGTGGTCCATTTGTAAGTGGGTCCATAACAAAATTAAAGAATGAAACCAGTCTGTAGAGAGAAATAGATTTTAGATCTTGCTTCCCTGAGAGAACAAAAAGTTGAAAATAGCAGGTGTGTTGGCTTCTGCTGACTTTCCTGTTCTTGGTTCTAGTGTCTCACAAAGCCCAGATGCATATTTTGACCTTGAGTTTCAACAGATAACCCTGTATGCTTTTTATAAATTTCCCTTTTCCCTTAAGCTCATTTTATGACTGAATCAGTGAGTTTAGGCCTGAGGTATGCCTAGGGTTTTCACTGAACATCTTTCTTTTATGAAGTTTGCCTCATTTTCCCTTGGCTATACAATTCTTCTCTTGGACAGTAAAACTCAGGGATATAATATCTGACAGCAACATGAATTCGATTGGGGCATTGATTCCTGTAGAGAGAAGAGAGGGTGCTGGTGGGAGAATAGGGTTAGGAAATGACTGCCTTGTGATAATTTGAGACTTTCTCAATGCAGAAATGTACAGAACATTTTGCTATCTTTACTTTTGTGTTTTTGTGACAGTAGAGTTGAAAAAAAAAGTTTTTATTAGCTTCACAATAGCATGGTCCTGCTTGATTTTTTCCAATTTAATGCTTTTGGCCTTACTAATCCTGTGATTTTTTTTTTTTAAAGTAGTATTTGGATTCTCCAAATGCATTCCCAAAAATACTGCACAGGGAAGAGAAAAAAATTTCTGGACTTTGGAAGCCTTTTTCAACATCCAGTTCACATGATAAACAACAGAGAAAAGGACACTTTGATTTAGGCTGCAAAATGTGATATTCTGTTACCAGACCTTTCCCTTTTGCATTGAGTCCATTAATAATTTACTTTCAAATTTGGGTCTCATGAACTATTTTAAAAATAAGCAACACAACAAACAAACAACAACCAGTAAGATCATTATGAGGTGCAGTTATTAAAATACCTTTATTAGGACCATTCTTTTTTAAAAATTGGGTGTTGTAATCTTTCATCCTTAGTTAGAGGCAGACATTTGATGAAAGTACAGCTTGAAAAGAAAGTGATACAATTTAGAAGACAGAGTAGTTATTGATCTCTGGTGCTTTCAAACCTTTGTAGGATTAACAGAACTTATAATTTTTCTTCTCCATGACAATAAGGCACTGCCCTCATAAAATGCTTTAAAAACAATTAATGCTTTGCTTAAAAGGTTTTAAGTATTATGTCATAGGTTGTTGAGAACCATAAAGTTAGATAGAGAAAAGGAACATTGGCTATTTAAGAAACCATCAGCTATCTCGAAGTTTATACAACATGTTTCTCAGCTAGTAGAATACTTTTTAATGCAGCACCCTGTTAACTTGAGAAACCATAAGACTCTTGTACTCACGTTATTTAAAGTTTTCAAAAATTCAAGCTGTAGGTCACCTGACTTTTATCTATCTTACAGATTTTAGGATGTATGTATTTGTTCTGTTCAGTCTTTTCTTTACTCAGTAATTTTAGGTAATGTTCCAAAGGTATTTGTATACCTTATATTTGTCTGCAGATTATTTTGAAAGTGTTTTACAAATACATAGTGTCTTCTGTGTGTTAGGCACAGTTGGACATAAGCACTTTATAAATACCAACTCATTTAACCCTTACAACCATATAAAGTGTTATTATCTGTCTACAGTTGAGAAAACTGAGACATAGAAAGATTAGTTTGTCTAGTACTGACTTCACTGTGTCTGTAAAGTGGAGGATCCAGGATTTGGAGCTTAATCTTCCAGGTTCAGAGCTAACATTATTGACCGCTCTGGTTGTGTCAAATGCTTGCAGTAACTTTGGAGAGAGATGCAGATTTTTACTCCTAAGAGAGATGCAGATTTTACTCTTAAGAAATTGCCTCTTACATTTGCCTTTAGGGTCAGAAACAAGCTTTTTTTTAATTAATAAAACATCACATCAAGGAAAAACCAGTCTTTATCAGTGAGATCTCCTGCTCAGAGGTTCAGCCGTCAACTGTTTCTAACTGCACTACTCTGGCCTGGGTAGAGGAAGAGATGAAACTGGGCTGCAGGGAGCCAGTAACATGTACGAGGTCAAGGCCAATTCCAGACTCTGGGTGATACAACTTTCCTCTTTTCAAAGGACAGATTGAGGTTAGGGCAAAATGATCTGTTGAGTAGTTCTTTATTCTAAACTACTTTTCTGGGTAGTTTAGAATAGAGGTAGATTTACTTCAATCAACCCAATTTTCTTGCATTACCGCAATAGCTTGCGTTTGCCATACGAGATAAAGGCAAAAGTGCCCAAGGTCTTAAGAAAAAAGCTTGTTTCTGAAAATTTTCTCCAACAATAAGAATTGTTTCACTGTTTCATTAATTTAATTTTTTACCATTATAAATTTAAAGACTGTTTATTTGACTTAAGTTTTAGTTGCACATGTTGTGGATTATTTGCCCTTTCCTAAGAAATATGTAGATACTATGTAGATACTGGAATAATCTCACTTTTTTTTTTTTTTCTGTCCTTCTCTCATTTCTTTTCTCGCTCCTTCCTATGCTCCCTTCCTCCTCCTTGTTTCTTTCTTCCATTCAAGGAAACAAATCCACTAAATCTCTACTGTGGCCAGGAACTCCTTTTAACATTAGGGATAACAAGGTGATTTAGGTCACAATAGTCACCGTTAAGTAGTTCCAAGTCTCATGGGAGAGACAGACATCAAAACAAATAAATGTAAACCAATAAAACGAACCCTGAAATGGGGACATTCTCAGTGACTCCTGTCATAGGCATCCCTCATGCCAGGATACTACACTGAAAAATGAACAGATGAATAAAGAAAACAGACAGGCAAGAGCAGAGTAGAGGGAAGCCATCACCAATGCCTGGTATCAAAGGAAACCCATGAGTTGAGTTGAGCAGTGTTCATCTGAAGATCCTGAGATGTTCCGAAGAAACAATTATGAATAAGTGGAGGAAAAAGGTGCTGGAGGTTTATTTATTTATTTTTTCTTCTGCTTGACGGAGTCTTGCCATTACAAATTCCTTTTACAGTAGTAGAACTTGTTGAGGGGTTGTTTCCTTATTTAGTTCAGCTAAAGACGGGGGTCTTTATCACTCAGCCATGAAAATTTAGGCTCGCAGACTATTTGAAGAGTGAGAAAAATGGGGTTTATTGGGCAAAAAGAAAAAAAAGGGGGGGGGGAACAGAGACTCTTAGCAAAGCAACAGCGTGTGCTTCTTGCCCTTGGGCTTCCTGCCTGGCCAATTGAATTCCATGTTCCACCAAGGAAGAGGAGGGGCAAGGCTCCTCTCCGCCGCAAAAGGTGCGAACTTCTGAGGCTCCACCCTAGTGTGCGTTCCTCCCGGAACACAGGTCGGTTGGAGGCTGTGCCAGGGAGCCCTTCCTACCTGGCTGTCTCAAAATGACAAGATTGCCACGCGGAACTTCTGTCTGCACTACTGATACTGGGGTGCCTAGGATGTGAAAGGAGCACACAGTAGGCAGTGATTTATTCTGCCCATGAGAACTTGAGAAACTTTGCTAAACGGGCTGTTCGTTGCTGGAGGTTGGCCTCATAGACTAATAAATAGCAATTCTCCAGGAGGAGAGTTGGAAAGTGGGAGTGGAGAGAGTGGTAGATGTTAGAGAAAAAACAGTGCATGGTCAATTTTAAAAAGACTGACTTGTTCTTTTGCCTATAGTTGGAATATAGACTCCCTCCAGACCCTGTTGTTTTGATCTGCCTACCTTGCTCTCCTACTCCAGTCATGTCCTATGTTCTGGTGGGGCTGTCAGTTGCCGCACTCCCTCACTCCTCGATGGAATAGCCAATCAAAATTCCTTTTCCCCTGGCCACAGTGATTCCGTAGAGGTGCTTGGATGTCGGAGCCTGCCTATTTGACTTCACGTTCCAGCCGTGCCATGTCTCAATGTGGTGATCTTGGGCAAGTTACTTCACCTCTCTGTGCCTCAGCTTCCCCATCTCCGAAATGGGGATGATAATAGGATTGTTGTGAAGATCAGATCACTTACAGGAAAAGTAGGTGGAATCGTGCTTGGAACATGGTACACACTCTCCATGTGGTAGCATTTTCTTTTTTGGAGTGGAGGGAGAGGTGTTCTGCATTTTGGTCAAGGAGTTGGAAGAAAATGAGGTAAGAGTTGCTGATAGACAGTTATTCTGCCACATGGAGCAGGTTTGTCTGCACCACGAGTAAATGAGGCCAGCATCTAGGGATCAACAGTATCAAGACAGCCATTCATCCACTAATCTATTCACGTGTCTTTCCATGTATTGACATTTATTTACCTTTTGTGGGACCAACAAGTTCTTTGGGTTGGATTTATGTCACTTGCTACTGAAAAAGACCTAAATGAGTCAGTGTTTATAGAAGGGCATTACAGAAAGTTGAAGTGGAATAGGATTAGTTGGGAAGGGTTGCTGAGTCTGGACTTGATCCTTTAAGCCGTGGTATAGCATTAAAGTTTTCAACGGGAAATAGCACAATCAGACATGTATTAAACAAGAAAACTCTGTTTGCTCTGTTGAGAATAATACTGAGGCTTTTTCATATCTGTAGTTCCATTTGTGCATATTTCAAAATTATGCTGTAATCAGACCATTACTCTAATAAAGGGAGTTTCATCCCACATGACACTATACAGAGATTAACTGCATTGATTTATTTTCTTTAAAAGCAACAGTGATAAAATTAGGTGCATAGAAGGGTAAGACTTCACTGGAAAAGGAATTGCCTTTCATTTGTAAGAGTGTTTAGCATTCTCATGAGAAACATGGAGCATTTACACAATGTTATGCTAGCAGAGTGAGCTGCTTTGGAAGAATTTGTGGAAAAGGGATATGTGTTTAGGCCCTGTTTTAATATTGCAATATACTTCTAATCTAACTTCAATTTCTCATCTGTTTTTATTAGTCTTCCTGATGGAACCTTCTAAAATAGTACTCTGAGCCTATCACTTTCCTTACTGAGAAGTTTTAGTGGCTCTCTTATCTATTGACTAAAATACAAGATCCTCAGCCTGACTTTGAAGTTACAATCTGGTTCCCACTGCAGTTGGTTAAAAAGTATTTTGTGGAGTGCCTGCTGTGTGCCATGAATAGGCTAGAATATTTCTGTCTAAAAGAAATTCAATTCAAGTCACATATGTAATTTAAAATTTTTTAGTAGTCTTATTAAAAACTTAAAATAAATAGGTAAACTTAATTTAAATAGTGCATTATATTTAATTCAACATATACAAAATATATAAAAGATCAAAATGTAATCAATATTAAAATTTGTTAAGGAGCTATTTATATTCTTTTAAAATAAATATTAAGAATTCAATGTGTATTTTATACTTAGCAGCACATCTCAATCAGATTGTAAATTTTCGATGAAAATTATTTATTTATTCATTTATTTATTTATTTATTTATTTATTTATTTA
>NW_012101361.1:326166-359750 GCF_000951045.1 Mandrillus leucophaeus | reverse complement strand
CCAGGCTGGTCTCGAACTGCTGACCTCAGGTGATCCACCTGCCTCAACCTCCCAAAGTGCTGGGGTTACAGGCATGAGCCGCCACGCTCAGTCGAAAATTCCTAATTTGTATTTAGACTTCATAACATGCACAGTTGAAAAAGATCTACATATCTCAGTAGTTCAAACATACTTGAAAATTGACAATAACTGAATCAAGTAGCAGTTTTAAGATTTAATTTTAAATTAAATTAAAAATTCAGTCCCTTGGTCTCCATAGCCACATTTTCGATGTCACGTGTATCTCAGGGTTGCTGTACTAAACAGCATAATTCTAGGAGCACAGATTGCACTCATGGAGTTAACACTGGCTCTCCTTTCCAGCTCTATCTTCTATTTTTTTCCTACAATGCCGAATGGATTGTACCTGATCTCAAGACCTTTGCTCATCTGTTCCAGGTAAGCTTGTTTTGTCCTTCAAAAGGCATACCTCTTATCTATTGAAATTCTGTCTACCTTTACAGCTAAGCTCAAATGTCAACCCACCCAGGGAAACTATTCTCAATCATCTAAGCAAAAAATGTTCTACATTCTCTGAACTTTTGTAGCACTTGGATTACATCCTTCTTTTCTTTCTTTTTTCTTTTCTTTCTCTTTTTTTTTTTTTTTGGCTAGTCAAGTGGAGCATTGGGAGTGGAGAAGGAACAAAGAAATCTATAACTGGTTGTGATAAATTAGTTGTAAACACCCTTACACTTCGACCAGCTGATTACACCTTCCTTTTGACACTGATTGTATACTACCTTGTGGGCCTTGGAGTCATATAAACCCAGGTTTGATATCTGGTCTTGCCACTCACTGGCTGTATGATCTTAGGCAACTTCCTTAACTTTTCAAAGCTTCATTTTCATCATCTGTCAAATGATGAGTTTTCTCATTATCTGTGCAGTTTTAAAGATGAGTTTTTACTACAACTTAATGGAAGCTTTGAGGTGAAATAAAGTTGAAAAGGTGCTTAGTTCAGAATTCAACCTATTAGGAGTATATATATGTGTATATATACATGCACATACAGACATATATACACTATGTATATGTATATGTATGTAAATATATATAAGTGCTGCATATATATATGTCTGCATATATATGTGCTGCATATATACACACATACATACATACCACTAATAGATTGAGTAGTATTATGTAGTAGTGTACACATATACTACTAATATATATGTGTGTATATATATAATACACTACAATGAATGGTATGTATTAGTAGATATTTATAGATATTTTAATTTTTATATATATTTAAATACACTATTATTATAACTAATAACTAATAACATTAGTTTTAATAGTATATACTAAAAACATTAGTATTAATAGTATATACACACATATATACACTGTATCTCCTTAAGTACAATAATTTACAAATTATAATAATGATACAGATACATATTAATATTAATAATATTAAGAAGTTTATATTAGGCACTGTTTAGTAGCTTTACATATTATATTCAATGCACCAAACAATTATTTTGAAGTGTGATGAATTATTATCCTCATTATACTGATGAGAGAACTAAAGCAAAAGTTGATAAAGTGACTTGCCTAATGTCGCACAGCAAGAAATGAATGTAGTTTGTATTTAATTAATGGAAGACAAAGAATATAGTTTGAATATATTTTATTTCATGTAGTTTTGGAAGTCGTGAGAGGAATCAGCAAAGAATTTGGAATCAAACATATTTGATTTTGAATGCTAACTCTGTCATTGATTAAAGATGTCTACTTTGGTAGCCTATTTAATCTCTCTGAGCCTCAAGTTCTTGCTCTGTGAAATGGAATAATAAAACCAGCCAGGAAGTATATAAAGTAGGGGTTGAGTACACAGTGCTTGCCTGCTTAAATTCAAGTTTCACCTTTGAAATTCTTAGCTCTACAGCATTTAGCGAATTACTTAAACTCTGTGCTGCAATTTTCTCATCTGAAAAATGGGAAAAATAATAATGTTAAATTCATAAGTTTGTTTTAAAACTTTAAATGATGTAATCCAGAATATCTGAATGATGTAATTCAGAATATCTAGAAATAATAAACACTCAAGAAGTATTAGCTATTATTACTCTTCTAAGGTTGGTTCTCGCATAGGTAGAACACTAAAAACATTTAGTTAACTTTCTGTTTTCTTCTTTCTATCCTTCTTTTTCCTTGTACGTAATTCATACATTATAATACTAGGTCTTATATGCACTATGTACTCAATAAATAGTTAACTGAATGGAGTCTCAAACAGCCTTTTGTGTTATTTGTATTTTACATGAGCAAAAGTGTAAAATAATTGCATGCAAACTAGAGATTGTAAGCTGTTACTAGTACCTACTACTTTATATTTCTCTTGGGCTTGCAGCAATTTTAGTTATGTTTGAGGCATTTTGAAATTCAGATGCATAAAACTTCGGGTTATTCAATGTAGTACCCTGTCTAATTCTGATAATCTTAAATTAGAATATCTTTCAAAATCAACTGCAGTACAACATTGTACTGAAAATGAATTCATAAGGGAAGCAAATATTGTCATAAGCAGTGATAAAAGGATTTGAATAATGTAAAATGCTACAGCAGAAACTATAGAGGTGTAGTGAATATTATACATATTGTTCTTTATTTTCAGTTCTTAAGTATGACCTTCCTTCTCTTGTGAGCCCCTTTTATTGCACTTGAATTTCATTTAGCAATTGCTATGGTTTGTTCAATCTCTGAGCAAAATTGTTCTCATTTTTAAAAAAATCTGAATTTCTCTATTTCTCATCAGATCTCTATTTTGACTCAGACTTTCTTAAGTTAAAATTAGGTGCACCATAGTTTGTATTTTGTTCTTGTGTATTGACAAAGTGAAAGTTTTAAAAGTTTAATGATCTTTTTTTTTTTTTTTTTTTTTATCATGAGCTAGATGCCTGCCACATACTGCAGATCAGGAATGGGATGGTCCCTGACATTGTGGAACTCACAGTCTAGTGACGGTGGTATCACACATGCATAGAAACCTAAAACAAAGAAGAGGAGAATATGTCCCATTCTAGTAAAACCAATAAAGGTCTTTGAAAATATGGAGAGAGAGGAACCAGTTCTAAGTGTAGCGAGCAAGTAAGGAAGGGGGCAGAGTTCTTAGTAAAGGTGAGCCAAACCTTGCCTAGCTGGTAAGAGGCTAAACTGGTGAGTTGCGTCAGGAGCAGACTAAGGAAGTGTCATAAGCAAAGGCATATGAAAGGGAAGAAAACAAACAACAAGTAGACTATCAGTAAGGCAAAGTCAGATTATAGGCTGAGAAAAAAAATTGGAATCTAATTTTGGAAATGTTGTCAGGCTGAAGTTTTACAACGTACTTTGAATATGTTGAGATACCATTGAAAGTTTCTACTTGCCTTGAAATGACAGTGTGTGCTTTTGAAAGACTGAAAGTTTTTAGTTTGTTCCACTACCATTTACTAATCTGTAATCAAAAGGTATTATTTAGTCCTACATGTCACCTAATTGAAGATATTCATATATATTTTAAAAACTGAAAATGCATAATTGTAGATGATTTTGAATCTGTACCACTCTGAGACCCTTTCTTTTTACTTGACATTTAAATTAAAACTCTGTTCAGGAACATATCTTAATAATATTATTCAATATAGTAAATCAAAAAATCATTTTGAAATCCAATCTTTTTATGTTTATTATATTATAGTTTTTTAAATGAGATTGTATAAGCTTTTCTGTAGTTGTCATGCTGAATGATTGTATTAGCTTCCTATTGCTGTGTGAGAAATTATTATAAACTTAACAGCTAAAAACAAAAGACACATTATTAGATCTGTAGGTCGGAAGTCTGGGCACAGCAGACTGAGTCCTCTGCTCAGAGTTGTACAAGGTGGAAATCAAGGTGTCAGCCAGACTGCATTCTCTTCCAGGTCTTAGAGTACTCTCCAAAATCCATCCAAATTGTTGGCCAAATACATTTTTATTTTGTTTTGTTTTGTTTTTTTGAGATGGAGTCTTGCTCTGTCAACAGGCTGGAGTGCAGTGGCACAATCTTGGCTCACTGCAACCTCTGCCTTCCGGGTTCAAGTGATTCTCCTGCCTCAGCCTCCCAAGTAGCCAGGACTACAGGCACCTGCCACCACACCCAGCTAATTTTTTTTTTTTTTTTTTTTTTTTGTATTTTTTAGTAGAGACAGGGTTTCATCATGTTAGCCAGGATGGTCTTGATCTCTTGACCTCATGACCCACCCTCCTCGGCCTCCCAAAGTGCTGGGATTTCAGGCATGAGCCACTGCGCCCGGCCCTTTTTTTTAATTTTCTTTTTTTTTTTTTTATGGTTGTAGAAACTATGACCCATTTACTTTCTCCTGCCAGCCAGAGGTCACTTATTTCCTAGAGTTTGCCTTCAATTCTAGCCACGGAGTTTCAATTCCATGGCATGATTGTTTCTTCTTAAAATGGCAGCACACTTCATCCTTCTCTATAGAGAAGACCATTACAATTTGTGAACATCCAGATCTTTATCTGTATAAACACATGTATTTTTTCAGTCTATATAAGTTTATATACCCAGATATACATATATATATCTTTACCAAAATATGACCATTCTGTCTATCGTGGACATTCTGTATGCCAATTAAAATAGATTACATTATTTTTAATGACTATGTGGGTTGCACTATCATTTAACCCTTTTGTTTTTGTTGGATATTACTCCTTTCTTCAAATTTTCAATATTAGAAATAAAACTGTCATCTACATACATATTGTACATATGGCCTTGCACATGCCTGTAGGATAGGTTTTAAAGTCATTAAATATAAAATTGATCACTGCTGATAGGCAGCACTAGAAATTATTGTAATTATTACATTTAAGATGTAATGATATATCTTAAATGTATAACGATATATTACATCCTATATTAATGTTGAGACAGATTGCAATATAACCTATAATACTTTCATAAAGTTGTTACTAGTGTTAGTGAAATCAACAGTTTGGGACAGAGACTAAAAGAATGCAGAGCGGAATGTTAGCCCCACACATTTACCATATGTTTTATTTGTGGGGGAAATAAAATTGTACATTGGTATAACAGGTGTTTGAGTCTCAAGGCAGATAGAAGCACAATATCCTACAATCAGGGACCTTGAGTTTTCTTTCTTTCTTTTTACATCAACTTTTATTTTAAGTTCTGGGGTGCACGTCCAGGATGTGCAGGTTTGTTACACAGGTAATCGTGTGCCATGGTGGTTTGCTGCACAGATAAAGCCATCACCTAGGTATTAAGTCCAGCACCCACTAGCTATTCTTCCTGATGTTCTCCCTCCCTTCAACCCCCCAAAAGGCTCCAGTGTGTGTGTGTTGTTTCCCTGAATATGTCCATATGTGCTCATCATTAAGCTCCCACTTGTAAGTGAGAACATGCGGTGAAATGGAAATCTCTTGTCTGAGAAGCTGCATCTTGGCTTTCTCCCCTGTAAAAATTGGTTTAGTTGTAAGGTTTAAATGAGATAATTTCATGGACCTGGTGCATGGTATGTGTTTCACAAAATGTTTCCTTTTTTTTTTTTTCTTCTTTCTAGGAATTTGAAATAGCAGGCAGTCTGACTCTGTCATGTATCTCTGGGAGCCAGGTTCCCAGATTCCTTGATTAGAAGCCATGTTCACTTGTATGAAAGTAATTATTCAGTGAATTCATACTGCCTACTATTGCTGAATTACTTTTTAGCAATGTCCCATTCTAAAACACAGTGGTGCTGAAAAACTGCAATGCAAGTAAAAGATTATTATTATGTCTTCATTGAAAAAAAGTGTTATTGCTCTAAATAAGATCAGGCTTAACCACACCCAATATCACTATAGCAAGTAAATTATAGGAACACTGAAGATGTGGAATCCTTTGGCATTAATATACGATGTAGGAGTGTAAGTAGGACCATTCATACTTTTCTATTTAAATGCAAGTATACTTTTAAGTTCTCTCTTCCAAAAATTATTTGAATGAGGAATGTCTTTATTATATGTTCACCACAGAGAAGACTATTACCCTCAATTTGATTGCATTAAAAACTATTTTGGTATGTCTTAATAAAATGAAATGCAGAATTCTTTTTAAAAGGTTAAAAAACATTTAAGTAATTTAGTATACTTTGAGCTCTGTTTGTTAAAGTTCTGCAAGAAGCTTATTCCCAGGTGCCCTGAATCTCTAGAAATTTTAATTTGACTTTGATTAGAATATAGTTTTATTTAAATTGAATTTTGTCTTTTAACACTTGTTAGAAATGTCAATATGCTTGCAGCAGTAATATTGCCCTTATTTTGAAAAATGATTGATTTCAATTGGATAATTGCCAGATACAATGGACTTTTGGTTAATGAAATATATTCAGATGATTGATTGTTCATGAAATGTTGATATTTGCTTCACTTGTTTACCTCTTCAATCATCAACCGGCATTTTCCCTTTTCTTCTGGGAACTGGCAGTATGATATGAACATTGAGTAGTAAGTCAAAAGGTCTCTGTTCTACTTCTTATGCTTTTTCATTCATCCTTAGGTTGTTGGAGTCTAAATTTGTCTTCTTGCTTTCATCCTACACAAGACTCTCAATAATGATCCTAGTACAGTCTCTTCACTTTATCTGTTGTAGGCGCTAAGGTGTTGTAATAGGGAGAAAGTATTATATAGAGGAAAGAACATGTGTTTGATTTGAAGAGAATTAATGGATTCAAAATCTGAGCTCCATTGACTCATGACTACGTTACCTTGGGCAAATTATTTACCCTTTTAAGCTATCTGTTTACTCAACTATACAATGGACACATAATACCTACTGTGTACATTTTGATTAGTATGAAGATCGTCTATCGTCCATCTATCAATAAATGTATCTATCCATCCATCTGTCAATTGATCTATCATCTATCTCTCCATGCCTGATGGCTAGTATGTACTTTATACAAACTAGCCAAAGTGCCAAAGGCTTTGGCTAGTCTCAGTAATTTTTTAAAAATATCTCGTAAGAGTGTGTCTGAAAGGAAGATCTATCACTAAACGTGCTTGAGAATGAAAGGTAGAATTTAGATATCCAGAAGTAGCTATAAGTCATTAGTATTCCATTTTTTTCTAAGAGTAACCTCCATGTTTAGCCTAGGTATGCTCTCTTCCCAGACATTTTCCAGAAAGCTCCCTTCTCCACCCTTTCTATCCCACAGACAACCATCTTGAAAACTTAAGGCTGTTCTTGACTCCCATCCTCTAAGCTCCATCCGAAATTTAATTTTAAGAAGTGACAAACAGGGTGTTCTTTGGTAGGCTCTAGTTCTACCAAAAATAACATATATAGGGGCCTATTTCTGTTTAATGTAATTATTAATATGGTAATATTTATGTCTGCTATTTGCTATTTTTTTCATCTCATTTCTTTCTGGTTTATCTGTTCTTCCTTTATTGCCTTCTTTTGTGATAAACAAATCATTTTAGTATACTATTGCAGTTATTCTTTTGGCTTTATTGCCATGTACATTCACATGATTTCTTATTGGCTTCCATAGGGATTACAATATGTATCTTACCTCTCTGCAGTCTTCTAAGAGTTAACGTTGGAAATTTCAGTTCTGGGTAAGATGAGGTAAACACATAAACCTTCCTCTTCCACTGAAAGCAATTAAAAACGTGAGAGAATCCATGGGCAGCTATTTAAAAACTCTGAAAAGCAAATATTAGCATGTAAATTGGAAGAGAACACCAGATTTTGAAATACCACTGAACTGGCAGGGAGTTTACCATTTTTTTTCCCCTCCAGGATGCCATGGCATAAATTTAATAGCAATCTGAAACCCTGACATGAACACTGTGGGGCAGACAGAGATCTGGGAGAAATCCTATAGTTCTGGCTTAAGGAGAAGAAAAAAGAGAAATTCTAAAGTTCAGAGATAATGGCAAAGGTACCCTATTTTTTTCTCTCTTTTTATTCTATTCTCTCACCCCCAGGACAAAGCTATCGTACAGTGAGGGTGGTGGCATGCTGTGGAAGGCCTTCCTTTCCTTTTGGTGGAACCATGGCTCCATGAAGGTGATGCCAAAGCCTGTTGATTTTTACTTTTCCTTTGTGTCCTTTTTCCTCATGTAGTACAGTTACAGAAGTTGGCAGTTTCTGGCCAAAGGAATAAAAAGGGGAGCCCCAGGGAACCAGAAAAGGGAAAGTGTGAAAAAGTGAACTACTAGGCTCATCCTTGACCTGCACTTAGAGTCTTATCTTTATTATCATGCCAATAGCTTTGACAACTGAAATAAGGTATAGCTACATGGGTAGTTAACATGCAGGACAAATTCTAATAGCATTGCAAATAGGGCTGTCATATTTAGCAAATAAAAGTATAGGATGCCAGTTTAATTTGAATTTCAGATAAATAATGAATATACATATTTCTGGTATATGTATGTCTCATGCAATATCTGGTGCTGGGTATTTTATCTGGCACCCTTAACTAGAATGGCAGTGCTAGTATAACTGACTTTGGAACTATAGGCCACAGAAAATGTATTGTAACCTATGGGCTCAAACCAACCAAGTGAAGTGTCTGCTAAAAAAAAATATTAACATTCTCTATATGGTTTAAACAAGATGTAGATTGTCATAAGGTAATGTTCAAGGTATCCAGGATACAATAAAAATTATTTTGGTTACACAAAATCACAAAGATCACAATTCACCTGGGGAAAGATGACTAACAAATGCCAATGACAAGATAGAAATTACCTGACAAATATTTTAAAGCAGCTATTATATATGCTTGAAAGAGTAATTGCAAACCCTCTTGAAAAAAATGTTAAAATAGAATGGATTGACAAGGGAATATGTCATGTAAAGAAGCAGACAGAAATTTTGAACTGAAAAATATAAAAACAGTAAAGAAACTGGAACATCAGGAATGAAGGAGAAGCAACAGAATTGCTAAATAGAGCAGACATCTTCTTTTGAGTTCTTTTAAATATATTTGACAGTTGAAAACAAAATAAATAACATTGTCTGATGGGGTTTCCAATGCATATGGATGTAATATAAATATGATAACTACAATGAAGAAGGAAGAATAATGGAATCTGTATAAATGTAAGCTTTCTAAATTGCGACAGAAGTGGCAAAATATGATTCTAAATATACTGCGAATAGTTAAGTATATATTTTGTAATTACTAGAACAATGATTAAAATATTTATACTGAGGGATATTATCAAAACCACAGTAGAAAAAACAATACTAAAAGTTACCAATGAATTACTATCAGTAAAATATAGAAGAATTAAACAGTATAGTTTTACTTAACTCACATCTTTTGTGCTATGGTTGTGATATGTATTCCATTGATACAGTTTTGGGTTTTTGTTTTGTTTTGTTTTGTTTTTGTCAGGGTCTTGCTCTGTCACCCAGGCTGGACTGCAACCTTCGTCTCCTGGGTTCAAGCGATTCCCCTGCCTCAGCCTCCCAAATATCTGGAATTACAGGTGCCCACCACCATACTCAGCTAATTTTTGTATTTTTAGTAGAGATGGGGTTTCACCATTTTGGGAAAGCTGATCTCAAACTCCTGACCTCCAGTGGTTTGCCTGCTTTGACCTCCCAAAGAGCTGGGATTAGAGGCATAAGCCACTGCACCCAGCCTTTTGATATAGTTTTAACATCAATAATATAGGGTTATAATTTTTGCTATTATATGACTTTTAAAGAAATTAAGAAAAGAAAAAAATGTATATTTACACATGTAGTCTCTTATATTTACCCATGGAAGAGGGTAAGTCCATATGGTTTGTACCAAACAAAGTCAGGGAAGTGTGATCATGCACTTTGGTGAAGCTTCAATTAGTTCAGTATGGATAGGACAATGGTGGTGAGTCAGTAGTGATGTGAAGTAAGATACGAGAAGTGAACAAGAGCCAGATTATGAAGAATTTTGTGGAATTTTCTCATTTGTTTACTCTGGTAAGCTTATGGATTGATCATCTGAAAGTTCCATGAAGTCTAATAACTGTCAGTTCTGCTGTTTCATATCCCTAGAAGCTAGCATAGTGTCTGGTATATAATAGGTGCACAAGAAATATTGACTGAATGAGTAAATGACATGAGTGTTCTGAATGAGGATACTGTTCCCATTCTGACTTTATATCCACCTCCTTACTATGGATATATACCAATCTTTTCCTTTCTCAACTCCATTCTTCCCCATATCCTTGGTCAAGGACCCCATACCTCTGGAGGTCTATAGTCTCACGCTCCTACTCTAGTGAGGAGGAGTCTCCCTATGGGACAAGGCATGTTCTTGGAAACAATTTACATAGTTACTGTTTTTAGAGATCCTATCGGTACTTGACAACATTTGAAGGGGAGTAGTGTTGGTAATGCTTGATACTCTCATTTTCCTATAAAGTGGCTAAGCTCAAATACTCCCCCTTCCTCAACTGCGCACACACACACACACACACACACACACACGAACTTTATTATGACCAACTTTTAAGAAACTTTAGAGCAGCCGATGTGAGAAAAGAGAAAGAAAGTAAGGAAAAGAGAATCAGAGAAAAGAAGAGATAGAATAATTTTAAGCAAAGTTAGAAAATAAAGTTTTCCAGATTTTTCTACTAGCATGGTAGATTGTGTTGACTATCCATGTGAGTTCTGAGAAACTCCTTAAAATCTTGTGCCTGTGCTTTCTTAGGTTGCAGTATTTGTGAGGAATGCTAATTGTGTGATGCAAAATATCTTGCATTCTGCCAGGGTCTACTTAATTAATTATCATTGACCAGCATTAAAAGTATTAATTTAGATTTGAAAAGTCTCAAGTTAGTCTGGGATATAGATTCTTCCAGCCTTGAGAATATCCTATTTAAACAGTTTCTGAATTTTTAAATTTATTTTATTTATTTTTCCTGAGTTCATTTTATTTTCTAAGGTGAAATCTACATTTTCTTCCTGTCTTTACTCTCCAGAAACCTAAAGAAGTTAAGTCCTGTAAAATAAAACACCTATGTTTGAAGAATGTTATAAAGTGTGGTTATAGAGTAATGTGGTCCTAGGGTCATTTAGAAATAAGTATCCCAGTTGGCAGTGCACAGATCATGTTACCATTGTACTTCTACCACCTTTCTTTTCATTGTAGAGTTAAAAATTACTTGAGGAAATTTTACTTTAAAACAACAAAAAAAGTTTCTTTAAATTTGTCTTAATGCAATTTTAATATTTTATAGCTACATTTTGACTTTTATTTCATAAATTAAAGATTAACAGTCATGCCTAAACTGAAATATATTTTATTCACTTACAAAAATGCATTGACTAACACTAATTAAATTTGCTTAATCAAGCTTAACAATGCTACATGCTGTTACTCATCAGAAAGTAAGTGCCATACACATTTCCCAAAGTGCTCAAGCTAGAACACCAACAATTTTTTTCTGCTCGGGTATCCAAGGGTTCAGCCATCTGTTATTTACTCTAATTTTTAATAAAAAGTTATTATTCTTCTTTATTGCTAATCATTTGCCTTACAAACAAAACACATTTTATGATTATTGTTATCATTTTAACTCTACTACATCCAAGGAGACACACACAAAAAAAACGATTTGCATTCAATTGCACCACATTAATGTTTGCCAATGGGTTAGCTTCAGTGGCAGGAAGAGACGGGTATTATGCAAGTAATACCTAATATCAAATTATACACAGTAGCACTTAATCACACTGCCCTAATGCTTTCAGCACAATGAGCTTTTTCCTACTGAAATAAGAAAATGTGATCAACTTTAACATCCTGAAGGATAAGACAGTGGCTATGTCATTCTTTATCATGTTTTGCTTTTGTTCATAGCTAATCACATTTTGACTATTTTAATCCAGACCCTGCAGTTATACAGTAAATCATACCTGATAGAGGAAGACTAAAACCTGTTGATGGAATTGCCTTCAAGCTGCGATGGGCACAGAAAGAAACATGGATAGAGATAGGGTGGGCTCAACAACAGAATGAAAAGAGGTGAATGAAGTTCTGCATAAAGAGAAGTTGTATGTTAAAAATATTTGGTGGAGGCCGGGCATGGTGGCTCACGCCTGTAATCCCAACACTTTGGGAGGCTGAGATAGGCAGATCATTTGAGGTTAGGAGTTCAAGACCAGCCTGGCCAACATGGCGAAACCCACATCTCTACTAAAAATACAAAAACATTTGCTGGGCATGGTGGCACACACCTGTCATCTCAGCTGCTGAGGGAGGCTGAGGCAAGAGAATCACTTGAACCTGGGAGACGGAGGCTGCAGTGAGCTGAGACTGCATCACTGCACTCCAGCCTGGGTAACAGAGTGAGACTCTATGCCAAAAAAAAAAAAAAAAAAAAAAATTACTTACTGGAAAATTGCAGTGCAGTACAGAGATTCAATTAATCTCAGGTATCCAAGAAGGTTCATGATGTCAGAAAAGAGGGATATGATAACAAATACTCAAGTATTATATAGTTAGGAATAATAATAATAATGCTTAACCCATATTGAGTGTTAACCATACACCAGATACTGAGTAGGGTGCCTGATATGTAACACCTTAATCACACTGACTCTCTTAGGTAGCTACATTCATACAAATTTTTCAGCTAAGGGCGCAAGTTGAGAAGAGTTAAATATCTTGTCTATAGTCATATGGAATTTAGATTTATAGCCTTGCAGTGAAGCTGGGTTCTTATTCCTTTGAATATCATTTGATATTCATGGGCTCTAACAAGGAATGTAAGCCATCAGCTGACATTTTCTATGCTTTTTGGAGGGAAGCAGCATATTCCATAAAAGATAATTAACGACTGCACTTCTCTAAAGTGCAAAATTAAAATCAACTTTAATAATAAAACTGCTTTAGCAAAAGTAATATACAGAGATTATGGCAAAGATGGAATAACACATAATTCTGAAAATGAACCAATGTTATGCTAACTTTAATCTGTCTTGCCAAGGCTATGAGGCCAGTGACTTCTCTGTTTAAGGGGTAGCATTCATTCTGAAGGGAATGGATGTTCTGAATGTTTAGGGAAATGCGTTAATTTTGAACAGTAAAAGTCTAGTCAAGGTTGATATCTTTTACCTTTTGCTAGTGCTGAAGTTAGAACATCTTCCATTTCTTAGACAGTTCAGTTTGGATTCCTGATTCTAGGAAGGTGGCTTTTAGCTAATTTATTTTTATTCTGTTATTCTGGCTTAGGCTTTTCTCTTTTTCTTCCTTCTTTTGACTTTCTGGGAAACATAGAGCTTCACAGAGGAGGCAAGGTTGGCTTATTATCTATATCTGCTGAGGCATTAGATATAAAGCTTGCTCAAGTAGCACATATGTGGCGTGGACAGCATGAGACAAGCCAGCTTGAGACACAGAGCAGTTCAAACACTCCGAAGGAAAAGAATATAGGGTGAACCAGAGCAGTTCCCTAGTACTTCAGTGAGTAGGAGTCCTCTGAATATTTCTTATAGTAAATTACATATGTAGAGAATTAGGAAGGCATGTCAGAATGTTAGTTTACTCATGTTCAACATAGTCTTTAGTCATCTCACCAGACACTTGGATTAAAGGTGCTTTCTAATCTTATTCCATATAGAAGTAGAAACTGGGGACATTTCTCTGGCAGGTGGAGTCAAGTTTTAATGCCTGGGATGGTGAAGGCCATATAAGTTGCTATCATTTATTAATGCAATTTTAATGAACCATATTTCTGTGGGAATACACTGCAAACAATGGCTGAGCACAGCAAGTGCAGGGGTAAGGAAGGTAGAAAGAGAAAAAACTTGCCTCCTGAGCTCTTTTTTTAATGTGCTGACATTGTATGAGAGATACCAAAATGCACATGACTGTTCCGTGACCCTGAGAAGCTGATAATTAGCTAGGGAATAAGGAAGTACATAGATTTTAAAATGAAACAAGTATAGCATACAGATGTCAATTGTCCCTAGACCTTCTTCCTCAGGGAAACTTTCAAGTCTTCCTTCACTTTTTGCAAAATCACTATTCTGGTGTTCTAGTTGTTATTAGCAGTATTTGGAACATCTCTCATTTCTTAAAACAGTTCAATTTGGATTCCTGATTTCAGAAAGGCTGCTTTTAGTTAATTTATTTCTTTTTCTATTATTCTAACCCCAGCTTTTCTTTCTTTTCTTTTTTTTTTTTTTTTTTTTTACTTTCTGGGAAACATAGAACTGCACTTAGTGGGTTATTCCTGGCACTGCAGTATATTTAGGACCATTAATTGTTGTTATTTCCCTTGTTCTACATTTAAACAACAACAAATTAATCTCATTAGGAAAAACTGAGTGTTCTGAGTCTGGATCTCCCTTTCAAGTGGTTGAGCATTGAGAGGTTTGTGGCATTGGAGGAAACTCCCAACAGCCTGCCTTCTTTTAGTACACCTGCTGGAAACTTCCTCTCCTGTCTAGTAAAAGTCTTAGAAGAGAGTTTGGAAAACCCCTTTCTTCCTTGTGAGTCAACATAGCATGATGGTTAAGAGCTTGGGCTCAGGAGTCAGACTGCCTGAATTTGAATTCTGTCTCCCTCATTTCTTACCTGTATGATGCTGGGAAATAACCTTTCTGTGCTTCAATGTCTTGGACCACCAAATAAGTTGATTAATTTCTTCTCCTAGGATTTCTGCAAGCATTAAGCAAGATAACATACACAAACAAACTGGTAAAAATCATGTAGCCATTCCATAAAAATTATCTGTTGGCTGGGCGCAGTGGCTCACGCCTGTAATCCTAGCACTTTTGGAGACCGAGGCGGGCAGATCACCTGAAGTCAGGAGTTCGAGACTAGCCTGGCCAACATGGTGAAACCCTGTCTCTACCAAAAATACAAAAAGTTTAGCCTGGCTTGGTGGCGTGAGCCTGTAATCCCAGCTACCCAGGAGGCTGAGACAGGAGAATCGCTTGAACCCGGGAGGCGGAGGTTGCAGTGAGCAGCTATTGTACCACTCAACTCCAGTCTGGGCAACAAGAGCAAAACTCCATCTCAAAAAAAAAAAAAATTACAGTTATTATTATTATTGGAATGTATATTGCCACATTCACATAAGGTCTGATAAGTCAAAATGTACATAGAACTTCAATTGCAATCTGAGGATTTTATGGAATTCTTCTTGGCATCTATATAGTGTCCTGTGGAGCTAATCACAGCAACCTTTTCCTTTTCCAACACACTCAATATTAATTGATGCTGCTATGTAGGCAGGACATATTAATTTTCTCCTGTGTTTACTTACATGGTTCGTTGGTCATTAATAGTAAGGAAAACGCTTCCTGACTTTTTGTGCATGACAAATACAGACTAAGCTCTGTTAGATGGGAAAAACAAAAGCAAAAACAACCTTCAATAGTATTCCTTTAAAGGGATAGCTGCTTGTTGTTATTAACATGCATATGTAAAGCCATGTAAAAATGCAAACATTTCTTCCAAAACCTTACCGTTCAGTTCTTTAAAAAATGATATTTGTGCTCAGAAAAGCAGCATTTCTAGAAGCCAATATTTATAGAAGTGATAAGTCAGCTAGCCCAGCTGTCATTGACACTTTTACCATATCATCTCAGTACTAACTTTCCTTATACCACCAGGAAATGAGAATTACAATTTACATAAATATAATTAACTACATATTTTAAAGTGGGCGTATGCCTATATGTATTTGAGCCCTTTGGAGTTGTTTAGGATAAATTGTAGTTTAAAATTCAGACTCCTGAGGCCCCATGAAACTAAGGTTGATATAAGGGGAAAACTAAGTAACACAGGGTGAGTAACAGCACCAATAAGCATTTTACCAGAGTCCACTTTATATCAGATGGTGGCTTTTGTGCGTATTTAGCTTTCAGGTTGTGGCAGACAGGGAGCTGTGACCAAAGTGAGTGCTACTTATGTTTGCCTCAACAGTGCACTCTGGTAAATCCACTCCAGCTTTTACCTGTCTCTAGTAGGTCTTCAATTCTAGGCCCACATCATTTGCATCTCCACTCTTGCTTATTCCTTTTGATCTTGCTTTTACTGGGACCATAACTAACACTGTCTACCACATTTCAAGAGTGTTGGGGTCCTTTTACATGTTCTACTGGCATTTGCTTTTTTCTACAACCCTCAGCCCCACTGAGTCAGAAATTCGTAACATCATTACTGAGAGTTATAGCCACCATGGAACCTAAGGCCTGGGACAATTTTCTTGGTTTTCTATTCAACCATCTTTATTCCAATTGGTTCTGGGTTGCATATACATTTTGGCAGCTGTCATGACCTGAGAAAAAGTAGGAGTATGAAACTGAAGCACCATAGAATAATTAATTAATTGAAATTATGCACATAAGAAACATTGCATAGAGCCAGGTACATGGAAATCACTTTTGGTAAATTTCTGCAACGAGTGCATAGTAAGGTTTGGAATAGTATACATGGTTGTTGTCTGCCGAAATGACATATTATGTTTGAGAAATGGTAACTACATGTGAAAGCTACTGAGTTGGGTTTGTCACAACAGAATAACTATTGCTTATTCCTTTTAGAGAATTTAAAATCACACCATGTAGTCTGCTCTGTGCTTCACCTTCCTGTAAAGTTTGTTCTTATTTGTCCTTGTAGACTTTCACATGTTTGCTTTTCTCTCATTGATGCCTGACCAAAACGTAGTGAAATTTGCTTGCCTATTTTTATTCTAGAGCATGTTTCTCAAACTTGAATGTGCATATGAATCACCTTGAGGTCTTGTTAAACTGCAAATTCTGATGCCATTGATCACTGGGGATGGAGACTGAGTTTCTTCATCTCTAACAAGTCTCCCTTCCCTCCACCTCCAGGATGTTGCTGATGTATGGATTGCACTTTGAGAAGCAAGGTTCCAGAAGATCCTAATCCAATGTAGTATATGGAAACTGGGATGAATGAGATGTAAAACACCCCTGCTATGTTGAGAAATTAAAACTTAGGCAAATGTCATTAAGCATCTAATTCTAAACAAGTTGTAGGAGTAGTAAGATTCAAAGATACTTAAATAACTTCATATAAAACGTGAATATTCTTTGCTGTATTTCTTTAGAGTCATGTTTTGAATATGTTTAAAAGAAGAGTATAGTTTCTGGTATATTCTAAGTTCAGATGATACCAAATGTAATTTCTTTAGCATTAGTTAGCACTTGGCATCATTTTAGAATGTAGATGATGGCTGGGATTAGTGTTACTATTCATATTGACTTTGGGGGAAGAAATAGAATTAGCCCATTGGCAGTGCACCACCTCTACCATATCATGGGACTAGGGTCACATATGAACTCCAGAGTTTCTAACTTATTAACTAAAACGGAGACTGATAAACTACCTTTTACAGGTAGTTCTGAGCAGAAGAATAACCAGATTACACATATGACTTGAAAACAATTAACAATTTTTCCAGGAGGTTCACTATGGTGTAGTGTGCTTTGCCAAGCATTTCCTTCACTGACTCAAAACAAAGAAGGTTTCACAGAATACTTAATCCTGTGCTTCTTGTCGTTTTCTGTTTATTCCATCAGAAACATCAGTTTAGACCAGGTGTGGTGGCTCACACCTGTAATCCCAGCCCTTTGAGGGGCCGAGGTGGGCAGATCACTTAAGGTCAGGAGTTCTAGACTACCCTGGCCAGTATGGTGAAGCCCTCTCTGTACTAAAAATACAAAAACTAACTGGATGTAGTGGCACGTGCCTGTAATCCCAGCTACTCAGGAGGCTGAGGCAGGAGAATCACTTGAATCACATGAACCTGAACCAGGAGAGGGAGGTTTCAGTGATCCACTGTACTCCAGCCAGGGCAACAGAACAAGACCCTGTCTCAAAAAAAAAAAAAAAAACAAAAAACAAAACATTGCTTGTAGTATTTGTATCCTAGAATATTAAGGTTAGGAATAACAGTGCATTTTCACTAAATATAAATGAAATTCAAATATGAGGATTGTTAGTGTTTTCTTCACAGGAAGAATAAGACACTTAAAAAAAGGTTAGACATTTCTTTTAGCATATTTGTTTTAGTCCTCCTTGAAAATGAAAAATGTCAGATCCTCCAGCTGTTTGAAATTACATATTTATGAATGAGTGAATTGAGGAACTAAACCAAAAGGAATTACTTTACTTACCTGAAGTGCTTTTGCCTCTTCTGCTTTGACAATTTTGCCCTGCTTTTGCCCTCAGGTTCAGCAAACAGGCTGTTCCAAATTACAGTTATTTGGAGATGTGACAGTATGGGAAGGGAAATTCCATGACAGCCACTTGGTCAGCATAGGGGCTGATATTGTGAGTCACTGACCATGGCAGGTTTCCTTATGTGATTCTGATGCTAATGCATGTCCTATACATATAGAAAGAGACAGGAGTGTGTGAGGAAATCTGCTAGTGATGCAGAAAAATGGAGAGAGATTAAGAGGGCAACCATATCATCCTTCTCCTTATCTCAAGGTGAGGCAGGGATGCCTCCGTCAGACAGGGGAGATCACAGAAGGGAATACATTTGTTTTTTGATCTCAGAGAACAAAACCAATCTTTCTGTTTTTCTGTAGCTTTTGGCATGATAAGGAGAAAAATCTCTCTGTGTGCTGGGGGCAGGGATTGGGCCTTGAATAGCTAATGTTCTCTTATTTCTTGTCTTCCAATAGGAAACAATAAATTTTTCTTGGTTTCTTATTTTCTTGGTTTTGATTAAATTATATATAAGATAATGTCTATGAAAAGTAGGCATCAGTATACACTTGATATATGTTTATTGATGTGGAGTGCATTCCTTCTTAATGAAAGATTAAATTTTATATGTTTTAAAATGGGTGTCTTTACAATTGAGGAATGAAATAAAAGATAATGCCAAGTAGAAAGCAGTCTCTCTACTTTTCTCTAAATAAAAATTTCAGGGAAAATTCTATAATATAATAATGCAAGAGGTCACCAGTTCTATTTACTTGGTGATGTCTGTCCAGATTCTGTGCTGATAATGATTTTTGGCTGACTCTATTCTAAGGCATTGAAAGGGTTCTGGAGTTCGAGATGAAAGCCTCTGTCATCCAGCAGGCTAGGAAAGCAGATGAATTGGGGTAATTTGAAAAAAGAAGAAAAAAATTGTTGTCTTTTCATTCACAAAATGAAAGCTGGGGACTTTCCACATAAGGATAATGAAAAACCTGAGTTGAAAAGACCAAATAGTTTTCTTTATTCATTGTTTCATTTGTTGTTTTATTTGTTAGTTCATTCATTAACTTCTTCCAAAAATTATTTATTAAAGGTTTTTTTATGTTAGATGTTGTGTTACAGATACAGAGAAAAGTAAGACATGGGTGTTACTTACTAAAGCAGTTCACAGCAGTAGAGGAGGTAGACATATTAAGAAATAATAATGCAACTTGCACATTAGGTACCAGGTTGGCCACAGCAGGGTAGAGCACCTAACAGGCTCTTGGTGTGACTGATTCTAGGCCTTGAGTGAACATAATCAGTAGCCAGGTAGTGGTTTCAGCGGGACTTGAGTAAGACCCAGTGCTGTGCTGGTTTCAGTTCTAACCCAGCACAGTCCCAGTGGTGGTGGCCACAGGAGTGCTTGTGTCACCCCACTTCCAGCTCCAGAGGACTTACCACAGAGAGAGAGACTCCATTGTTTTGGGAGAAAGTAAGGGAAGGTAACAAGAATCTCTGCTTGGTAATCCAGAAAATTCTTCCAGGTCTTATCCAAGACCACCAACGCAGTACCTCTATGAGTCTGCAAGAACCACGGCATTCCTTGGTGTGAGGTTCCTACTAATGCAGATATGGGTTACATCACAACACCGAAGTCCTTTTAAATATCTGGAAGCACTTTACAAGGATGACAGGCACAAATAAGCCCAGAATGCAAAGACTACAATAAATACATAAGGCTTCAATGTCCAGAAACCAATGAACATCCATAAGCATCAAGACCATCTAGGAAGTCATAACTTCACCAAATGAACTAAATACTGGAGAAACAGATATATGACCATTCAGATAGAGAATTTTAAATTTCTATTTTAAGGAAACGCAAAGAAATTCAAGATAACATAGAAAAGGAATTCAGACTCTTATCAAAGAAATTTAACAAAAGCTTGAAATAATTAAAAAGAATCAAGCAGAAATTCTGGAGTTGCAAATGTAGTTGACATATTGAAGAATGTATCAGAGTCTTTTCTAACAGCATAGTTGATCAAGCAGAAGAAAGAATTAATGGGCTGGAAGACAGGCTATTTGAAAATATACAGCCAGAGGAGACAAAAGAAAAAATAATAAAGAATGAGGCACAACTACAAGATCTAGACAGTAGCCACAAAAGTGCAAATTTAAGAGTTTTTGGCCTTAAAAAGTAGAGAAAGGGATAGGTGTATAAAGTTTATTCAAACAGATAACAGAGAACTTCCAAAACCTAGAGAAAGATTAATATCCAAGTACAAAAATGGTTATAGAACACCAAGCAGATTTAACCCAAGAAGACTACCTCAAGGCATTTAATAAACTAACTCCCAGATATCGAGGATAAAGAAGGTATCCTAAAAGCAGAAAGAGAAAATAATAATAATAATAATAATAATATACAAAGGAGCTCCAATACATCTGGCAGCACACTCCTCAGTGGAAGCTTTGCAGGTAAGGAGAGTGGCAGAACATATTTAAAGTGCTGAAGGAAAAAAAGAGAAAAAAAAAAAAGCTTTTACCTTAGAATAGTGTATCTAGCAAAAAATATTTTTCAAACATGAAGGAAAAATAGTTTCCCAGAGAAACAAAAACATAGATTTCATCAACAGGAGACCTGTCTTAAGGAAATGCTAAAGGGAATATTTTAATCAGAAAGAAAAGAACATTAATGAGCAGTAAGAAATCATCTGAACAGATAAAACTCACTGGTAATAGTAAGCACACAGAAAAACACAGTATACTATTACACTGTAATTGTGATGTGTAAACTACTCTTAGGTAGAAAGACTAAAAGACAAATCAGTAACATAATAACTACAACAACTTTTTAAAGACACAGACAGTACAATAAGATATAAATAGAAACAACAAAATCTTAAAAAGCAGGGGGATGAAGTTAAGGTGTAGAGTTTTTGTAAGTTTTAATTTTTGCTTCCTTACTTGTTTATGCAAAGTGTTAAGTTGTTATCAGCTTAAAATAATGGGTTCTAAGGTAGTATTTGCAAGCCATATGGTAACTTCAAATTTAAAAAAAAAAACACAATGGATATAGAAAAATAAAAATAAACAACAAGGAATTAAATTATACCACCAGAGAAAATCACCCTCACTAAAAGGAAAGAAAAAAGAGAAGACTACACGATAGAACAAATGAACCTAATGGAGAGTTACAGAACATGATATTCAATGGGATGTAGCAAAAGCAGTACTAAGAGGAAAGTTTATAGCTATAAGTGCCTACATCAAAAAAGAAAAAAAAAAAACTTTAAATAACCTAACAATGCATCTTAAAGAACTAGAAAAGCAAGAGCAAACCAAGTCCTAAATCAGTAGAGGAAAAGAATAATATTGATCACAGCAGAAATAAATGAAAATGAAATGAAAAAAATCAATACAAAAGATCAACAAAACAAAAAGTCAGTTTTTAAGAAAATAAACAATTTGACAAACCTTTGCCAGACTAAGAAAAATAGAAAGAAGATCCAAATTAATGAAATCGAAGATGAAAAAGGAGGTAGTACAACTTATACCACATAAAATCAAGGGATCTTTAGTGGCATCTATGAGAAACTATGTGCCAATACATTGGACCATCTAGAAGAAATGGATAAATTCATAGAAACATACAACCTCCCAAGATTGAACCATCAGGAAATGCAAAAACTTAAAAGACCAATAATGAGTAACAAGGTCAAAGCCACATTAAAAAGTCTCCCAGCAAGGAAAAGCCTGAGACCTATGGTTTCACTGCTAAATTCTAGAAAACATTTAAAGAACTAATACCAATACTACTCAAACCCTTTCAAAGAATAGAGGAGAGAATACTTCCACACCCATTCCATGAGGCCAGTATTAGCCAGATACCAAACCAGACAAAGACATATAAAAAGAAAGAAAAGAATGAATGAAAGAAAGAAAGAAAGAAAGAAAGAAAGAAAGAAAGAAAGAAAGAAAGAAAGAAAGAAAGAAAGAAAGAGAAAGAGAAAGAGAGAGAGAGAAAGGAAGGAAGGAAGGAAAGAAAGAAGGAAGGAAGGAAGAAAGAGAAAGAAAGAAATAAAAGAAAAAGAAAAAGGGAAAGGAAGAAAGAAAGAGAAAGGGAAATGAAGAAGGAAGGAAGAAAGAGAAAGAAAGAAATAAAAGAAAAAGAAAAAGGGAAAGGAAGAAAGAAAGAGAAAGGGAAATGAAGAAAGAAAAGAAAGGGAGAGAAAGAAAGAAAAGAAAAGAAAACTACAGGTCAAGATCACTGATGAAAATTGATGCAAAAATACTCAACAAAATGCTAGCAAACTGAATTGAATAATACATTAAAAAGGTCATTCATTATGAATAAGTGAAATTTGTGCAAGTGAGGAAAGAATGGTTCAACATATGCAAAGCAAACAATGGGATACATTATATCAGTAGAATGAAGAACAAATCCATATGATTATTTCAATTAATGCTGAAAGAGTACTTGATAAAATTTAACTTTCCTTTATTATAAAAACCCTCAAAAAACTGGATATAAAAAGGAACATACCTCAAAATAATAGAAGCCATATTACAGACCCACAGTGCAATACCGATGAAGAAAAATTGAAAGCCTTTCCTCTGAGATTTGGAACATAACAACAATGCCCATTGATATAGTTTGGCTGTGTCCTCACCCAAATCTCGTCTTGAATTGTTACTTCTATAATCTCCATTTGTTGTGGGAGGGACCCAGGGGGAAGTAATTGAATCACGGAGGTGGGTTTTTCCTGTGTTGTTCTCGTGATAGTGAATAAATCTCACAAGATCTGATGGTTTTATAATGGGCAGTTCTCCTGCACATGCTTTCTTGCCTGCCACTATGTACCTTTGCTCCTCCTTCATCTTCTGCCATGATTCTGAGGCCTCCCCTAGCCATGTGAAACTGTGAGTCCATTAAACCTCTTTTTCTTTATAAATTATGCAGTCTTAGGTATGTCCTTATAGCGGCACAAGAATGGACTAATACAATAAATTCGTACCAGGTAGTGGGGTGCTGCTATAAAGTTACCTGAAACTGTAGAATTGATGTTGGAACTGAATACGGTTTGGAGGGCTCAGAAGAAGATAGGAAAATGTGGGAAAGTTTGGAACTTCCTAGAGACTTGGAGGGCTCAGAAGACAGGAAAATGTGGGAAAGTTGGGAACTTCCTAGAGACTTGTTGAATGGCTTTGGCCAAAATGCTAATAGTTATATGGACAATAAAGTCCAGGCTGAGGTGGACTCAAATGGAGATAAGAAACTTGTTGGGAACTGGAGTAAAGGTCACTCTTGCTATGCAAAGAGACTGGCGGCATTTTGGCCTGGCCCTAGAGATCTGTGGAACTTTGAACTTTGAGAGAGATAATTTTGGGTATCTGGCAGAAGAAATTTCTAAGTGGCAAAGCACTCAAGAGGAATCAGAGCACAAAAATTTGGAAAATTTGTAGCTTGATGATGCGTTAGAAAAGAAAACCCCGTTTTCTGGAGGGAAATTCAAGCCAGCTGCAAAAATTTGCAGAAGTAATGAGGAACCAAATGTTACTCATCAAGCCAATGGGGAAAATGTCTCCAGGCATGTCAGAGACCTTCAAGGCGCCCTTCCCATTATAAGCCTGAAGACCTAGGAAGGAAAAATGGTGTCCTGGGCTGGGTCCAGGGCTCCCCTGCTGTGTGCAGTCTCCAGACTTGATGCTCTATGTCCTGGTCAATGTACAGCTTGGGCTGTTGCTTCAGAGGGTGTAGGCCCCAAGCCTTAGTGGCTTCCACGTGACATTGAGCCTGCAGGTACAAAGAAGTCAAGAAATGAGGTTTGGCAACCTCTGCCTAGATTCCAGAGGATGTATGAAAATGTCCAGATGTCCAGGCAGAGGTATGCTGCAGGCTCGTGTCCCTCATGGAGAACCTATGCTAGAGCAATGCAGAAAGGAAATGTGGGTGGGAGCCCCCCATATACAGAGTCTTCACTGTGTCAACTACCTAGTGGAGCCGTGAGAAGAGGGCCACTGTCCTCCCGACCCCAAAATGTAGATCCAGCCACAGCTTGCACCATGTGCTTGAAAAATCTCAGACACTCAAGGCCAGCCCATGAAAGCAGCCAGCAGTGGAACTGTACTCTGTAAAGCCACAGGGACAGAGCTGCCCAAGACCATGGGAACCCGCCTTTTGCATCAGTGTGACCTGGGTGTGAGACATGGAGTCACAGGAGATCATTCTGGAACTTTAAGGTTTAATGACTGCCCTATTGGATTTCAGACTTTCATGGAGCCTGTAGCCCCTTTGTTTTGGCCAGTTTCTCCCATTTGAAAAGGGTATACTTACCCAATGTCTGTATCTTTATTGTATCTGGGAAGTAACTAACTTGCTTTAGATTTTACAGGCTTATAGGCAGAAGGGACTTGACTTGTCTCAGATGGGACTTTGGACTGTGGACTTTTGAATTAATGCTATAATGAATTCAGACTTTGGGGAACTGTTGGGAAGGCATGGCTGGTTTTGAAATATGAGGACATGAGATTTGGGAGGGGCCAGGGGTAGAATGATATGGTTTGGCTGTGTTCCCCACCCAAATTTCATCTTGAATTGTAGCTCCCGTAATCCCCATGTGTTGTGGGAGGGACCCTGTGGGAGGCAATTGAATCATGGGGGTGGGTTTTTCCCATGCTGTTCTTGGGATAGTGAATAAGTCTCATGAGATCTATTGGTTTTATAAAGGGTAGTTCCCTTGCACATGCTCTCTTGCCTGCCTCCATAGCAAGACATACTTTTGCTCCTCCTTTGCCTTCCACCATGATTGTGAGGCTTCCCCAGTTATGTGAGACTGTAACTTCATTTAACTTATTTTTCTTTATAAATTATTCAGTCTAGGGTATGTCTTTATGGCATAATGAGAATGAACTAATGCACCCATTTTCATAACTGTTATTCAACATAGTACTGGAAGTCCTACCTTGAGTAGCCAGACAAGAGAGAAATAAAGGGCATCCAAACTTGAGAGGAAGAAGTCAAGTTATCCTTTTTTTGCAGATGATATGATCTTATATTTGTAAAAAACCTAAAGACTCCACCTTAAAATATTAAAACTGATAAACAAATTCAGTAAAATTGCAGGATATAAAATCAGCATACCAAAAACAGTAGCATTGGTATATGCCAATAGTGAATAATGTGAAAAAGAAGAGCTGGGCATGGTTACTTATGACTGTAATCCCACACTTTGGGAGGCCAAGGTAGGAGGATTGCTTGAGCTCAGAAGTTTAAGACCAGCCTGGGAAACAAAATGAGACCTTGTCTGTACTAAAATTTTAAAAAATTAGCAAGGTATGGTGGCACATGCCTATAGTTTTAGCTACTTGGGAGTGCTGAGGTGGAAGGTTTGCTTAAATCCAGGAAGTCTAGGTTGCAGTGAGCCCTGATCATGCCACTGCACTCCAACCTGGGCAACAGAGTGAGACCTTGTCTCAATTGGGGTGGAGGGGGGAAGAACCCAAGAAAAGTAATCCCATTATCCCATTTACAATAGCTACAAGTAAGATTAACTACCTAGGAATTAACTAAATAAGTGAAAGATCTCTACAATAGAAACTATAAAACATTAATGAAAGAAATTGAAGAGGACACATAAAAACATGGAAAAATATTCCATGTTCATGGATTGGAAGAATCAATATTGTTAAAATGTCTGTTCTATCCAAGGCAATCTACAGAATCAATGCAATCCTTATGAAAGTACCAAGGATACTCTTCACAGAAATAGAAAAATAATACTAAAATTTATATGGAACCACACACACAGAAAAAGCCAGAATAGAAAAAGCTATCCTAAGCAAAAAGAACAAAACTGGCAGGATCACATTACCTGACTTCAAATTATACTGCAAAGCTATAGTAACCAAAATGGCATGGTACTGGCATAGAAACAGACACATATACTAGTGGAATGGAATAGAGAATCCAGAAATAAATCCATACATCTACAGTGAACTCATTTTTGACAGTTTCCAAAAGCATACATTGGGGAAAGGACAGTCTCTTCAATAAATGGCACTGGGGAAAACTGGATATCCATAGGGAGAAGAGTGAAACTAGACCCCTATCTCTCAACATAAACAAAAATAGAATCAGCCTGGCATGGTGGGTCACGCCTGTAATCCCAGCACCTTGAGAGGCCGAGGTGTGTGGATCACACGGTCAGGAATTTGAGATCGTCCTGACCAACATGATGAAACCCCGTATCTACTAAAAATACAAAAATCAGCCGTGCATGGTGGCATGTGCCTGTAATCCCAGCTACTCAGGAGGCTGAAGCAGGAGAATCACTTGAACCTGGGAGGCAGAGGTTGCAGTGATCCAAGATCGCTCCACTGCACTCCAGCAAAAAAAAAGAAAAAAAAGAAAAGCTTACATCTAAGACCTCAAACTATGAAACTACTTCAAGGAAACATTGACGACACTCTCCAGGACATTGGACTGGGCACAGACTGCTTGAGTAATATTCCATAAGCAGAGGCGACGAAAGCAGAAATGGACAATGATTAATGGTTAATGGTTCACATTAAGTTAAAAAGCTTTTGCATAACAAAGGAAACAATGAAGTAAAGAGACAATCCACAAAATGGAAGAAAATATTTGCAAACTATCCATCTGACAAGGAATTAATAACCAGAATGTATAAAGAGCTCAAACAAATCTATACAAAAAAAAAAACCCAAACAAACTAATAATCCGTTTAAAAAATGGGCAAAAGATCTGTATAGACATTTCTCAAAGGAAGACATATAAAGGGCGAAAAGGTATATGAAAAGGTGCTCAACATCACTGATCATCAGAGAAATGCAAATCAAGACTACAATGTGATATTATCTTCCTCAGTTAAAATGGCTTATATCCAACAGACAAGCAATAACAAACGCTGGCAGGAATGTCAAGAAAAGGGAACCCTCATACACTGTTGGTGGGAATATGAATTATTACAACCACTATGGAAGACAGTTTAGAGGTTCTTCAAAAAAACTAAAAATAGAAGTACCATATGATCTGGCAATGCAGCTACTAGATACTTACCCAAATGAAAGGAAATCAGTATGTCAAAAAATACCTGTACTCTGTGTATTGCAGTGCTACTAACAGTAGTGAACATTCCAAGATTTGGAAGTAACCTAAGTGTCCATCAACAAATGAATTGGTAAAGAAAGTGTGGTACATATACCCAATGGAGTACTGTTCAGCCATCAAAAACTAAAATGAGATCCTGTCATTTGCAACAACATGGATGAAACTGGATGTTATTATGTAAAGTGAAATAAGCCAGGCATAGAAAGACAAACTTCACTTGTTCTCACTCATTTGTGGGAGCTAAAAATTAAAACAATTGAACTCTTGGAGACAGATAATAGAAAGATAATTACCAGAGACTGGGAAGGGTAGTAGAGAGGAGTGGGTAGGGGACAAGTGGGGATGGTTAATGGGTACAAAACATAATTTGAAAAAATGTATAATATAAGACCTAGTATTTGCTAGCACAACAGGGGGACTATTTTTAAAAATAATTTAATTGTACATTTAAAAATAACTAAAAGTGTGTAATTAGATTGTAACACAAAGGATAAATGCTTCAGGTGATGGATAACCCATTTACTCTGATGTTATTATTGTGCATCACATGCCTGTATTAAAATATCTCATGTCCCCATAAATATGTACACCTACTATGTATCCAAGAAAATAAAAAATTAAAAAATAATACAATAGTGTAGTGTATGTTTAGTATGTAGAGGCAGCTATAATGTACACTGTAGGAAAGCACAAAGTGATGCTGCTTCTATCTATGGATTGGGAACGGACAGTGGATCAGCAAAGGCATGACAGAGACCATGGTGTGAAATGTGGTTCTAGAAGAATGGGTAGGAATAAGCATAGAAAATAAACTATTTATATCCTGTGACCCAACAATTTTACTTCTAGGATATTTAGAATAAATAATCAGGCATATGCATGAGTGTTATTGCAACAATGGATAAGAACAAAAAAGAATGCTGTTTTCAACAATAAAGCATTATATAAATAAATTATGATGCAGCCACCTTGTAGAATATTAATGTAGCTGTTAAAAAGTGTGTTGTAGAAGAATACAAGAGAAAATGTTCATTATATTGTGGAGTGAAAAAAAGTAACTTTTAAGTTTGTACATTTTGATTCCAAGTGTGTGTATATTTGTATAAAGTATATAAATAGACATATAATTAGAAGAAAGATATACTCTGCAATACTAACTCTGTTTATCTTTGAATGGTAGAATTATGAATGATTATTATTGTTATTATTTGTGCTTTCCAGAATATTTTTCTAATAGATCATTTTGGTAACTAGGAAAAAATTACTGAAGAACAAAAATAATTTTGCCGATAATACAAGAAACACTCTGGAATGTGTTGTCAATTGCCTTGAATTCAAGTTTGCATATACAATATATGAACTTGAGCAATTTATGAATTGTATGGGTCTCATTTCATCTTCTACCAATTGAGGTTTTTTTCTTATATTTATTTCTTTATTTCCTTCTTATAATTTACTTATGGTTATATATTAGGTGAGATGACTTGGTTAAATGGCAAAGAATAATGCATGACCATTCTAATATATGAAATCAACCCATCATTACCTTTTGCTATTTATATTAAATCACCTCCATCATAACAGAGCAGGAATATGTTCTGTGGAACATATATGTTATTTGGAACAATCTCAATGGATTTTTGAAATATATGTTTGCCTTGATAAGTGTGGTAGGTGGCCCCCAAAGGTATCTATGTGCTAGATAGAACCTGTGAATATTACCTTGTTGCAGATCTGTTTAAGGTAAGGATCTTGAGATAGAGTGATTATCTTGTACTTTGTGGGTGGGCCCTTAATGTAATCACAAGTGTCCTTATAGGAGAAAGGCAGAAATATAATGCACAATTGATCTTTGAATAATATGGGTTTGAACTATGCAGGTCTACTTAGATGCAGATTTTCGTTTGCCTTTACTACCCCTGAGACAAGACCAACCCCTCCTCTTCCTCCTCCTCCTCAGTCTATTTAATGTGAAGATGAGCATGATCCACTTTCACTTCGTGAATAGTAAATATGTTTTTTTCTTATAAACTTCTTAATACCATTTTCTTTTGTCCAGCTTACTTTATTCTAAGAATACAGTATATAATACATATGACATATAAAATATATGTGAATCAACTATGCATGTTAGGAATAAAGCTTCCAGTCAACAGTAGGCTATTAGTAATTATGTTTTGGAAGAGTCAAAAGTTATACAGGGGCCAGGCGCGGCGGCTCACACCTGTAGTCCCGGCACTTTGGGAGGCCAAGGAGGGCGGATCATGAGGTAGGGAGATCCAGACCATCCTAGCTGGCATGGTGAAACCCCGTCTCTACTAAAAATGCAAGGAATTGGCCTGGCGTGGTGTGGGAGTCTGTGGTCCTGGCTCCTTGGGAGGCTGAGGCAGGAGAATGGCGTGAACCTGAGAGGCGGAGATTGCAGTGAGCCAAGATGGCGCCACTGCACTCCAGCCTGGGCGACAGAGTGAGACTCCGTCTCAAACAAAACAAAACAAAACAAAAAAAGTTATACATGGATTTTTGACTGTGTATTGGGGGGATTGACACGCTGAACCCCTATGTTTTTCAAGGGTCAACTGTATTGTACTTTTAAAACTGTGTTGAGAGGATAGACATATTAAGTGATCTTACCACAATAATTTAAAAAAGTATTCTGGGAGAAGAGGGGAAGTTCACATGTTAGGGAGGGAGTAGTGTGAATGACATCAGATGCCACAGGGAAGACTAAGGAAAGGTCTCTGATGATCACCGGAGAAAGCGTAAATTGAGAATCAGGAAAAAGTGGGACTGCAGAAGTTAAAGGGTAATGAGAAGTTAGGAAACCAAGATAAATTCAGACCACTTCTCTCACTGCAGCAAAGGAAAGAGGATGTTTTTAAAATGTTGGTTTAAAAGGAAAAGAGAAGAAAGCACAGGAGAAACTGATGATTTTAAGAAAAAAGAAGAATGTGAAAACAATATTCAATTCCAAAAAAGATATGATCAAGACTATAGTTGGTAAGGAACAGATTACATTTTCTAAAGAAATATTTGGGAATTACTTGTCCCAGGCATGACCTCTGCTTCCTGAAAGAAGGAATCATGTTGATTTCATTCACTCTGTATCCATGGGAACTAATACAGTGCTTAATACAGTTGTTCAATAAAACATTGTTGCTAAGAGGGAAGGGGAGAGAGAGAGAGAGAGATTGAAATTTTACTACACAAAAGAAGGGAATGTGATGGAAGCAGAGAGACATTTGAAGATGTGGTGCTGCTAGCTTTGAAGATGGAGAAAGAGGTCACAAGTCAAGGAATGCAGGTGATTTTTAGAACCTGGAAAAGGAAGTGAAACTAATTATTCCCGGAGTTTCCAGAGGGAGCATGGTTCTGCTGACATCTTGACTTAAGCCAAATGAAACTGACTTCACACTTCTAGTCTCCAAGACTGTAAGATAATAAATTTTGGTTGTTTTAAGCCACTACATTTGTGGTAATTTATTATTATAACAACAGCCAATATGATAGGATTTTCATATTTTTTAATATATCACACTATCCCTTGGAACACTCAGAAGTCTTTGTATGATTCATCCCAAGCTGTATTTTGGTTCTGAAAATGCAAATCTTTAAAGACTAGCTTCCATTCTTCTTTCTCTTTTCTAAAGAAGGTCCATCTGGACTTTACCTCTTAAAATTCCTTGAAAGTTCAGTATTCAAAAATATAAGACTATTCAGGCAGGTAGAAAGCAATAGAGCAGGAATGTAGTCTTCTAAGAATTATATTTAAATGAACAGTAAAGTTTCAGGATTCAAAATCAATGTGAAAAAATCATTAGCATTTCTATACACCAATAACAATAAAGCAGAGAACCAAACCAAGGGCTCAATCTCATTTACAATACCTATGAAAAAATAGTACTTAGTAATACATTTAACCAAGCAGGTGAAAGATCTCTACAAGGAGAACTGTCAAACACTCATGAAATAAATTATAGATGATACAAACAAATGGAAAGAATCACATGCTCATGGATTGGAAGAATCAATATCATTAAAATGACCATATCACCCAAAGTTACCTATGGATTCAGTGAAATTCCTATCAATTTACCAACATCACTTTTCCACATTAAATAAAAAGGACTAATATCCAGAATATACAAAGATCTCAAACAATTCAGTAAGAAAAAAAATGACACATTAAGAAGGGAGCAAAGGACAGGAAGATACATTTTCAAAAGAAGACATTCAAGTGACCAAGAAACATGAGAAAATGCTCAACATCCCTAATCATCAGAGAAATGTAAATTAAAAACATAATGAGATATCATCTTATACCATTCAGAATGACTACTATTAAAATGTCAAAAAAAAATAACAAATGTTGGCAAAGATGCAGACAAAAGAAAACACTAATACACTGTTGGTGTGAATGTAGATCAGTACAGCCTCTATGGAAAACAAAGTTCCTCAAATAACTAAAAGTAGAATTATCATTCCACGAGGCAATCTGACTGCTGGATTTCTACCCAAAGGAAAACAAATTACTATGTAAAAAAGACATCAGCAATCATATGCTTATAGAAGTGCTATTCACAATAGCAAAGTCATGGAATCAACCTGTGTCCATCATGTATAATTGAATAAAGAAAATACGGTGTATATAAACCATAGACTACTACTGCTCAGCCATAAAATGATAAAATCTTTTGCAGCAATGTGAAACTGGAGGCTATAATTGTAAGTGAAATAACTTAGAAACAAAGTCAAATATCACATATTCTTACTTTTAAATGGGAGCTAAACAATGTGTACACATGTACATACAGAGTAGAACAATAGACATTGAAGACTTCAAAAGGTGGGAGGTGAGAGAAGGGTAAAGGATGAGAAATAAATTACCTATTAGGTATAATGGACACTATTTGAACGCTGGTTACACTAAAAGTGCAGACTTCACCGTTGTGCAATATAACCATATAACAGAACTGCACTTATGCCCCCTACATCCATAAAAAGTTGAATTTTAAAAAATGAAGAGATTGGACCAGATAAAACTTATGCTATCTGAGGTGTATTTTTAAATATAACAGTATAGATGTTATTTTATTCTTTGAATATTTTTCTCTTGAGGATCATTTTTTATTATGCTTAGTTCCAACTCTCACACTATTTTGAGAGTATTACAATGTAAATAACTGCGTAGCTAGCTTCTGCTCAATGGATATCTTGTTTTAAATATACTGTCTTTTATTATTATTTTTAAATTGTCACTTTTATGATTTCATATTAGGAAACTGTAATGCTAGAGGCTACAGCATCACAGACATTGAGGATATAATTTGAGGATATAATATAGATTGGTAGTTTTTATGTTTTGGTCATTTCCATAATATGATTTAAGTGAACCTGACTTGCGTTCACCTTTAACTATTGCTCCTTTTCTTAGAGGTCAAGTGTCTTGCAAGAGTAATCTGTGTTTCACTGGGTCTTCTTTTACTCATCTTCATTCATTCTTTAACTCACCAATATCCTGAATTTTTGTTTTGTTTGTCTTTGTTCCTGTGGTGGCTACAACAGCAATTGCTACATTTTAAGTATTCAATAACTCTTTTGAAATCAATAAGGTTTTTCATCACCCACCTTCCTGCAAAGAAGAATTCCTTGAGAAATCTTGATTGTGCCGTTTATTTTCTATTAAAAAATAGCAATGTAATCTCTAATGAGAATAAAAAATAGGGAGCAGCAGTTTGCAGATATGAAACTGTTATCAGAAATATACTGAGAGAAGTGGTGTTTGAAGGACACAGAAGCCAATTATTTCTCTAAATGTTCTCTGCTCTCTCCTTGAATCTGGACAGCCTCTGGATCCCGAGGTCAAAATGCAATGCTCTCACATCATGTGTTGATCAACTGAATGATATTCTAAGACAACATGAAACCTGTTACATTTCTATAGAACTATTTTTGAAAATATTGTGTCCTATAAAAAAAAAAGCTTGCATGGAAAATTTATTTTATAGAAAAAATATTTTTAAAAAATCATTGCTTCCTTTAGGAACTGTTTTGATTTTACCTTTTTTGCCAATAAAAACTACACAGCGTACTTTTTTTTTCTTTTTCTTTTTCTTTTCTTTTTTTTTTTTTTTTTTTTACTAGACAGCATAGTACTAATTATGTGGGTTGCTTTATTTTAGCAGTTACTTAGATCTCATGGCTAAAGTCTGGGATTGTGATAAAGTTTGAAC
>NW_012101361.1:238401-326116 GCF_000951045.1 Mandrillus leucophaeus | reverse complement strand
ATCATTGCTTCCTTTAGGAACTGTTTTGATTTTAAATGTTTTTTAAATAAAAATTTTAAATTTTACTTTTTTTTTTTTTTCTTTTTTTTTTTTTTTTTTTTTTTTGCTGGGCTACTAGACAGCATAGTACTAATTATGTGGGTTGCTTTATTTTAGCAGTTACTTAGATCTCATGGCTAAAGTCTGGGATTGTGATAAAGTTTGAACCTGCACAGTAATCCTAATCAGTTATTTACAGATGTCTAGAGCACCAGCCAGAGAGTTAGGTGTAGCATGCATACTCAAATGGGAGAGAGCTGTGATGGATTCCTTACTCTGCCATGAGTGGGAATTTGAGAATAGTGGCATGAATGTGTGCATTTTCTGGTCATGGTCTGTGTATTCTACTTATTTACTCCACTTTTATCTCTATTTAATTTTCCTTGGCACAGAGTGAAAAAAATTTTGTAGCATCATGATCTGTTTAATTTTTTATCAATTTCACCAAGCAATTTGTTTCATGGAGTATTTCAGGGTGTCAGAATCAACTATACCAAAACTCTGTATAACATTTGAAACATAGGGTAAGCAGTCTATTCTCAAAGTAATTAAGAAATTTAATTAATTCTAATACTCTACTGTATACTAGATACATATGCATTTTATACATATATACATATGTATTTACACACATATACACATATGTAAAAACTTGCAACATACCAAATGGATGTAGACATTAATAATACCCAAGGATCTTCAGTCTGCAAAATCTATTCATATCATCACTTCATAATCTACAACTCTTAATTTCTTTTCCTACGGAGTATGTTTTTATTTTATTTTATTTTATTTTATTTTATTTTATTTTATTCTATTTTATTCTTATATCTTCCAATTCCTTCAAATTCCCCAGGACTTGGGAGTGTGGCTGACTTTTAGGGGAATTCTTTCGTAGCTGTCCGGGTCATTCACTCTTGTCTACAGAGTATCTGTGACATGCCGAGACTTTTAATATGTGCCAGTAATTCAGGAGCGAAGGCAGACGGCCATAGTGCCTGCCCTCTAGGGACTTAAAGCCTAGATCCTGCCTCCTTAAACCAGAGCTGTTGACCCTTTTTTTTTTTTTCTGGAAGTCATGATGGTAAGTAGCTATTCTCATTGAACAGGGGACCATGTGTCGCAAATACTATTCCTAATGTTACATTAAGTTGAAAAGGCATCATCTTTTACTTTTCTTGGCTCTCATCCTTCTAGCAACCTGTTTTGACTTGGAGGGAGAGTTACTTTCTCCATTCTATTTAATGGCTAATATATCCACTCAATCAAACAAACCCCAACTCTCTCCCCAATTATATCCATTAATGTATTTATAGTAAGTTGTTTCATTTTCTCTTTATAATGATATGAGATACAAATACTACTCCAATGAATACCAAGCATCCTTGGGCATGACTTTTCTGTCAGTACATAATGTAGATGTATTAAACACCTGGATCTGCAAGGCTCCTGGAAACTGATAATCTGTTTAGCATAAACATCCTGTGTTCAAATTGATCTTTTCTCTTGTCTTCGCTTTTCCTTTTCCCCACCTTTCTTTATGTTTTCTGCTTCCTTTCTCTTCCCTTTTACTACTTGCTGACACTAAGCGATGTTCAAGTCAGTGTGCTAGATCTATGCTCTCCATGAAAGTAAGCCTTTAGTAGAGAATTCATTTTCGGTGTTACCTTCAGATGCTGCCTAATTTTTTTCTTCACAGGGAAACTGTGGAACTTGCTGCCCTACATGATGACAACTTGTGCTTGAAAAGTTACAGTCAGAGCTAATTAATGCTGCTGATGGCTTGAGAAATTTTTCTTTTGGCAATTATGCTAAACTTGGTTAATGTGGTGACTGGTTGGATGAAACAGGAGGCTGTTAAAAAAAAAAAGGCAACAAAAACTTGACTCATGAAAACATTTTCATCCTGTAATTTAATTAAAAAGATGCCTAACCTTCTCCTTAAAGTTTGATTTGCTATTCCCATAGGCTGAGGGATTTGCTGTCTTGTAAATGTTTGCTGAAACGGCTTCTGAAATGTGTTTGATCCAATTGAGTATTATTAGGGGATATAGTTTGGAAATGTGTCCCCACCTAAATCTCATGTCGAATTGTAATCCCCAGTGTTGGAGGTAGGGCCTGGTGGGAGGTAACTGGATCATGGGGGTGGGTTTCTCATGAGTGGTTTAGCATCATCCCTCTTGGTACTGTGTTATTTACAGTAGGTGAGTTCTCATGGGATCGGGTTGTTTAAGAGTGTGTATTCTCTCTCCCTTCTGTCTCTGCCATGTAAGACTCACCTTCCACCATAATTGTAAGTTTCCTGAGACCTCCCCTGAGACCTCCCCAGAAGCTGAGCAGATGCCAGCACCATGCCTCCTGTACCACCTGCAGAATCACAAGCCAATTAAACCTTTTTTCTTTATAAATTGCCCAGTCTCAGGTATTTCTCTATAGGAATGCGAGAATGGCCTAATAACCTGAGTAAAAGGGGGATGATCTACACATTCTTTAGGAGAGTTCGCTCCTAAAAGGTCACTTTTTCTTCTGACCGATATTTGAGAAAAAAGCAAAACAAAATATTTAACTCCTTTCGAGTTGCTGAGACCCTCCCAAGCCTGCCCAGACAGGTCTCATTAGCTGGGGGTTGAGGTTGTGGTGGGGATAAAACCTTCCCAGACTCTAATAGAGATAAAAAGGAAGTTGATGATGGAAGTAGAAAATCTAAGCTCTGAAGGTTAGCATGCTTAGATAAAATCCATCATCAGCTCTTTAAATTACCACCAGGAGACTCCATGTTGGCTGTTTTAACCTTTGCTAAAGCAGTCTAGGAATCTGCCCAGTTTACTTCTTAATAAAACTCTTAATAAAACTTCTTCATAAAAACAAAGCTGGCCATCAGGATCAAATGTACAGTGAGTTCTCTAGGTGAACAGTTGTTCAAGACAAGAGCAGTAGTTTGGTCTCAGATTCCTGCAGTCCAACATTTCACTTTGTTTCCTGTGACATTTGTACAAAACCTCAGAGTTTTGTCCCTTCCTTTCTCTTTGATTATTTCATACTCAGTATGTCAGTGAAGTTTTCAGCTGATGGCATAAGCATCTCTTGTAGGAACAAAGTAAGATCCAACAGGTATGAGGTTAGGTGAATGTACCAACTTTGGCAGTTATCAGTTCTTGCTAGCAGCTCTGGCTTCAGTACACCTTCCACTTGACTCTCCCACAGCCGTCATAACCACAGATATGGAGAAAAAAACCTTGAAAGGCTACTTGTCTCAGGTTCATACCATCGGGAAGATCATAGCCTAACTCTGCCGAGTCCCCTAAGAGCACATGCTTTTTGGGATGATTTTCAGTAGCAGCACAGTTAGCTGAATACCATTGCAAAGTAAATCACATTTAACTCTGGGACCTTTCCGTTTCCTCCCTGAGATCCTTTGCCATTTTCTCACCTCTCTTTCCTTCATCCCTTAGTGACAGTGTCCTCTCGATGATTGGCACAGGTCATTTGGCTATCAACTCAGGTTCTTCCTGTCTCCTTCCTGTCCCTGAGGCTCGAATTTTTAAATATAAGTGTGCATCAGCATCACCTGGGATGATTATTAAAGAAATTTAAGATGAGACAGAAGTGGAGAGGGGAGTGAGATGTAGAAAAATATTCAATTTGAAAACAGGATAAAACATGCACCAACATTTTACCAAAGAGAATACATAGATGACAAATAAGCACATAAAATGTTTAACATCATTAGCCATTAGACAATGCAAATTAAAATCACAATCAGATACTATTACACATTTATCAGAATGGCCACAATGAAAAATAATAACATCAAAGCTGGCACCGTGGTACACCCATAACATGGAAAACGATTCAGTGATAAAAGGAAACTATTCCTACACAAACCACTGGGATCAACCTTGAGGAAGTTATGTAGGTAAAAGCAAGTGATGAATTAGGAGTTCAAAGCTTCTTTTAGTTGTTGAGCATTCTCATATATGCAGGGACCTGCCTGTTCTCAACTTTTGGTGTAGGTGAATGTTTCAGTACACATTAACTTTTCTTTGAATTCAGAAAAATTTATCTGTGCTAAATAAGCGGTTACTTACAGAATAATGTTTCCATATATAATCATGTTCTTCCAAGGTAACTGTTAAATTTCTCCAGAAAAAGGATGTTCCCTTAGTATATAACACAATATAGCCACATACATAATAGAGGTTTCAAAATGCCTCGTTGATTGCAAAATATCTGAAAAGTAAGAAGATTGAAACACAATGTAAAGACTGGATTCTTCTACTGAGTACTTGCTTCACTGGCCAACAGTTTATTCAAAGAAACGTGGCATTTCGAAAAAGATCTAGCTAGAATACTGTTTTTCACTTTATTGGCATAAAAGAACTCTGTCTCTCAAGTTTGGGTGCTTGCCTGTAATGTTTCTCTTTCTCTCCCACCAAACACGCTGGTACCTCACAGGAAGTTTTTATTTGTCACAAATACATAAAAATAATGTGTCATCAGATATGGATTAGCTGTTGTAGAATTTTTTTTTTTTTTTTTTTTTTTTGAGATAGGGTCTTGCTTTGTCACCCAGGCTAGAGTGCAGTGGCATGATCCCAGTTCACTGTAACCTCCACCTCCTGAGTTCAAGCAATTCTCATGCCTCACTCTCCCAAGTAGCTGTGATTACAGGCACATGCCACCATGCCTGGATAATTTTTTGTATTTTCAGTAGAGACAGGGTTTCTCCATGTTGGCCTGGCTGGTCTCAAACTCCCAGCCTCAAGTGATTCACACACCTTGGCCTCCCAAATGCTGGGATTATAGGCGTGAGCCACCACAGCTGTGGAATTTTTAAATGAAGTTATGGTACGTTTGTGCTCTGTTCACTATGAATGAAGTGTTTGATCTTATCTTTCATTATTAACAGAAACCGATTATTGTGAAACATTCTCTTTTCATTTCATGTCAGCAGGGGTTGCCAATGGGTAGGCCTTCTGCCTCTGAAAAAATGCCTCCTTTTTTTTGAACTGCCACGGTTTCTAAAATTTTGAAAGTCCTTTGGGGTAAAAGTATGTATTTCTGAAGGTTCACTATTCTACTTTAAGTTATCTGAATGAAGAATACATCTATATATCATCATCTTGATTATTGATGTATCAATTGGAGTAGTAAATCTTGGAAACTGGTGATTTAGTTTGCTTAGGGATTAGGACTGTGTTCTGATAAGTTTTATATGGAATTTAAGAGTCAAGAAAAACATCATGTGAAGGCCAAAATCAAGGACCCTGGGATATGGATATTTTGGGACATAAAAATGGGTGATGAAGACAGAAAGAAAAACACACCTAAAAGGGGTATTGAAAACTTAAGATTTTCTCTCCTTGACCATTTTTCCTAAGAGTAAAAATGTCTAACAGTAACTGCATTTTCTTAGGGCTTTCGAATTTAGAACTTGAAGGAGAGCTGTGTGTTGCTTTAGGGGGAATCACCAATTAAAATGTTTATAGACACTAGGCACTTAGCATGTAAGAATTGTCTTGGTGAGAGCAGTGGTGACCTAGAGAGTGTAGATCCCCCAAAAATACTTTTCCATGACCCAAATTCAGCTGGTGAGCCAACCAGTTTGCAATGCTTACTTTTAATAATTATTATCTTATTTGATAGATACAGTTAAAATAGAATAGCAACTAACTGTTTTTTCCTGAGCTGAAGAGAAATCTTCACAAGACATTCTAGTATTTAAAAGTCAATATTCACAACTGTGGAGGCAAGAGCAGGAAGAAGTATATGGCTTCTTTTTTTTTTTTTTTTTTTGATTTACTGCCTAAGCCAACTTAAAGCACTTATATTAAGAGTGTACCAGATAGACATCTGAATTGAATTCTTGATTTTGTGTTTTAATTTACTTATACATGAATTTCCCTATCTACAAGTTTAATTTTTGGTTCTAATGATTAGTTAAGTCTAAGAAACATTTCTTCAACATGGAAGGCATCTGAATGACAGATGCTTTTTCTGATGACTTTGAGGTGTCCCTACAATGATGGGTAAGTGGATTTTTTGTTGTGCTGTTGAGTATGAAAAATTGTAGCATCATTGGGTGCTGTGATTTTTCATTAAATCTCTTGGCCCTGCCAAATGTGAAAGTGTGGTGATATTAAATTTCTCTAGATCCCAAGTTAACTTTTTATGATGACTTACAATTCTGGCACTTTAAAAAACCCAGATGGGTTGTAGAGTTTCACAAAGTTTAACATTTTCTGACCTTCTGTGGTGAAAGAGAATTAGACTGGATGCCAGAATCTGTGGGTTCTAGTCTTGGCTCTGTCACTAACCAGCTGTGTAATTTTGGACAAGTTAATTTTCCTCTATGATCCAGGATTTTTTCCTATTATAAAATAAATAAGTTAGGCTAAGATGTTTTATAGGTCTCTTCCAATCTGATCCTATGTTATACCAGTGATTTCTGCATTCAGATCCTAAATTTATCACATACTAGCTAAGTCCACTTGTATAAATTCATGTCTTTATTTCTCAGTTTTCTTACTGGTTAAATTAGTATAATAATTGCACAATATGAGGAAAAATTGAGCTAATAGAGGTATTAAAATTAGCATATATTATTAGTGTTCAATAAAGAGTAACTGTAGTTATTGTAAGTCTGAGATTAGCAAACCAAATACTGAATTTGAATCAAATTATTTTTACTTAAGGTCCGGACTCTCTATTGGCCACATGACCTTAAAAGAATTCACTTAATTTTGAGTAACATAAATTGTGCTCTTTCCAATCTCCCCCATTTACAATTTGGATAAATTAACAGTAAACATAAAGATATCTAAGACTTCAGGAGTCTGTATGGTGCACAAGTAAGAAAATTGTGATATTATCACTATCTTTATGTTCTTAAACACATTTCTTTGTCAAGGTTCTACCACAGTGCAATCACATTTTCACTGCAGAAAGGCTGTGTGGGATGGTTAGAAGCATGAATTGATCTGTATGTCTTAAAAGTTTTATACTAAATGTGGTGGCACTTCTAACTTTAGTCTAAAATTATCTTGGTGTTTGTTAAAACTCAGGAAGCTATAACATTTTAAATGAAACAACTCAACCATGTCCTTAATCTGAATGTTAGAGACCTTTCTTTGACTCTCAGGAAGAGGTTCTTGAGCCCTCCCTTAGTTTCTACTTCAATGATAATTATCTATCTGGATTTCTGTTGACTGTAGAGAGTAAATAGGCAAGGATAGCACTGAAAACATATTGCTACATGGATATTGTAAGAAATAAAATAATACAGAAAAATTTATAACAGAAAAGTGACAGATTCCTACTTATCCTTCTGCATTTTTAGCGCCACTTGTCAGAAGGAAGTGTTTCTTAGAATTTTTTAATTTAGTTCATCTGGTGGTTGCCTCCATAACTCTGTTAACCATGCACTATAACTGCTATTCAACATATATACTTTAGAAATTATTTTAAAATTTACCTCCTACTATATGAAATGCAAATGTTCTTCTTATTGCATATATATATATGAAACTTATTGCTTAAATATACTCTCCTGCTTATTGCGTTAAATAGGAGAGCAGATATAACCAATAAGGTTCATTTTTTATAATTTAAATATTCATTCCTTATTCTTATATAGAATATTTTGTTCCCCATCCTGGAAGATGAGGACCTATTTCCTTTACCTATTTTTGTTGCTTCTACCTGAGAACTTAAAATAACATATGCAAGCTCAAGTTTGATGGCCTTTGTGATTTGTCCAGACAGTAATCTTAAAAGTTGAAAAGTAAAATTGCTTACATCATCATGAGAAGTCAGCATTGTTATCTACATAGCCAAGTGGTTTATTATGATTACATATCCTTTTCGACAGTTCCAATATCATAACACTTGTGACTCACAAAATATACCAATCCTAGTATCAAGTTCAAGTTTTTGGCATGTATTTTACCAATCACTCAAATTCTTGCTGCTCTGTTGTAGCTGGCCTTTTATTTGGATCATGCTTTTCTTGTATAATTATATTTATTTACCTTCCTGAAGTTCTGATTGCTTTATTTTTTTCTTTTTCAGTCTTTGCACTTAACAGGATTGTTCAAAGTATCATGAGTAAATATCAGAATTCTGATATTCTCTTGGTCAAAGGTAAGGTAGCTCTCTCTCAAAACATCACATTGATATGGCAACATAAAAAATGGCAACTTGCCACTTGCTCTGGCAACTAGATGCTGAAGAAAGTCAGTGTACCAGGGCCAAAAACAGAATATAAGAGAAGTGCTTACATTCTGGGCTTTCCCTTGCATCTTGTTGCCAAGACAACCAAAGGCTGCCTTAATTGTTGAGGGCACTGTCACCTCACTGAATAACAAAAATGGTTTTACAATTTTCAGCCACTCATTTCTGAGAGGTTGGAGGTGAAAATGAATTCCAGGGGATACCTTTGTAAAATCTTTGATACTAGAGCTCTGATGGTAATATCAAAATGCTTAAAAGGTGTGATTAGTTCACAGTGGAGTTATGCCAATAGTTTTGTCTCTCTTGACTTCTGAGCTCTATTTACTTAGGACACAACCTTGGGAAGCATATTTAGTTCTGATCTCTGCGGTGTTTGGTTCATCTTGAATCTTTCTAGAATGCCTAATTGAATGGTATCTGAGAAGAAGTTGGTGATGAATTAGATGCAGATCACAGCTGGCTGATGGAAATTGCCACTTGATTTGAGGGATATTTAAACATATTTAAAGTGGTATGTGATTCACTGATATGTTCTGGGATCATGAAGACAGAAACACTGGTTATTTCTTGCTGGCTGTGGCAGCAGGCAAGTGGACTTGTGCATGGGCCTGAAGATATACTTAAACTTTTTACAATTTAAAGGCTAAAGTAAGATCTAATCCTGCTAAGCATAGAGTAACAGATTTTACAGTTTATCTTGCTCAGATATACCTTTTGATGTTCACTGGAGGTTTGAGTATAGAAGTTCAGACATTTCTGTGCTTTTTCTGATGTCTTCTTCACAAAATGCCACATTTGGGCAAGAATATACACAGAATAGAAGGAGAAAAAGCCTTAGCCAATCTAACAGCCAAATGTATTGAACCACAATGCTGACATTGTAAGGATAACAGATATTAGAACCAGATCACTCTAATATCCAAGGAGTCCTCACACATAATCCCCTTTGCCAAAAAACCTTAAAACAGAATAGTTTCCTTTCACTTTGCAGGATTTCAATGCAATTCTATCAAGTCGGGAAGGCAAATAACTACTTAATCCCCCCGGTAAGTAAAACGACTCCCTATGCTGCCTATTGTAGATCACTGGAAGGGAATGTAAAAATGGGTCTTGACTTTATTTAGGTCAGGAAAGAAAGTTTTAAAAGTGGACTTTGCTAACACTGTGGCCTTGCTATTGTCAGTTCCACTATTCTCCTACAAATGGCTCAATTTCCATGTGAAAACGTGCTCTACTTAAAGAAAAGTTAAGTGGAATGAGGTTAGAAAGTCAAATGCCCTAGAGTCTCAAGCATAGAGGCAATAGAGCTGACTAGAATTTTCTTACAAAGGTGAAGTAAATTAATAATGTTTTCTGGGCAATAGGTAAAATTATTCATTTTGATTTAGCCTAAAGGACTCAGTACTTCTTTTTGTGTATCTGTGGGACATGCTTGTGGAAGGGAGACTTGATTTATTAAGTGTAGCTTCAGGGAGCAAAAGTCAGACCAACGGGTAGCTGCCAGAATCTCAGAGGCAAATTGATGTCCCATTTTTAGCAAATTTACAAGATCAGGGAAAGTCTTTTATGCAATAATTTAGTTTCTGGTTTTACTTTATTTTCCTTTTCATGTTCTCTAATTTCCTAACTTGCCTCATTTAAATTTTATTTTGTTCTATAATTAATTGTGTGCACTTTCCTGAGTAATGCAACAGAGCATTAAATAAACAAATACATCAATAAATTTCATTCATCTTCCAATGAATGAAACCTGTAGTACAGCAGATGCATTCAGCATTAGGAAAAATCCTCAAACTTACAGGTAGTGTGGAAGCCATTTGTGGCACCCATGACCACAACGATACAGATATATATACACACACACATATAGATAGGCATTGGGATATATATACACACATATAGATATATATCTATAGGCATTGGGATACCCTTTTGGGGATTCACAGATTTAGCAGTCTCTTCCAAGCTTATGTAAAGTTGTCTAGAATGTTCTATTCCCTATGAATTTGTGTTATAAAGGGAAGAAACAAAATTTTTTTGGATTGTAAAAAGAAGAATATAAAGAAAAGATATACAATGAATATTTCTTCTTGGATATTATTGCTAATTTGTGTTACTTCTGCTAAAAATGGAAGGACAAAACTGACTTTTTCAGTTGCTTCTAAACTGCCTGGATAACAATCACAAATGATTATGCTTAGAATTTTGAAGACAGCTGCTTTATAGAGAACGTGCTTTCCATCAGCTCATTTAGGTTGTAGGCTAAAAATTGAGGCGGAAGAAGTTGAAGGGATTTGGCCACAGTGGCAGCCAGTCACCAGCCAAGACAGGAAACAGATTTCATCTTCTTGTTATTAAGGGTAATTTGCCATTCACCAGACTGTACTCGTGATGACACATACTAAGGTGTGAGCAACTTGTAGCTGGATGCATAACTGAAGGAATCATTTTGATAAGCATTTTAGAAAATGAACCAAATTCAAGCACTCCATACAATTGCAGCTAATGAAAGATATGCAATCTCATTTTAAATCAGCATTCAGTAGACCATACATACAGTCCACATCTAGCCACAAGAAGAGATTTGGCTTAAAAATAGATCTGATCTGAGCTCTACCTTAGATTTAATCTTGATGTAATCTGGACATAATTGTTACACATGTCCATATAAGAGACCACCTGAGCAGGCTTAGAGTGAGCAATGAAGCTGTTTATTCACTTGGGTGCAAGTCGGCTGAGTCTGAGAAAGGAGTCAGCAAAGGGTGGTGGGATTATCATTGGTTCTTACAGATTTAGGATAAGTGGTGGAGTTAGGAGCAATTTTTTGTGAGTAGGGGATGGATGTTACAAAGTACCTTCTCAAGGGCGGGGAGGATGTTACAAAGTACATTCACAAGGACAAGGAATATCACAAAGTACATTATCACAAGGATGGGGGAATGTCACGATGGCTTTACTATGGTGTGGCCAGCTCAGAGGACCTTACAATAACTATAGTACTTCCCAATACTCCTTTAAGAGATATGGAACTATTTGTCATCCCATCAGGCTTTCCTGTTTCTCCATTAGTTTTGAGTTAAAAACTACTATACGAAGCTCATGGGCCCAACTTATTGAGAGACAATTCAGAGAAAGGCAGCATTGTTACTCAAGGGAGACATGCAGTGGACAGGACGAGACTAATCAGGTTTGATTACTTGCATTTGTGTGATTTGGAGGAGTTGAGAGTATGCTTTGAAGTATCTGGACCGAGAGGCAAAGGGTCAAACAATGGAAAAGCATATAACAATTTAAAAAAAAAAAAAAGAAAAAAGGAAAAATAAAGAGAGAATGAAGTCTGAGAAGGTTTAAACAATTGTCTATGAAGAAAAATTTGAAATTGTTGACAATTCCATAATTTTCCCCAATAGAATTATGATTATATAATTATAATTCAAAAAGCATTTACCTTATTCTTTTGAAGATAGAAAGTACAAGGTGGTTAAGAATAACGTGTGATAAATTCTTAAAGTATCAGCTTTTTCTTCAGCTCTAAATGCTATGAGGAACAGCCATCCAAAACAAATCATAGCTACTCAGTTTTTTTAACGCATTGACCTCCATGCTAGTTTGATCATGAGGTTACCAGAGCATATGCTATCTACTGAATCAAATTCTCCAGGGAAGTGACCTTGACAATCTGTAATTTTAATCACCACTCCAATGTGATTTTTAAAAGCTGGCAAATGTGGACAACAGTGCATGAGAGAATGTTGCTTAGAAGCCAAAGTCTTGGGCATAAGCCCCCATCTATGGAGGGACAGTAGCTTGGGTCAAGTTTTCCTTGACCCAGTGTGACCCTCTCATGTTCACTGGTTATCCAACATAATCTCTTGGTCATAATAGATTCCGGCCCATATTCGCAGAACATTAATAAAAAATCAAACCTGTTTCAAAATTCACCTTCTAATGGTGAATTTCTCATCTTTATTTGTGAAGAACTGAATTAAAATTACATACTATCACTGTTGCTTGCTGCAGTCTCCCTCTTTAGCTAGAAAGAAAGTTAAACTGACTTTGCAAGTCTCATAAAAGATTTTATTTTAAGCCACCACACATGGCTAATTAGCAGCACATGCTATGTGGAGTCCACTGACTGCAGTCACAATAGATAATTTCTGTAACAATGGGAGAGTCACTTTAAGGCCAAATCCATTTCGTTTTTTAGGGCTAAGACCAGAGGAGTGATTGATGCTATAGACTATGAATACCTTCATTTGTTTTGTATCTTTATCCATTTTACAGCAAAAAGAGCTCCATCACCTGCAAAAGCTCAACTTTTCTTTTTAATCTAGGAATATGAGTGCTATAAAAGAGGTTACTGCTGCCATGAAAATAGTAAGTGCTCCATAAAATCAAATCTACATCTTGTTTAAATTCTTAGTTTTGCTCTCATTTGTTATGTGACTTTGGATCTAATTTCTCAGAGCTTTAGTTTACTCATGTTTTTAATGGGGGTATGAATACATCCTTCTATGGAGAACTAAATGAAATAAAACATGTGTGGTAAATTGTTTTCCATTCTTCAGTCTCTTCTGCCATGAGGTCTTGCAATAGGTAAGTGAAAGGCATATACTTCCCACCCATTGATCTGGGCTTCATCATGTGAATCAATTTGGTGTGGAATTAGGGCAGATAAGTTACTGTGCCAGTTGAAAGCTATTACCTTAGAGATAATCCTTATGCTCCTGTAAATGAATGGTCATTTTAAATAGCATCCCCCAAGAAGCCATTGTCCCTTCAAACTAGAAAAATCCTGAAAGAATATGTCTGAGGAAGTCTTGAAAATCCAAACTTCAGGCTTACACAGAGATGGCCCAGCCAGTTTGCAGACTCATTGGAGAGAAAAGTAAATACTTTTGTAAGTCACTACATTTGGTATGCAAGATTGTTGTAGTAGCAAAAGCTGATTAATTCATTATGTAATTATTCTGATAGAGTAGGCTTGAAAAAGCATTAGATCTCCCTTCAAATATTTTGTCACTTAGGATTGTTTGTTGAGGTATAAATTATATAGAAGAGGCATAGTAGGTATAAGGCAGTTTATAAGGCCACTGGGAAGATAAGCCCCACAGCCATGTAAGCTAACATAGTGCAGCGCACAGTAAGCATAATAGCAAGTGAGTGAACATATACAAAATACCTAGCCAGTGTCTGGTACAGAATGAATGGACAATAAATTTTGGAAGCTTTTCTTCTGGCTTGACACAGAAATGTTTGTGGCTCTTTCCTAATCAAGGATACAGTTCTAATTTTCAATTTGACTGTGGCTCTTTAAAGATAGAGTCAGTATTTTACTAATATTTGTATCCTCAGCACTTTATATAATAGACAACCATGTTTAGAAAGCACCCCACTCCCCTGTTTTTAAAGCTACAAGATGAAAGGGAAAAGGTAAAATCTCTCAGATAACTCCTGAACTCAATGACAATGATATTTATCATGTAAGATTTGTTTAAAAATTACTCTCTTCAATTTATGACTAAAAATGATTTATGCTTTCTATTAACTTTGTTTTTGATACCCAGGACTGACCAACTAGAGTTTTCTGGTACCTGATACTGAGCTTTATTTTTTTCTTTTTTCAAATAAAGAAGACTATTTATTAAGGGGAAGAGTCCTTTGAGTAAGAATAAGGTTTATTTGCTCGATGTCTATTTGATTTTTACCTAGATATAATAGGGGATAATTCTTCAGTTCTTCAGCCTTGTGCATTTCTAAAATAGAAAACAAAGACCTTGGGCCTTGCCTTGCATAGATGGTATAAGATACCTTACAAAACATCAGCTGGATTCGTGCAAGGCGCTGTGTCTTCAGAGAATACAAAGAAGAATAAAACACCATTCGTCCTCTCAAAGAGATTATATTCTAAGGAGGAAGCCTAGAAAGACCCATACAGACAAAAATACAGAAAATTAAGGCAAAGACCATAAATACATTCAAGCAGAGAAAGCATTTTGGGTTCAAAGAAGGTTCCAGAGAAGCCACATGCTTGTAGCCAAATAAAGCCAAGGAAATAAAAGAAATCAGTGTTTATCACTCAGAAGCTTGGCCAGAGTCAAGTGTGAAAATTCAAGCTTGAATATGTACACTCTTAATGGGGGTTTGAAAGTCTACAAAGTAAATACAGAGGAGCATTTTCTGCATACTTTAGCAGCCAAATGGGATATTAACCTGATGTGTTAATGAGTTCTTTAGAAGTACTCCTGAGTATCGCTGCAGTGCTAGAGTTTAAAAGTCATTCATCTCAACTGCCTCTGTCCTGAGGCCTGTGTAAAAAATTGGGAGGATTTTTATCTGACCACATGGAGGGAGAACAGTGTCCATAAAGAGTAGAACAAGGGAATAGGAATATAAGAGATTAAGGTAAAGAAAAATTTCATACACGTACAAGGCTGTGAATATTCCTTCTCCAAATTTAATTTCTTTGTCCTGTTCCTTCCTGCTTAGGTCTAACTTGAATTTCTAACACATGGTCTTTAGAGGACACATTTAAACCGTGGCATATAAAATAGAAATCTGCAAATACTATAATAAGGGTTTGATTTCTTGTTTTGTTGATTATCTAGACTGAAGAAAGTGATAAGTAAATGTAAATAATGAAGATTAAACTTAAACATATGTCATATCTTATGCTGAAAATAAAAGTAGTTTCAATTTACTGGACATAATTTGTACAAAAGTGAGAGAAGTAGCTTAGTCATACATCACATTAAATGATAATAAATTTATTGAGAAAAGAGTTACTGGATTGGAACACAATTCCATTTGGCAAATCATGGTTGGTTTGTACCATAAGTTGACTACAGATTAAAAAAAAATACAAATATTAATGAATGTTTTCTGGGAGAATCATTGGCTACATAGAATTTATAATAAATATTCTTATATCTTACTGTGTTTTATAAATTGTGTGCTACGCATATTTTATATCATGAAAATTTATAGTAAAATTGCATATATATTTATATGCACACATTTCTTTTTACAGAGAATTGGTTTTAAACATTTACCAGCACATCACTGTAAAAAATAAAATGAAATTATCCTCTAACACTAATACTTATTAGCCAAGTCATTATTAAGGTGGGAAATTCCTTAACTCTTTTGATTCTGGGAAAAATAAGGCATATGGGAAGAAAAGAAAATACCTATGGATTAAAAACAGTATTTGAAAACACTGAACCAGCGACCCTTCAAGGTCGTGTTTAGTTCTTAACTAAATGACACTGGCAGTTCAAGTGTGAGTGGATTGTAAATTAGACTCAATACAAGGCAGGTGTGTGTGGTTTTTTTTGTTTTATTTTTTTGTTTTTTTTTTCCCACTAGTATTTGTTGTCTTTCTCGGGAAGCATGACTTTATTGTAAAGGTTTTAAATTTTGAGACCCCTGGAGTTTGAGTCAAATATTTTAGGCTTAGGATAGGATTTAGAAGGATAAGGGGTCTTCCTTTCATCCATTGGAGGGATGTGGCACTATCTGACATTTGTGTTTCAAAGGAAAAAAGAGTTTTCATCAAAGCTGCAACATGATTCTAAGCAATAGACTGATTCTTTTAGGCAAGGTAATCAGTATAGAACATTATTTCTTTATTAACTATGGATAAGAGTAGTATCTAAGATCTTGTCTGTATCTGATACTGAACAAGGATGTCAATTAATCTATAAATATAAACATTCATTAATTTAGGGGGCTAACTATTCTCACCATGATTAAACTTTATAAATGGTTTGTGAGGGCTAAAGCAACAAGAGCCAAACTTATTTTTGGACTAACTTAATCCACCGTATTGGTTAATCAACCATCCCAAAACTTAGTGGCTTAAAGCAATGATTTATTATGTCTCACAATTCTGTGGTCTGGCTGTGGAATGTTCATGCCGCTCTTGCATGGCATCCCTCATGCTTTTTATTTACTTAAGGGATCAACTGGGCCTTATGTATCCTCATCTGTATGTCTGAGGCCCTGGTGAGAAAGCCAGAAACTGGGATCTTTCTTCCTACAGGATGTCTCCTTATGCTGTAGCCCAGTCTGAGGTATTTTTCTTTTTTTTTTTTTTTCTTTAGTCATTGATTTTTAAAAACATTTTACCTTTTATTTTACGTTTAGGAATACATGTGCAGGTTTGTTATATAGATAAACTAATGACTTGGGAGTTTGTTGTACAGATTACTTTGTCATCCAGGTATATAAACATGGTACCCAATAGTTGCTTGTTTTTTTCCTGAACCTCTCCCTCCTCCCACTTTCATCCTCAAGTAGGCCCGTGTCTGTTGTTCCCTTCTTTGTGTACATGTGTTCTCATTATTTAGCTCCCACGTATGAGTGAGAACATGCAGTATTTGGTTTTCAGTTCCTGTGTTGATTTGCTAAGGATAATGGCCTTTAGTTCCATCCATGTTTCTGCAAATCACACAATCTCATTCTTTTTATGACTGCATAGCATTCCACAGTGTATATGTACCACATTTTCTTTATCCAGTTCATCGTTAATGGGCATTTAGGTTGATTCCATACCTTTGCTACTGTGAATAGTGCTGCAGTGAACATACATGTGCACATGTCTTTATGGTAGAATGATTCCTTTGGATGTATACCCAGTAATGGGATTGTTGAGTCAAATGGTAATTGTTTGTAGCTCTTTGAGGAATCACCACACTGCTTTCCATGGTTGAACTAATTTACACTTCAACCCACAGTGTATAGACATTCCTTTTTTCCTGCAATCTCACCGTCATCTGTTATTTTCCACTTTTTATTAATAGCCAATTTGACTGGTGTGAGATGATATGTTTTTGACTTTTTTATTGATATTCATCTAATGATTAGCAATATTGGACATTTTTTAATATGTTTGTTGGCATCATGTATGTTTTCCTTTGAAAAGAATCCATTCATGTCATTGGCCATTTTTTAACAGGGTTATTTGTTATTGTTTCTTGCTTGCACATTTGTTTAAGTTCCTTGTATGTTCCGGATACTAAACGTTTACCTGATGTATAGTTTGCAAATATTCTCTCCCATTCTGCAGGTTGTCTGTTTACTCTTGAAAATTTCTTTTGCTGTGCAGAAGCTCTTTAGTTTAATTAGATGCCATTTGTCAATTTTCCCCAGTACCATTTATTAAATAGGGAACCCTTTCCCCATTGCTTGTTTTTTTTCAGGTTTGTCAAAGATCAGATGGTTGTAGATGTGTGGTGTTATTTCTGAGGCCTCTGTTCTGTTCCATTGGTTCATATATCTGTTGTGGTACTAGTACTATGCTGTTTTGGTTACTATAGCCTTGTAAAATAGTTTGAAGTCAGGTAGCGTGATGCCTCCAGCTTTGTTCCTTTTGCTTAGGATTGTCTTGCCTATGGGGGCTCCTTTTTGGTTCCGTATGAACTTTAAAGTAGTTTTTTCCAATTCTGTGAAGAAAGTCAATTGTAGCTTGATGGGAATAGCATTGAATCTATCAATTACTTTTGGAAGTATGGCCATTTTTATGATATTGATTCTTCCTATCCATGAGCTTGGAATGTGCTACCATTTGTTTGTGTCCTGTTTTATTTCACTGAGTAGTGGTTTGTAGTTCTCCTTGAAGAGGTCCTTCACATCCCTTGTAAGTTGGATTCCTAGGTATTTTTTTCTCTTTGTAGCAATTGTGAATGGGAGTTCACTCATGATTTGGCTCTCTGTTTGTCTGTTGTTGGTGTATAGGAATGCTTGTGATTTTTGCACATTGATTTTGTATCCTGAGACTTTGCTGAAGTTGCTTATTAGCATAAGGAGATTTTGGGCTGAGACGATGGAGTTTTCTAAATATACAATCATGTCATCTGTAAAGAAAGACAATTTGACTTCCTCTTTTCCTAATTAAATACCTTTATTTCACCCTCTGGCCTGATTGCCCTGGCCAGAAGTTCCAGTACTATATTGAATAGGAGTGGTGAGAGGAGACATCCCTGTCTTGTGCCAGTTTTCAAAGGGAATGCTTCCAGGTTTGCCCATTCAGTATGATATTGGCTGTGGGTTTGCCATAAATAGCCCTTATTATTTTGAGATTCGTTTCATCCATACCTAGTTTATTGAGAGTTTTTAGCATGAAAGGCTGTTGAATTTTGTCGAAGGTGTTTTCTGCATCTCTTGAGATGATCATGTGGTTTTTGTCATTGGTTCTGTTTATGTGATGGATTACATTTATTGATTTGCATATGGTGAGCCAGGCTTGCATCACAGGGATGAAGCCAACTTGATTGTGGTGGATAAGCTTTTTGATGTGCTGCTGAATTCAGTTTGCCAGTATTTTATTGAGGATTTTCGCATTGATGTTCATCAGGGATATTGGTCTAAAACTCCCTTTTTTTTGTTGTGTCTCTGCCAGGTTTTGGTATCAGATGAGGCTGGCCTCATAAAATGAGTTAGGGAGATTTTCCTCTTTTTCTTTTGATTGGAATAGTTTCAGAAAGGATGGTACCAGCTCCTCTTTGTACCTCTGTTAGAATTTGGCTGTGAATCCTTCTGGTCCTGGACTTTCTTTGGTTAGTAACCATTAATTATTGCCTCAATTTCAGAACTTGTTATTGGTCTATTCAGAGAATCAACTTCTCCCTGGTTTAGTCTTGAGAGGGTATATGTGTCCAGGAATTTATCCATTTCTTCTAGATTTCTAGTTTATTGGCATAGAGGTGTTTATAGTATTCTCTGATGGTAGTTTGTATTTCTGCAGGATTAGTGGTGATATCCCCTTTATCATTTTTTATTGTGTCTATTTGATTCTTCTCTCTTTTCTTCTTTATTAGTCTTGCTAGTGGTCTATCTATTTTGTTGATCTTTTCAAAAAACCAGCTCCTGGATTTGTTGATTTTTTGAAGGGTCTTTTGTGTCTCTATCTCCTTCAATTCTGCTCTGATCTTAGTTATTTCTTACCTTCTGCTAGTTTTTGAATTTGTTTCCTCTTGCGTCTCTAGCTCTTTGAATTTTGATGTTAGGGTGCCAATTTTAGATCTTTTCTGCTTTCTCTTGTGGGCATTTAGTACTATAAATTTCCCTCTACACACTGCTTTAAATGTGTCCCAGTGATTCTGGTACATTGTGTCTTTGTTCTCACTGGTTTCAAAGAACATCTTTATTTCTGCCTTCATTTCGTTATTTACCCAGTAGTCATTCAGGAACAGGTTGTTCAGTTTCCATGTAGTTGTGTGGTTTTGAGTGAGTTTCTTAATCCTGAGTTCTAATTTGATTGCACTGTGGTCTGAGAGACAGTTTGTTGTGATTTCTGTTCTTTCACATTTGCTGAGGAGTGTTTTATTTCCAATTATGTGATCAATTTTAGAATAAGTGCGATGTGGTGCTGAGAAGAATGTATATTCTGTTGATTTGGGGTGGAGAGTTCTGTAGATGCCTATTAGGTCTGCTTGGTGCAGAACTGAGTTCAATTTCTGGATATCCTTGTTAATTTTCTGTCTCGTTGATCTGTCTAATATTGACAGTAGAGTGTTAAAGTCTCCCATTATTACTGTGTGGGAGTCTAAGTCTCTTTGTAGGTCTCTAAGAACTTGCTTTATGAATCTGGGTGCTCCTGTATTGGGTGCATATATATTTAGGACAGTTAGCTCTTCTTGTTGAATTAATCCCTTTACCATTATGTAATGGCTTTCTTTGTCTCTTCTGATCTTTGTTGGTTTAAAATCTGTTTTATCAGAGACTAGGATTGCAACCCTTGCTTCTTTTTTGCTTTCCATTTGGTTGGTAGATGTTCCTCCATCCCTGTATTTTGAGCCTATGTGTGTCTTTGCATGTGAGATGGGTCTCCTGAATACAGCACACTGATGGGTCTTGACTCTTTATCCAATTTGCCAGTGTGTGTCTTTTAATTGGACCATTTAACCTGTTTTTATTTATGGTTAATATTGTTATGTGTAAATTTGATCCTGTCATTATGATGCTAGCTGGTTGTTTTGCCCATTAGTTGATTCAATTTCTTCATAGTATCAATGTTCTTCACAATGTGGCATGTTTTTGCAGTGGCTGGTACTGGCTGTTCCTTTCCATGTTTAGTGCTTCCATCAAGGAGCTCTTGTAAGGCAGGCCTGGTGGTGACAAAATCTCTCAGCATTTGCTTGTCTGTAAAGGATTTTATTTCTCTTTTGCTTATGAAGCTTAGTTTGGCTGGATATGAAATTCTGGGTTGAAAATTCTTTTCTTTAAGATTGTTGAATATTGGCCCCCCACTCCTTTCTGGCTTGTAGGGTTTCTGCTGAGAGATCCACTGTTAGTCTGACGGGCTTCCCTTTGTGGGCAACCCAGACTTTCTCTCTGACTGCCCTAACATTTTTTTTCCTTCATGTCAACCTTGGTGCATCTGATGATTATGTATGTTGGGGTTGCTTTTCTTAAGGAATATCTTTGTTGTGTTCTCTATATTTCCTGAATTTGAATGTTGGCCCTCCTTTCTAGGTTGGAAAGTGCTCCTGGATAATATCCTGAAGAGTGTTTTCTAACTTGGTTCCATTCTCCCCATCACTTTCAGGTACACCAATCAAACATAGATTTGGTCTTTTCACATAGTTCCATATTTCTTGGAGGTTTTGTTAGTTTCTTTTCACTCTTTTTTCTCTAATCTTGTCTTCTTGCTTTATTTCATTAATTTGATCTTCAATCACTGATATCCTTTCTTCTACTTGATCAATTCAGCTGTGGAAACTTGTTTATGCTTCATGAAGTTCTCGTGCTGTATTTTTCAGTTCCATCGAGTCATTTATTTTCTTCTCTACACTGGTTATTTTAGTTTAGCCATTCCTCTAACCTTTCTTCAAGGTTTTTAGCTTCCTTGTGATGGGTTAGAACATGCTCCTTTAGCAAGGAGAAGTTTGTTTTACCCACCTTCTGAAGCCTACTTCTGTCAACTCATCAAACTCATTCTCTGTCCAGTTTTGTTCCATTGCTGGCAAGGAGCTGTGATCCTTTGGAGGAGAAGAGATGTTCTGGTTTTTGGAATTTTCAACCTTTCTGCTCTGGTTTCTCCCTATCTTTATGGTTTTATCTACCTTTGGTCTTTGATGTTGGTGACCTGTGAATGGGGTTTTGGTGCGGATATCCTTTTTGTTGATGTTGATGCTATTCCTTTCTGTTTGTTAGTTTTCCTTCTAACAGACAGGCCCTTCAGTTGCAGGTCTGTTGGAGTTTGCTGGAAGTCCACTCCAGGCCCTTTTTGCCTGGGTATCACCAGCAGAAGCTGCAGAACAGCAAATATTGCTGCCTGATTCTTCCTCTGGAAGCTTCATCCCAGAGGGGCACCCGCTAGATGCCAGCCAGAACTCTCCTGTATGAGGTGTCTGTCAGCCCCTACTGGGAGATGTTTCCCAGTCAGGCTACACGGGGGTCAGGGACACATTTGAGAAGGCAGTCTGTCCATTATCAGAGCTTGAACACTGTGCTGGGAGAAACATGCTCTCTTCAGAGCTGTCAGGCAGAGGCATTTAAGTCTGTAGAAGCTTTGCCCACAGCTGTCCCTTTTCCCAGGTGCTCTGTCCCAGGGAGATGAGGATTTTATGTATAAATCCCTGACTGGGGCTGTTGCCTTTTGTTCAGATATTCCCTGCCCACAGAGGTGGAATCTAGAGAGGCAGTTGGCCTTGCTGAGCTGTGGTGAGCTCCACCCAGTTCAAGGTTCCTGACAGCTTTGTTTACACTGTGGGGATTAAACCACCTACTCAAGCCTCAGCAATGGCAGACACCCCTCCCCACCCACAAAGCTCCAGCATCCCAGGTGGATCTCAGACTGTTGCACTAGCAGCAAGAATTTCAAGCCAATGAATCTTAGCTTGCTGGGCTCCATGGGCATGGGATCCCCTGAGCCAGGCACTAGAGGGAATCTCTTGGTCTGCTGGTTGCAAAGACAATGGGAAAAGTGCAGTATTTGGGCAGGAGTGTAACGTTCCTCCTGGTACAGTCTCTCATGGCTTCCCTTGGCTAGGAAAGGGAAATCCCCTGACCCCTTGTGCTTCCCAGGTGAGGCAACGCCCCACCCTGCTTTGGTTCACCCTCTGTGTGCTGCATCTACTGTCCAACCAGTCTCAATGAGATGAACCTGATACCTCATTTGGAAATGCTGAAATCATTCATCTGCATCTATCTCACTGGGAGCTGTAGACTGGAGCTGTTCCTATTCTGCCATCTTGGAAGAGTCCTCAGTTTCCCAAAGTCTTAACTTATTTCAGCATTAACTCAAAAGTCCATAGTCCAAAGTCTCATCTGAGACAAAGCAAGTCTCTTTTGCATATGAGCTTGTAAAATCAAAAGGTAGTTAGTTACTTCCTAGATACAATTGGGGTAAAAGCATTGGGAAAATACAGCCATTCTGACTGGGAGAAATTTGGCAAAACAAAGGGGCTATAGGCCCCATGCAAGTTCAAAATCCAGCAGGACAGTCAAATCTTAAAGCTCCTAAATGATCTGCTTTCACTCAATATCTCACATCTAGGTCATGCTGATTCAAAAGGTGGGCTCCTACAACCTAGGGCAGCTCCACCCTTGTGGCTTTGCAGTGTATAGCCTCCCTCCTGGCTGCTTTTGTGGGCTAGCATTGAATGTCTGCAGCTTTTCCAGGCACATTGTGCAAACTGTCAGTGGATCTACCATTTCAGGGTCTGGAGGATGGCCCTCTTCTCACAGCTCCTCTAGGCAGTGCCCCAGTAGGGACTCTGCGTGGGTGCTATGATCCCACATTTCCCTTTCACACTGCATTAGCAGAGGTTCTTCATGAAGGCCCAGCCTCTGTAGCAAACTTCCTCTGAAATCTACGCAGAGGTTTTCAAACCTCAGTTCTTGACTTCTGTGTACCTGCAGGCTCAAGACCATGTGGAAGCTGCCAAGGCTTGGAGGTTACACTCTCTAAAGCCTCTGCTTACGCTGCACATTGGCCTCTTTTATCCATGGCTAGAGCAGCTGGGATGCAGGGCACCAAATCACTAAGCTGCACACAGGAGGGGAGCTCTGGGTTCAGCCCACAAAACCATGATTTCCTCTTAGGCCTCCAGGCCTGTGATGGAACGGGATGCCTCACAGGTCTCTGACATGCCTGGAGACATTTTCCCCATTGTCTTGTCAATTAACATTTGGCTTCTCATTACTTATGCAAATTTCTGCAACTAGTTTGAATTTCTCCTCAGATAATGTTTGTTTTGTTTTGTTTTTTTCTATTGCATTGTCAGGCTGAAAATTTTCCAAACTTTTATGCTCTGTTTTCCTTTTAAAACTGAATGCCTTTAACAGCACCCAAGTCACCTCTTGAATGCTTTGCTGCTTAGATATTTCCTCTGCCAGATACCCTAAATTATCTCTCTCAAGTTTAAAGTTCCACATATCTCTAGGGCAGGGGCAAAATGCCACCAGTCTTTTTGCTAAAACATAACAAGAGTCATCTTTGCTCCAAGTCCCAACAAGTTTCTCATCTTCATGTGAGACCATCTCAGCCTGGATTTCATTGTCCATATCATTATCAGCATTTTGGGCAAAGCCATTCAACAAGTCTCTAGGAAGTTCCAAACTCTCCCACATTTTCCTGTCTTCTCCTGAGCCCTTCAAACTGTTCCAACTTCTGCCTGTTACCCAGTTCCAAAGTGACTTCTACATTTTCAGGTATCTTTTCAGTAGTGCCCTACTTTACTTGTATAATTTACTATGTTAGTTCATTTTCATGCTGCTGATAAAGATGTACCCAAGACTGGGCAATTTACAAAAGAAAGAGGTTTAATGGACTTACAGCTCCATGTGGCTGGGGAGGCCTCACAGTTGTGGCAGAAGGCAAGGAGAAGCAAGTCACATCTTAAGTGGATGGTGGCAGGCAAAGAGAAAGAGAGCTTGGGCATGGAAACTCCCATTTTTAAAACCATCAGATCTGGTGAGACTTATTCACTATCACGAGAACAGCACAGGAAAGACCCGCCCCATAATTTAATTACCTCCAACCAGATTCCTTGTGGGAATTGTGGAAGTTACAATTAAAGATAAGATTTGGGTGGAGACACAACCAAACCATATCAGCCAGATATTAAACTTTTGTTGGAATTTCTTTTCTTTAGAATGTTGAATATCGGCCATCAGTATCTTCTGTCTGGTAGGATTTGTGCTGATAGGTCTGATGTTAGCTTGATGATGTTCCCTTTCTAGGTGACCTGGTTTTTCTCTCTAGCTACCTTCAACATTTTTGTTTTCATTTTGACCCTGGAAAATCTGATGAATATGTGTCTTGAAGATGTCTTTCTTATGAAGTATCTTGCGGGAATTCTCTGCATTTCTTTTTTTCTTTTTTTTTTTTTTCCTTTTCTTTTTGACAAAATCTCGCCCTGTTGCCCAGGCTAGAGTTCAGTAGTACAGTCTTGGCTCACTGCATCCTTTGGCTCCTGGGTTCAAGTGATTCTTGTGCCTCGGCCTCCTGAGTAGCTGGAATTACATACATGCACCACCATGCCCAGCTAAATTTTGTATTTTTTTAGTAGAGACCACGTTTGTCTATATTGGCCAGGCTGCTCTAGAATTCCGGGCCTCACATGATCCTCTCACTTCGGCCTCCCAAAGTGCTGGGATTACAGGTGTGAGCCACCACACCTGGCCCCACTGAATTTCTTAAATTTGAATATTGGCTTCTATAGCTAGGTTGAGGAAGTTCTCATGGATGATATCCTGAAATATGTTTCCTAAGTGGTTTTCTTTCTTGCCATTTCTCCAGTGATGCCAATGATTGATAAATTTTGTTTTTTTTACATAATCCTGTATTTCTTGAAGATTTTGTTTGTTCCATTTCACTCTTTTATTTCATTCTTTTCTGACTGTCTTATTTCAAAAAGCCAGTCATCGAGCTGTGAGATTATTTTCTCTTCCTGATCTATTCCTCTGTTAATAATTGCAATTTCATTATAAAATTCTTGTAGTGTGTTTGTCAGCTCTGTCAGGTTGGTTACATTCTTTTCCACACTGGCTATTTTGTCTATCAGCTTCTGTATTGTTTTATTTTGATTCTTACGTTTCTTGGAGTGGGTTTCAACGTTCTCCTGAATCTCAATGATCTTCATTCCTATCCATATTCTGTTTTATTTCCTGTGGTATGGGTTGTAATATCTCCCGTTTCATTTTTAATTGAATTTATTTGGATCTCCTCTCTTCTATTCTTGGTTAATCTCACTAATGGTCTGTCACCTTTGAACCAACTTTTTGCTTCATTTATCTTTTGTATTTTTTTTTTTAATTCATTTAGTTCTGCTCTGGTCTTTGTTATTTCTTTTCTGCTGCTGGGTTTGGGTTTGGTTTGTTCTTATTTCTCTAGTTCCTTGAGATGTGACCTTATATTGTCTATTTGTGCTCTTTCAGCCTTTTTGATGTAGACGTTTAATGCTATAAGCTTCCCTCTTAGCACCACTTCTTCTGTATCCCAGAGGTTTTGATAAGTTGTGCCACTATTATGGTTCAGTTCAGAGAATTTTTAAATTTTCATCTTGATTTCATTGTTGAACCAATGATCATTCAGGATCTGGTTATTTAATTTCCATGTATTTGAATAGCTTCAAGGGTTCTTTTTGGAGTTGATTTCCAATTTTATTCCACGGTAGACTGAGAGAGTACTTGACATAATTTTGAATTTCTTAAATTTATTGAGACTTATTTTGTGTCCTGTCATATGGTCTGTCTTGAAGCTTGGTCCATGTGCTGATGAATATAATGCATATTCTTTGTTCATTTTAAAAATTCTTTTTTCTTTGTCTTTGTTGGTTTGGGTTAATTCAAAATCCTTGTCTTCAGGCTCTAAAGTTCTTATTTCTACTTGCTTGATTGTATTGTTGAAACTTTGTAGTGTATTTTGCAATTCTCCAAGTATATCTTTCATTTCAAGAAGTTGTGATGGTTTTTTAATCTATGCTATCTATTTCTTGGGAGATTTTTTATCCATATCCTGTATAATTTTTAACATTTCTTTAAGTTGTTTATCATGTTTCTCTAGTGCTTCCTTGAGTAGCTTAATAATCAACCTTTTAAATTCTTTTTCTGGCAATTCAGAGATTTCTTCTTGGTTTGGATCCATTGCTGGAGAGTTACTGTGATCTTTTGAGGGTACTAACAAACCTTGCTTCGTCATATTACCAGAACTGTTTTTCTGATTCCTTCTCATTTGGGCAGACTGTTTCAGTGGAAAGATCTGGGGCACAAGGCCGGCTATTCAGGTTCTTTTGTCCCACAGAATGATCCCTTGATGTGGTTTTCTTCCCCTTCTGCTAGGGATGGTGCTTCCTGAGAGTTGAACTGCAGTAATTGTTATTGCCCTGCTGGGTCTAGCCACCCAATGGAGTTACCAAGCTCTGGGCTGGTACTAGGGAAGTGTCTTCAAAGAGTCCTTTGATGTGACCTGTCTTCAGATATCTCAGCCTTGGATATCAGCACCTGCTCCAATGGAGGCAGCAGGGGAGTGAAGTGGACTCTATGATGGTCCTTGGTTGTAGTTTTGTTTAGTGTGCAGTTTTTCTCAAATGCTGGTTGTGGTAGCAGTGAAATTGTCACATGGACAGACTCAAGACCTTTGGTTACCCAGAATGTTACAGATTGTGGAATTAGCTGTTGTTTTCTTTTTTTCTTGGGGTAGGGTTGTTCTTTTATGAGTTGCTATAATGACTTGAGTTGGTTGGCCTTTAACCAGGAGGTGGTACTTTCCAGAGTTGCATCAGCTGCAGTAGTATAGTGGGGATACAAGCTTTCCTTAAGGTCACCTGGATAAGTATTCGAGTTTCTCAGACAACGGGCAGAGCCATAGAACTCCCAAGACATTATGTCTTTTGTCTTTGGCTGCCAGGGCAGGTAGAGAAAGACCATCAGGTGGGGGCAGGTTTAGGGCTGTCTGAACTCAAGATTTTCCTTGGGCAGAGCTTGCTGCAGCTGCTGTGGGGAATGGGGGTATGGTTCTCAGGACAATCGAGTTATGTTTCCAGGAGGATTATGGATGTCTCTGTTGTGTCAAACTGGCTGCCAGGGAAGTGGAGGAAGGTCAGCAGTGATAGGCTTCATCCAGCTTCCATGCAGCCAGCAAGGCCAGTTTTACTCCCACCATGCCCCACCCACAGCACTGAGTTTTATATCCAGGCAGCTGGTGAGCAGGGCTGAGATTTTGCACCCGGGTACAAGCCTGCACACTGAGAAAGCATAAAAGGGCTTTCAGGTCCTGTCCCTCCCTACCTGACACAGCTTCTATGCTCATATCTGCACATCTCATTTGCTCCCCCACCCCTAGATTCTGTCCAGGAAAATTCACACCCAGTTGAAATAGTTATGAAGCTCAGCTGGAAGTTGCCTTCTCCCTGTGCTCCCTCTCAATTTCAGTGGCAGCCCTCCCCAAGGTCCCCTATGAGATAAAGTCAGAAATGGCTTCCTTGGGGAACGGGAGTGCCTACAAGGCTCTTTCTGCTGCTTCTTCTACTTTTATATTTTGCTTGGCTCTTTAAATTCATTTCAGGTCTAGGTAAGGTTAAATCCTTCCCCCATGATCTGGATTTTCAGGTTGCCAGTGAGGATGTATGTATAGAGAAAGACTTTCCTCCTTCACATTTTGAGCACCCACAGTTTTTCGTCTTTCTCATGGAGTTTGCAGTGGCAAGCCGCTTCTTTTCCCCCATCCGGATTCTGAATCTATTTCTGTCATCAGCTCTCTCAGCCTGGTTAAGACCTTTTTGCTGGAGAATCAGTATGATCATTTAGAGAAAAGAAGGCACCCTGGCTTTTTGAGTTGCCAAGAGTTCTTGTGCTGGTTCTTTCTCATTTGTGTGGGCTGATGTTTTTTCAGTCTTTGAAGTTGGTGTCCTTTGGGTGGATTGTTTTGTCTTTTTCTTCATCGATGCCCTTGGGAGTTTGATTATAGTATAAGGTGGGTTTGGTTGACTATCTTCGATTCTAGATTTTTCCTGGGTCTTGGAGGAGTCCCCTCCAATTACTGTCTAGTGTCTGCATTTTTTTGTTGGGTATTCTGGTGCATGGGGCTTGTTCAGGCTGGGGCTGCAGTTGGCCGACAAGCTGTTTCCTTGTCAAGCTGGCCTTAATCTTCTATTCGTGTACTTTCTGGGGAAAGATGAGGTTGCATCCACCAGCAGAGTTCAGGCCGAAGTGGGACAATTTTCTTGGAAACTCTAATGGACGTGACCTATCTGGCTATGGAAGGTGGGAGTGGGTGGGGTTGTCAGCACTGCTATTTAGATATTTCTAGCAAAAAAAAAAAAGGAGCCTGTGCCCCTTGGCAAATTGAGGCAGATGTAGGGCTTCTGGGCTGGAATTTCTAGCAGGTGTTGCCCACCTGGCTGTTGGTGGTGGGAGTGGTAGGGTCATGTGCCTTGCTGATCAAATATTTCCTGGAATATCAGGAGGCTGTGCCCTCCACCTTAGTTCACATAGAAGTGTGGCTACTGGGTCAGAAGCTCTAGCAAATGTTGCCCACCTGGCTACCAGTGGTGGGGGCATGCTCAAGCAGGACAATAGGAAGCTGCACTCTCCAGCTGAGTTCACACAGAAGCAAGACTACTGGGCTGGCAGCTGTAGCAGGCATTGCCTGCCTCTCAGTGGCAGGGGTGGGTGGAGTATAGGTTGGGTTCCAAGAGGAAAAGTGAAAGCTACTAGGACTTTTGAGAGGTGGACCTGAAATTGGTACATTATCATTTTTGCCACATTTTACTGGTTGAAGAAGTCGTAACTCCAGGAAAGAAACATGGGGAGAAGATACGAGTGCCTCCTAAGGGAAAAGCTTACAAGATTCCATTGCAAAAGATCATGGCAAAGATTGCTGTTGCTCTTTTAAACCAATCATCTGTCATATCCACTGCAGTCTGTAAAGAATGTTTGATGATCTTCTTTTATTTGTGAGTTTCTACTTTTAATTATATGTTAATGATTAAATTAACCACCCCACAAATGTTGCCTGAGAACAAATTAAATCATATAATTTTCAATTACTAAAATATGTGGCATATTAAGGATAAATTGTTCATGCTAATAGACAAGATTAAAACTCTGTGGTCATCCTTTTAAAGTGAAAATATCACATTTACATTAATTTCAAGTCTCTGACACTGCTAATCATGGAAAGCTGGCTAATAATGATTCTGTAGCTGAGTGCTCAATAAACTTGGAATGTCCTTTCTGCCCAAATCAGTTAGAAGTATCTACATTTGGAATTTGCCTACCATACCATTACTTCCTTTTCTAAGAGCCAAATTCTTTGACCTTTTCAATAAGAGGAAAGTAAAATATAGTGTCATTGCATTGGCATGAACATATTTTGAATACCTCCTTAAGAAAATAAAAAAAAAGAGAATATGGAGGTTGGCAGGGTTTTAAGGGGTGTGGTTGTCAAGCTGGCATGGAAGTAATACTTTTTTCCCCACAATCAAATCCCTCTTCCTGATACTCCTTAAATCCTGAGTCCCTGGATCTCACTCCTGAAATACACAAGAGAAGCAAGGCCTCTGCAAAGAAATGCCATGGTAGTTGTTGCAGAGAGAGAGAAAGAAGATAACTGGTTTCTTTTCTGGGAAGGAGTCAGTGACACATTGAGGAATAATTACAATTAGATTGAACTGTAGTCTTCTTAACCCTAAACTGAGGTGTTAAGGTTTTTCTTAAACATAAAAGTTTTGATGCCACAGTTCACATGACTACAGCAGGAATGTATTTCAGGGGTTCAGAACACAAATCTGGGGTTACATAGCCTCCCTTAGTTGCCTGGTTCTGCCAGTTGTAAGATACTGAGTAAAGTTATTTAAGCTGTTTTGCTCCGGAGATAACAGATAATAATATATATCTCAAAGGGTTGTTATGAGGGTGAAGTAAGATACTGTCAGTAATTAGTGCAATGACTGGTTCCATTGAATTCTAAATGGCTAGAAGCTACAATTATTATTAGTTATAATTAGCTATTAAAATTAAAAAGCCATAATTCTTTACAAATTATCAAGCCAAACATTGCTCAAAATGAAAGTATTGCAATGAACTTATGAGAGATTATGTACAATTGTATTTATGTATGATATTCAAATGTGTATTTATTTTGAGTATATATCTACAACTCTCTAATTTGTACTGCTTTCGTAAAATGAAGTTAACAATAAGAAAAATAAAAAAAAAAACTATTGTACCTGCTTCAATTTCTGAATCTCATAATTAATTTTCTTATAATTAATTTCAATTTTTGTGTTTAAAAGTTCTCTGCTATAGAGGGCATGTATAATCTTATGTGTTAGGGTGAAGATTATACAGTTTTTCACTTAATTTCAGAACCCATTTATTTCTTAACAAGAGATTTATTTATTTCCATATCACTTATTTGGAGTATCCTTTCAGTTCTTCTCTAATTGTCTAGTGTAGGGTGTTCTAACTCATAGATTTTCATAGTTTTATAAAGCATAAAAAGTTTTTTTCTATAACTGTATTAGTCCATTTTCACACTGCTCTAAGGAATACCTGAGACTGGGTAATTTATAAATGAAAAAGGTTTAATTGACTCACAGTTCTACATGACTGGGGAAGCCTCAGGAAACTTACAATCATGGCAGAAGGCCAAAGGGAAGAAAAGCATGTCTTACATGCCAGGAGGAGAGAGACAGAGAGAGAGCAAAGAAGGAAGTGCCACTTTTAAACCATAAGATCTCGTGAGAACTCATTCACTATCACTAGAACAGCATGGGGGAAACTTCCCCCATTATCCAATTGCTGCCCACTAGGTCCCTCCCTTGACATATGTGTATTACAATTCAAGATGAGATTTGGGTAAGGACACAGAAGCAAACCCTGATGCAAGAGGTGGGCTTCCATTAGGCAGCTCTGCCCCTGTGACTCTGCGGCGTACAACCCCTGTGGCTGCTTTCATGGGCTGCCATTGAATGCCTGTGGCTTTTCCAGGTGCACAGTACAAGTTGTCAGTGCATCTAGGAGGTTGGTGGGCTCTTCTAACAGCTCCACTAGACAGTGCCCCAGTGGGGACTCTGTATGGGGGTTCCAATCCCATATTTCCCCTCTGCATTGCCCTAGCAGAGAGGAAATGAGGGCTCTATCCTTGCAGCATACTTCTACCTGAACATCCAGGCATTTCTGTACATCCTCTGAAATCTAGGTAAAGGCTCCCAAACTTCAACTCTTGTTTTTTGTGTACCTATAGGCCCAACACCACATGGAAGCTGCCAAGGCTTGGAGCTTGCACCCTCTGAAGTAGTGGCCTGAGCTGTACCTTGGGCCCTTTTAGCCATGGCTGGTGCTGGAGCATCTGAGATGCAGAGTGCCTTGTCACAAGACTGCACAGAGCAGTGTGGCCCTGGGCCTGACCCACAAAACCATTTTTCTCTCCTAGGTCTCCAGGCCTGTGATAGGAGGAACTGCTGTGAAGATCTCCCAAATGCCCTGGAGATAGTTTCCCTTTTGTTTCGGGTATTAACATTAGACTCCTTGTTACTTATGCAAATTTCTGGAGCTGGCTTTGGCTTGAATTTCTTCCCAAAAAATAGGCTTTTCTTTTCTACCACATGGTCAGGATGTGAATTTTCCAAACCTTTATGCTCTGTTTTTCTTTTAAATATCACGTCCAGTTTCAAACCATCTCTTTGTGAATGCACTTGAATGTAAACTTTTAGAGAAAGCCAGGTCACATCATGAATGCTTTGCTGCTTAGAAATTTCTTTCACCAGATATCCTAAGTCATCTCTCTCAAGTTCAAAGTTCCATAGATCTCTAGGGCAGGGGCAAAATGCTGCCAGTCTCTTTGCTAAAGTATAGCAAGAGTAACCTTTATTCCAGTTCCCAATAAGTTCCTTGTCTTGAGAGAGAGAGAGAAAAGCAGGAAGTGCCACTTTAAACCATCAGATCTCATGAAAACTCATTCAGTATCACAAGAAGAGCATGAGGGAAACTGCCCCCATGATCCAATCACCTCCCACCATGTCCCTCCCTTGACATATGGGGATTGCAATTTGAGATAAGATTTGGATGGGGACATAGAGCCAAACCCTGTCAATAACCCTCTTACTTTACCCCCACTAAGTGTTAGCTTGGTAGTGTGACATTCTTTCTAAGAAGCATGAACGTTTTTTACTTCTATTGTAGCCCTATAACCCTCATAAAGTACATTTCTGACAAGAAAATATATCCCTCCAATAATAAAATTTCCTTTATTTTTATTTATATTACCTGGTCACTTTATTCATCAGATGACATTGCCATGACAGAGAATGAAATCACAGCCTCTCAGAAGGTTTCTCTTTCAGATGTGGTTATAAAACATAATGGGAGCAAGTTGGGCCTGAAGTGTGAATTTGAGTGAATCTCATGTTCCATCTGAAATTACGGAACAGTTACTTAGCCCTACCTTCAATGCAGAGGCACCTATTTACATGTTGAAATGTATGTATAAAAGGAGTCTGCTATTAGGACATTTAGGAGTAAAGTTCCTTGGGGAGAAATAGTGAGCTTGAGATGACAGAAGACCTTTGTGCTGGGCCAAGAATCTTCAGTGGCTTATTTTTGGGAAATGTCTAAAGCAGAAGTCATGAGGCTTGTTTTTATGAAGAATTCTGTAGTATTTGGGTAGCCATAGGCTTGGAATTTATGTTCAAATTCTCACATAGAATTGAGGGTGTTGGTATTCTCAGTTCTAGGTTGAAATATGTAGCTCCGATGAAAGAGGATTGCTTCAGCTATGTAATACTGCATAACAAACCACCCCCAAACAGTGGCATAAAGCAATAACCACATTTCTTTTGCTCACATTTTGCAATTTGGACAGAGTTTTGCAGGGATAACTCATTGCTGCTTGACTAGGAGTCTGCTGAGCAACTCCAAAGCTAGTGGTTGGAATCATCTGAAGGTTTTTTAATTTTTTTATTTTTTGAAACAGAGTCTTGCTTCATCTCCCAGGCTGGTGTATAGTGCTACAATCACAGCTCACTGCAGCCTGGAACTCCTGGTATTAGTGATGCAGGTTTCTCATGCAGCATCCAGGTTCCAGTCTTAGTGGTAAAGTGGGCTTTTCTCAGGAAAGAAATGATGCTAGTCCTCTGTCCAGTACGCTGCAAACCTTGAAGGTTTTGAGGCAGTTATGAAAGTGATAACTGTTTGCCATGAAAATTTGTGTATCAATGCTAATGTGAATTCATTTGTGCCACAGTCTGCTAAGGCCCAGGGCAATGCAGGATAACATGGATAGCCAATAAAAAACAAAGTATATTGAATCATTTTAAAAAATCAATGAGTAGTTGTCTTTGTTATCATGATTTTATAGAAATTCATAGATAAACATTTTATATTTATACAACCGATTCATGTTATAATTGCATTCTGCTCTTGTCATTTAACTATTTATATAGGCATTAGATTGTCTTTTAACCAGTTTACTTTGCAGAAGAGATTTCAGAGAAATTTGAATTAATTTCTGCTGGTATGACCATTGGTACAAGTTGAATTGTAAGTGCCTTCATTTATGCATAAATCTCAAAATGCTGAGTTCATGTGATAACTTTCATTGTTCTTGACCAACTTTGTCCACCTACCTAAAGCAGAGTCATTGGCAGATTTGGCAGTCAAATCCTATATGCCTATATATATAAATGCATCTCCCAGTTTCTCCACCTCTTTCTCATCAAATACACTGTATTGAACAATGCTAGAACCAATGCTAGACCCCTGGATATCTAATTACTAAGTCTTAGTCACAGCTGTTCACTAAGACTCCGCGACTCTTCACAGCAACTCTTGGCAGTATTTTGCCCCTTACCCTCTACTGATTTATTTCCCTTTATAATCTGTTAAAAAGAAACTTTTCAAAAAGCTTATTAAAAAATTCTGAGCAAATTATATCCACTGGATCCCTTATATAGTATGCTCTATCTTACGTAAGACAGGAGAAAATTTAGTAGATTAGAGACTTTTTTTGGATTTGTTTCATTGGCTCTGTAAACTTTGCAGTGCAGTGGCTGGTTTTCCTTTAATTAAATTCCTAATGGATTTACCCAAGAATTAAAATACTAGTTTTATTAAGATGTGATTTCTCATATTTTGTTTGGAAGCTGCAATATTTTTATAATGTATGCTATATCAATGGCAGTTTTCAGGCATATTGATCATTAGTTTAAATTTAAAATATCTGATCTACCTCACAGAAATTGGTCATAAAAGTAGAAATGCATTCGTGAATTTATTTTCACACACTTTCTGGCCTACGTTGGCTCAGGCTTAACATATTAAATTTACTAAGAGACCTCAGTGTTGGAGCCACAGCTGTAAACAAATTTTCATTCATTCTTTTAAGGTATATACTATTTAAGAGAGAAAACTCGGGCTGGAAGAAGTTAAAAGTGATCATTAAGGGTGGGCGTAAGACATAGTGGAGGAAAATCCCCAAACTGTTATTCTCCCAAGATGGTGCTCACGTGAGCAGAAAGCACAGCAGTTGGTCCTGGCATTGCTGACCACTTGCAACAGATCCCACCTGCAGAAGATTGGGGAAGTGACAGAGAGGTCTGGGAAGTGGGGCAGTATGTTAGACTGTGCCTCAGGTTCTCTGCTTCTGCTGGTCCTCACACCTCACTGCTGGAACCATAGATGAGCCCCACTGCCAAAGTAGCTGTGATTCAATCTGATGCTGACTATCCTCAGGTCAGCAGCTTCTGTACTACCCTACAGATTTTAGAGGGTAGATTTTAGAATTGCATTCCAATCCTAAACCAATCTCTGATGACAGAATTGATACCTGAATCACTGGGCTGCTAGATTTGTCCCGTATCCCTCCTTTCCAGCATACCCTGGCCATCACACAACACACACACACACACACACACACACACACGCATGCACACACACACACACACACACACACACTACCACCTCCACTCCACCCAATTTGGAGTTGCACCAATCAGATTTCCACCTGACCTGCCCCTCAGTTGATTCTGAACCAGGATCACTGGACTTTGGTAGGGTCTCAGGAGTTGGATCTTAAGGAAAAAAAGCGGTGGGGGTGATTCCAAGTAGGAGCCAAGAGGAATAAGGTCTAATTTCGGAAGAGGTTAGCATGGAATTGGAAACTAGGGTGCATTCAAAATATCAAGTCCAGTAGATCAGAATTAAAGTGTAAGCAAATAGAAACAGGTCAGTTGATAGTACAGGTTTGGAAGACAGAGCCTGGCTAGATGTGCTGAAAGCTAGTGTACTAAAGGCTGAAGGCTTTGTTGTGGGTAGTGGACAGCTCTGCTTTCTGCTGGGGTGAGTAGCTAAGGGCACCCCCTAGAATCAGTCTTCTTTTTCTGACTATGTAATCTTTGGTATATTAAATAAATCCTTTGAGTTTCCTTTGTTTTGTCTATAAAATAGCAATAATAGTACTTGCTTGCAGTATTTCACAGGGATTACAGAGGGAAAGTTACTAACAGACATGGCCTGCATAAGTGCTCATCATATGCTGACCCTCAGAACAGCTCTATTACTTACTAGCTTCATGGTCTTGGGGAATTCATTTTACTTTTTGAGCTTCAGTGTCTTGTCTTATGAATGAAGAGGTTAAATTGGATCATCTCTTAGTCCCTATCCAATGCAAACACCCTAAAATCTATTCTAAATTCTTATTTGGTGGCAAAGGAGTCTTGCTCTCTAAGACTATCTTGCAACTACCCTGAAACTCAGCTCCAAACTCACAAATTAGATTAAAACCTATTTTTTAAAAAAAACTCCTTTGAAACATTAAAGCCCACATATATGTTTAAATAACCTTGTCAAATTTGCTCTCCCTGCAGAGGGTTTTTCATTATTCTTTTTCATTAAAATAAAAATCCCTCTGGTTGACTTTCTAAATGTGTTTTCGTTAGGCCCTCAGCCTGTTGTTAACCATTTTCAACCTAATATTAAACTCTGTCCTCTTGAAACTGAATGCTCTGCTACCCCCTGAGAAGTCACCCACAGTAATGATAGAGTAGGCACCTAATATGCTAAATAATAATAATAATATAAAATCAAAATGTATAGTGATCACTGGCTGCTCAATAAGGGTCTGTCACTCACTTCCTTTATCAGTAATTTTCACTATAACATTCTTCTTCTTCGAAAGGGGAGGGGAGAAAACCCTGCACAGCAAATGTCTCCAGGCTCCAGGCTGTGGTAAATACTGTATCTAATATCCAGAAAATGAATATGCAGCCTCTAGGGAAACATATGCAATGAAGGTAAATGTATTGTCAGATTAGTAAGTTTAGTCCTAAGGAAAAAAAGGAACTAATTTGCAAGAGAAAAGAATAGATGTAGTTGGATTTCACCCTGCTGATAAACTGTACTTCCATGACGTTTTCCCTCTTCTTTATTTCAAAAGCTATAGAAGTCAAGGGTTTCCTGTTCCTTTATGTTCCATAAACGAGTTGTTCAGATAAGCAGCTCATTGCTCTATCAACTAATTACTTTCTGTTTTGCTTTGATCTATTATTAAGGCAGTAAATTCCAGCTTCATTGCACCCATAATGTAAAACTCAAATGTAATCACTGTTGCAAAAGGAGATAACAAAGTTGTCGATTTGAAAAAGGCATTTCCTTTTTGGCAAGAAGTCTAGTGTGTGATCCATACGCTTTCCATGTCGTTCAGGCAATTGACTTTGACGTACACCCATTCTAAACTCTATGGATCTTTTGCCAGAAAACAATCATTTAAGAATCCAGCTTCCTTGGAATTTTTATTTATATGTGAAGCCATTTTGCCTGCTATTCTCATAGTTATGATACGCTACTATTCATGAATTAAAGCATCTTTTGAATGTGGCATATGGAATCAGTACTTCATAATCAAATCTTCATGTGTATTAGCAACCTTACTATAAAGTTATAACCTTTTTGTCTTAACCACATTACAAGTTAATCCTTCATAGGCTTTTTTTTTCTAATTCATCTGAACAAATTGAGTTAAAAAATTAGAATTATCCTACAATCTATTGTAGTCTGTATGTTCAAAGCCAAAAGAGCCCTCTGAGAATATTGAAGACCTCCAAGATTACTTTTACTTCAATCTCTGTGAAAACATAATTCACTATCCATTTAGCTTTAGGAAAGTCCATATTTCCAAGATCACATGGAAACAAGAGTTTGATTTCTACAAATGGTTCTATAAACTGAAAGACATTCTGATGACTGACTTGTCTTTGAAATTTGTTTTTTATTTTGTCATCTCCCCTCTTTCTCTCTCCCTCTTCATATTTCTGCATATGTGGATATGTGTACTTTGCCCTTATTTTATTCTCCAGATTGGTTTTGGCCATCAAAGGGATACCAAGAGACACGATTTCCAAAGCATTTCAATCTTTAATGGATGTTTCTCCTCCACACAAGGGCTGGGTAGCTTTTAAGTTTCTATGCACAGTAAGAGAGCAGGCAATCTTACTAGATTAGCTCTTCATTTAATAATGCTTTAATATACATCACTCGAGTTCTACCATTTTACCTTAGGAAGAGTTGATTATCTATTCTGAACTGTCTTTCTTTGTGGTTCTCAAGTATTTTACTCTCTCCCCAACTCTCTCCACTTCACCCTGTCTCCCAGCTTCATGTAACAACTATTCTTCCAATTTTATCTGGGTTTTAAAAGTTGTGTTATTCTAGAGAATCAAGAATTTGGTTCAGAATAAAACTGCCATTTTCCTCCCACTTTATTTTACCTGGCAAGGAGTTTGGAGCAAAGTGACTTTTGGCTTATTTTTGAGAGCTGGGAGTTTGGTAATAATTAACTTTCTTGATAAGGAGAAGGCAGTGAGGAATTTAAAGGCCTCTGTACCTGTTGTATAAATTGGCCAGCAGCCATGTTACTTGTTCTTTTGTAAAAGGAAAAAGATTAGATTTTATATGGATCCTGTATATTGGGAAAGGGCTTCTGGTTTATAAACTGGATTGGAGAGATTTGGTACAGCACAAATAAGGTATCTGGTAAATTTTCAGTTTTTGGTTCCTAGGAGCAGAATTATATGACTTAACAAATAAGGAGGTAGTTGATATTTAAGGCCAATATTACAACCATAAAAGTTAATGACTGTGCAGATTTTTATATTAGATCATTTCTGCTGTTGACGAACCTTGACCCAATTAAATCACTTTAAAAGTTAACTGCAAAGTGCTTTCGGATTTGCATTATCTGCCTTTGCACTAGTAGGAATCATCCTTTCAGTTGTGTGGACTTGAGCAAGGTAGTTGACTTTCTGAATTAACTTATTAGTAAAAAAGAAAAAGTATAGTTTCTGCTCATTAAGCTGCAATAGGATTAAATGTGATCATATAAGTCGATCAGAGATGTAAAATGTATTGGACAGTGTCTGACATAGAGCAAGCACTCAATACGTATCAGCCATCATTATCATTATCATGATCACATAAGTAATTTGGCTCCCAATGTGTTTAGCTTTGGAGAGAAATTACTAATTCAAGTTTTAGTAACTGGAGGGTGGGAGATTTACTGGAAATTGTACTCTTATTTCCCTGTCATCAGTTTAGTCAATCCCAGGAATGTGCTCACCATCAAAAACACTTTTGTTTGAAGTAGTCATTGACAGGTAAGGACTTACTATTGCCATTTTGTTAGTTGTTTTCTGATTGCTTTGTAGTTCCTTCTTTCAGTTCTTCCTTTCTTGCTGTCTTCCTTCGTGATTTGATGACTTTTTGTGGTGATATGCTGTAAGTTCCTTTCTCTTAATCTTTTGTTTATCTACTACATGCTCAAGACCACTTTTGAACCCTCATTGTTGGTAGAACAAGATAAATACTATCAATTATGGTAGGGCTATATGTTAAGAAAAAATATCTTTATTCACCCATTTACATAACTTTTGTTTTCCATTGACTTGTAAAAAAGTAAAACAATAGCAGAAATTTCTCAAATCCATTCATTCCTATTTTTATCATCTAAGTTGTTTGAGCATTCCTGGATATTTTTATGTTCATCAGATTAAAATTTCCTAATTGCACAGTCTACTGCAAAAATGCTTTTGATGTTGGCACTTATTTTTGTCCTATTTTGTCCTATTTAGAGTTTTTAGTGACTTATTAAGGAAGCCTTCAGTGCATATTGCTGAGTTGTATCAGATCACAGAGCATATTACTTCCACCAATGATCACGTAGTGATTTTGAGTGGGGAAGCAGGACTGAGATCTGGTTCTGGCCATCGCAGAAGCCTGTAGTGTTGCCCACCTTGATTCTGTGCTTCTGAGAGGTGGTCAGGTGTATAGCACAGATTGTAGGCTAGAGAAACACAGGTGAAAGGAGAAGAAAGAAGAAAACATTTAGATTGAGATAGAAACCAAGAAAGGGGTTGAACATAAGGAAATAACATTTCCTAGTAGACAGCTGTAGTCACTCTCCTGGGGATTACACCCTCCAGCAGGTCCAAATGAATAGAAAGAAGAGAGCTTACATTTATAGAGTATCAACTATGTGCAAGTTGCTTTATGTAACAAAGACTAATATTTAGAGAATGTTGTATATGTATTACATAATTCAACTTTTGAATTCCGAGATATAAAGTCCATGAAATAGATACTGTTATTATCTCTGGTTTAGAGATGAGGATTTAAAACATAGAAAAGTTATACAACTTGTTCAGGCTATCTACCTGGAAAGATGCAGAATTCGGACTTGAAGTTGGGAAGTCTGTATTTTCTTTTCTGCCATGCTGTCCTCTCAGTTCATTTCTACAGCAACTCATTGCGTGGATAACACTTTCTTGCTGAGGAGGAACCAGAAGCTCAGAGAAGTGGAGTAACGTGTATTTGTCCTCTAGCCTATACCATATTCAGACAGAAGAGGAAACAAGTGTCATTTCAAACATAAAAGCGGCCCATTATTTTTTGGTTAAAGGGAAATGAAGGGCAAGTTTGGATATGGCTGCGCTTGCCCTTTATGCTGACCTGGCTGAGTGAATCCATGAAGATGGTCAGGGAGCTGAGGGCAGTGAGAAAAATATGTTTGCAATCCTCTTAGCACACCTACTAGCTGATTGGAAGCTGGCTAAGGGCTCCAAATGTTCCATAGATGGAAAGAGCTTATTCTCTGTTGCCATAATCCCTGCTATGCTCCTCTCTAACATGCTGGCAAGGAAAGCATCAAAGATCAGAGAGTCAGGAGCCTCCTCCATTCTGAGGGGTGTTAGTGAGAAGAATTTTTTTCTGCCATGTGAGACAGGATTGTTCCCTTGACCTTGAACCCCTTCATAGGCGGGAACTGGAGTGACTTGTTTCACTCAGCCCACCACTGGCCATTCCTCATAAGAGGGAGTGTGTGAGCAAGAGAATGTGGGAATCGGAGCAAATGAACGCTGGAACCAGCTGGTCCCTTCTCTCTGGCGGTAGCAGGCTTTGTGTGGGCCCTGCAGTGGCGCTCAAGCCCCTGCCCTCTCCACACCCATGTTCTTGTCTCACATCCAGGAGGAATGAGGTCACATGAACGGACTGAAGGGTAGTATATGCAGAAGATTTTTTTGGGCAGTGGGAGCGGCTGTCAGCAGGATGGGAAGTTGGAAAGGAGATGGTGTGGGAAGAAGGTGATCTTTCCCTGAAGCTACAGTGTCTGAAGTTAGCTGCATCTATCTGTAGTCTCAGACACTAAGTTACTTCTCTGCTCACCGCTCAGTCACTTGTATCCTTGCCCCTCAGCCACCTGTGTTGCTCTGCCAGCTGAAGTCTTTTTTATGGGTCCTGGATAGGGGCATGGCATGCCAAAAAGGTAACATTCGGGTGGAAAAATGGGGTCAGCTGTTTTCACTTAGGGTTGTGGTTCCAAGCTTAAAGGTGGGGGTTTAGCTGGGAGCCCAGCCCTTCTACATCAAAAAGTAAAATGAATTCCCCAAGACCATGAAGCTAGTAAGTAACAGAGCTGGCCAGACTAAAACAAATGCAGAAGAGGGGCAATAAGACAATCAAAGTAGGGGAGACAGAAAGAGAGAAAGAAAAGTAGCTAAAAGAGAAGAAAGGAAGACAGGAAAAAGGAAAGAAGCCCAGGGCTGGAGTTCGCTCATTCCCACCAGAGGGGAGAACTGGCCTGCTATGGATGTCTCCTTTTGTCCTGCTCCTAGGTAGAAAACGTATTCATTCCCCTCAGGGCTCTGAATCCTGCACCAGTTGAAAATTCATTTGAAAAATCAAATTGTGTCTGAGAAACAAGCACCTCCCGAAAGGCCCTGGAGGTCAGAACAATCAGGATTTAAATTAATTGCTTAATGGAAAAAAAACATTTCTGAGAACAATGCAGATAATTTGCTAAACCAGGGTATGTTTGTAACTCTTTGAAATGAATTGAATTGCTGTTTTCAAGAATTAAGGCTTACAGAGAGATTGTGATTGAAATCCCCAAAGTTAAGTATTAATTCCTTAAAGCAATTGGTAATTAGTGAAGAATTGTGCACTTACAGTCAGTATTACATTCAACACTTAATTATACACTGTCTCAAATTGTTTCCTAGATGTTGTATGCATGTTAGTCTTGTCTCCCAAAACCTGATCATAAAGTCAATGAGAAAAGTGCCGACTTTCTTTTCTTGGAGTTTTATTGGTGTCTCCCACTGTAGGTAGCGTAGCACTGAACACAGACGGATAATCAAAAGTTGATGGATGCTGACTGAGATAAATCAGTGAGTTTAGAAAACATTGGCCTTTTGAAGGAAAATTCATTTAGTTATCCCAGCATGCCAAGAGCAGGGCACATTTCTCAGGAGAGACAAAAAAGTGAATGAATATATTATGGAGCTAAAGATTGCATGTGCTAAATGGAGTAGAGAATTTGAAAGGAGACATCGTATTTGAGTGGAAAGGAATTGTAGACAACTCAAGGTCAGGCATTTGCTGTGGAGCAACTTGATTTGGTTTCTGTTGATTTATCTATGTTTTACAAAGATTGAAAATAATCATTAGGCCTGGAAGGGGATTGAGATCAGAGGACTCCAGTGCTACATGACTGCCTCATGATTTTCTGGGACCTCTACGCTTTTCAAAAGCTTAGTCATGATTTGTGTATTTAAAAAGGCAATTAAAAAAATGAGATTTTGCTACTATTCATTTGTAAGTGACAAAAATAAAGGACTTACCATTGTGTTTGCTAAGTTGAAATTCATTCCTCCATGTCACAGGCATATTAAAAAAATCATCTCTGCTGTTAAGAATGTTCGCTCGTATTTTTAAATGTTTTTGTCTTCAGCTTAAAAACATTAAAGGCTTGCATGATAATGATAGCTCTCTTTAAAAGAATGCTGAAGAATTGACCATGTTTTATATGTTTACTTTAATTTTGTATGAAAGGAGGCAGTGGTGATGGAAGGCTGGGAAAATATAAACAAATCTACTTTGCAATAATTATAAGGTAACCAAGCAATGACTGCAGATCATATTACTTTACATCGATTCCAGGCAGTACTCCACACTAAGGGACAAACCCTCTAGGAACTTGCAAGTATCTATCTGTTGACTTATTTCCCACTACTCTTCATATTACATGCTATATTCCAGTAACTTCAGATTGCTGTGCCCCCCAGAACACAACATATTTTCTTAGTGCTGTGATTTGGCTTGGCCTAGAATTTCTTTCCTATTCTTGTTCACTCTTATTCATCCTATAAGACTTCTACTGGGCAAACCCTTCAATGTCTCCTTCTCCCTACATCCCCAGATTAGGCTAGGTGTCCTAGTAATATCTCTATGGCATTCTTATTACTCTAACATGCCCCAATGCCATCTCTTTCTGTATTATGTTAAATATCGAATTATATGTCTATCTTCTGCATGTGTTGGGGTTCTGTTTTATTCCCTAACAGCTTTTTGGAAAATATATATATATATATTTTAATTCTCTTCACATAAAGTGCTATTTTCCCTGGTCTATTGTCTTTCCCTCTTACCCCAATCCTCAACTGACCTTACATCTTTTTTCTTCTTTCTTCTTCTAACTGCCCCCGCTCCCCTTTTGCTTCACATCTACTTTGTCTTCATGGTGACCATGATAAATGCAGCAGAATGAGCTTTAAAATAAATGTTAGCTTAAAAAGTATAATTAGCTAAAAATGGCTTTATGTTTTCAATTCCTACATCTGCTGTATTTCCTATTATACTTTAAGCTGCTTAAGCATACACGTGAAAACAAATGAAGTCTTTGATTTTGGTTTACTTGCCTAGTAGCAATAGAATAAAAGACATTGTTTTATGATATAGGGAGGGATATAAAATTATTATTTTTATTATTGACTTGATCCATGGGGAGAAAAAATTATAGGGTTTTGTACTTGCCCTGTCTCTTTCTCTCTCTCTTTTTTTTAAAGACATATTCAACGTTTCCCTTTATGCCTCCAAATTCCTTTTCGAAATGAGAACCAGAGAACATAAAGTGTTACTTGATAATTGCAGCAAATGTTCCAAAATTTTGTATGATGTTATGGTTATTATAAGGGAAAAAAAGCCAGAAGAGATAGGAAGAAACAATGTTAAAATGAAGAGACACATACATATGACACATACATATATAGACAGAGACCACTGTGAAGGCAAATATGGAATAATGGAATAACGGCAAAAATATGTACTTCACATTCTGTTTGATGTAATTTTTCTTTCCAGTTTGCTATATTTTTATTTTTTGCTGTGCAATTTACCCCATCTAGTTTAACATCATTTTTTCTATTTATTTAGAGGGAGTAATAATATATATTTTGCTGTGTTACAAGTGGGGTTAAATGAAATATCCATTCTAGAAATATGCACTGAGTCCCTGTAATAGATACTGGTTTCTGCTATAACAGTTTGCTTTTGGTGCTTACCCCATGCTTTCATCAAATTTATCTTATGATCACTGCTTGTGCCCATCTGTCATGGACTTGATTTTCATCTTATGATACTCTGAATAAAGAAGCAGAGACAGAGAGGGAAGTGTTGCAGATAGAAAAACAGACTCACGGGCCTGCATGGAGAGGTAGATATTCTGCACAAAAATGAAGAGGAAATAGACACAGGAAACACGCTTCAAAGGGAATTGCTGTATCTTTTGGCTTAAAGTTTTAAAAGTCATGTTGTATTTTCACAAAGATTAGCAATATAATGACAGTCTTTCCCTTCAACTGTGTGTGTGGGGGCTACAATATTTGGCCAAGAACTGGTGATTTTCTATGCTGGCTGAAAAGAGACCAGGAGAATACATAAGTGGAAACTGAATATCATTGGATTCTTTAGTTGATCCTCTATCTGACCTACCATTTCACATACCTCTCAACATTAACCGTTGTTATCATGATGGAGCTATTAATAGAATCATAATAGGTATAGGCCAATAAAAGATTCAGGAATCACATTGCATTCCATTTATTTCTATCTTTCAATTTCTAGTGATATTTTCACAATCTTTGAACACATTTTTATGGTGGAATGAATATCTGTGCAGAAATCAAAATCACAGAAATACATGGAAGAACATCTGGCTGATTCAGTCATGTTAATATTTGAAGTCAAACTTGGCTTATTAGTATTTATAAATTGAAAATATGTCCTGGGATTTTGTCTACCAATCTCTAGTGTGGCATTTAATGATTGGATTATTTGATTTTTTTAGTTATATAAATACTGTGGCTTGTATCTATTGTTATTTGAAAACAAATAAGTCCTTGAAAACCAATTTATCACTTGTTATTTTCTTCCCCTTTAGGATAATAATACTCAATTTACACATTTGCTTATATTTACATAGAGCTCAAATATGTGATTACAGAAAAGGTATAGAAATTGATGTTTTGCTCATCTTAGCTTAGACCATTTTAAAATTTAAGTCTGACATGGTGAAACCCTGTCTGTACTAAGAATACAAAAATTAGCTGGGTGTGGTAGCATGCAACTGTAATCCCAGCTACTTGGGAGGCTGAGGCAGGAGAATCGCTTGAACTCAGGAAGCAGAGGTTGCAGTGAGCTGAGATCATGCCACTGCACTCCAGCCTGGTGACAGAACGAGATTCCATCTTTGAAAAAAATATATATATATAAGACTCTAATAAATGAAAGGTGCTTGTACCATAATAACTATACAAGTACCTAATGAGTTTCATAATCACTGTGATTGTGAATAAGAAAGTATGTGCCTCTGTCATGTACTAGTCTCAGATGGGCTTGACAACTAAATCTTAAAAATATATATTTCAAGTGATGTTTAGTTAATAGTTATAGTTACCTTTATTAAATACATATATTTTCACAGACAACAACGTATCTGCATATACTATCTCATTTAATACTTTCAAAAAAGCTTTAAGCTAGCTAATTTTTGTAACTGATTAAAAGGTGAGGAAACTGAAATTTGTTAGTCCCATGTCTACTAAGTGGAAAAGCTAAGATTTAAATCTAGGTTTGTTTGATTCTAAAACCTGAAATTTCTGTCTATTAGTTTAATTGATGCTCCAAACATTCTAACAAGGTAAAAGAAATTTAGTAATGTCTTTGGCATATATTATTTTATTAAAATATTTTATTAAAATTATTTTTATTTTGTTAAAATCAGCTATTTTATCAAAATAGTTCTTATTTTATTAAAATATTTTATTAAAATTATTTTTATTTTGTTAAAATCAGCTATTTTATCAAAATAGTTCTTATTTTATTAAAATATTTTAATATTTTATTTTATTAGAATATTCCTTAATAAATATTTTACTAAAATATGATGTTATTTTAGTAAAATATTTCTTAAGAAAAACATATTAATACTATAAGAGCTTGCATCTTTCCTGTCTGAGAATAAATTATTGCTACTTGCCACTTTGGAATCTTCTGAGAATGCCCAAAACCTTGGTTCAGAGAGTCAATAACAAGACGTCTGGGGTATCTCTGTCCTTTAAGAGACAAGCTCTGACCATATCTAGGGCAAAATGTTGCATGACATTCAAAGTATAAAACAGTTTGTAGAGCTACCTACAGAACTGCTTTTTTTGATTAGCTTGATTCCATTGCTTGTCCTTCCATTTCTTCACCATAATCATCCCACCAACCTGAGAATCTTGGATACATGAGATAAGCAAGCACATTCTTCAGAGTTTTTTGGGGGTGAGTCAGATGTTTACATATTACTACTTTTAATTTAGTGTATAGATTGGGTGGCTCATTCGCTTTGCCCATCATCTCAGTCTTTGTCTTTGGCTCATGATCTAGTTAATTCTATTTCCCAAAGTAACCCTCATTAGGTGCATCATGTTATCTTTCCTTAGACCTCCCGTCATCACTTTCTAACATCTCTTTTGGCTCCCACTCAAAGAGGAAGGATAGTTCAGGATCATGGCTCCCCAACCACTAATAATCCATGGAATAGACAGCCTCTTGATCCCATGAGCAGTTGTCCTCATGGTTTCCATTCACAGACATTTCCATGAATAATACCTGTCATTTTGGGGGCACCCTGGTCTTAATGAAGAACTCTGATTTGTTCCCAGTCCTTTCCTCTCCTTAGTGTTTTTACACAGCCGTTTTCACTACCCTGACTCCTCACTTGACTTTTATTTCTCTGTTTTGAATTTCTTCGAGGCAGATCCCAAAACTTGTTATATCTACCTCTTTCTGATTTGTCAGTCTTTTAAAAGCTGCTTTTTCTCTTCTCATATTTATCATATTTTGATAATTAAGTGAACATTCTTTGAAAACTTCTGACCAAAAACTTTTCACTCTGAATATTATTTTAGCAACATCTGTTCTTTTGTAATGTTTTTTTGATTTGTGGCTACTTTTGCCCTATCTGGGGCCCTGCAGATTTGATTCTTAAGACATTTCATCTGTGATTACAAAGAGAGTCAATATTAAGCTGTATTTCTGCCTTCAATTTTCTAGTGTTTCCAAAAGCTTATTTCCCTTGTAAACTAGCAAGCATAGAGGCAGCCTTGGTAGAGGTTAGGTACTGTTGCCTATAGGTAAGGATAAAACTGTAGAGAGTCAAAGTTAAATTTGAAAAACCTCTAAAAGGTTCATAGAGCACAAAATGGATGCTTTTAAAATACAATCCTGTGCAGCATTACACACCTATAAATATATAATGTATACAGTGATGTTCCTTTTTAGAGTGAACAAGTGGTTGGCTTGTGTTTAAGAGCTATGGTGAGTCAAAAAAGTATGTATGTGGGTGTATATATATATGTGTAAACATGTGTGTGTATATATATGTACATATATTAATCTTTAAATATTTAAATTACATTCAATGCAGTAAATTGCTCACATACACAGCCATGCTGGAAATGTAAAAGATTAAAATAATAAGAGTTACACATCTACCATTTCACACTCATTTTAGGATAAGGTATGCACCTGCTGGATGTAGTGGTAGACAAAATTAACTGCACTACTTACAGTTTTTATTTTTACTTATTTTTAATTTTTTGATTACTTAATTACAGGCATCATAAAAATAGATAAACAAGTAAGATTGAATTCTCGGCATCATAAAAATAGATAAACAAGTAAGATTGAATTCTCCTGAATTAAGTGATTATATGATGTAACTGCCAGGTTCATATTTTTCATATTTTATTTCATCTAAGTATAAAGTCTAGTAATACTGGTTTCTGTATCTTTTCAGTAGTTTCAGTCAAGTGTTCTGATTTCATTTAACAAGGATAATGAGAGGAAAATCCATGGTTTAGATATGTACCTTGATCTGTAGTTCAGATCAGTGCTTGATTGGTAAAAAACCACTGTGGTTATAAGATGGGGTGATAACAAACCTCTAAATCCTGTAAATCTAACAAAATATTATAAAGACAAACCTCTAAAATGACAGCAAATATCATAATTACCAGTCTTGTTATTTAATTCTGCTTTATGGAGCTTAAAATAATGATCAAACTTCAACTGTCACCTCTTGTTTCACTTCCAATTTCTTATCTACTATATATTTTTATGTACATAAATCTAAGCTGACTCTTTCTGTTTATTGACAAAGGTGTACACTGTCTCTGTTGCCCCAGACTCACACAGTAATGGTGTCAGAAATTTTAGGTAGGAGTATCTTAGATTTAATCTGTTTAGAAGGTGAACAAGATTGTTTCTTCTGAAGCCGTATTTGCTGATAAAGCATACGCCCTTTTCTTCATTCCTGTCTTTCCTTGGGGAAATCCTAGGGAACTCAGTAAAACTTAACTTTAGAAGCACAAGTAATAGAACCAAGTGGAGTGGGGACAAGAACAGCTCCAAGAATTTGAACTGGGGATTTTATTGGGGTCAGGGCTCTCTCTTTCTTCCCATCTTTCCTGTCTGCTTCTTTCTACTTGTTGGTTTTGTATACTCTTATATCAAATCAAGCTTTTTCCAGGATTCACTGAACACAGAGTTAGAGAACAGAGCCATGGGCATAATTTCAGTTTAGTGAGTGAAAATCAGTTTCCCTGTAGATAGTTTAAGAATCCTCCTGTAGAGGAACTGTGTTGGCCTTGTTTGAGCCAAATGGTAATGCCTGGGCCATTCATCATGCCAGGCCACTGTTACTGGGTTCCATGATTGGTGTGATTGTCACAGGCCCTTTGCTAGGGTCAGTGGGAAGAGAATACTGTGACTAACAACCTCTAAGAGAACTGTGTGGTTGGAATTTGTGAGGACCAATTTGCTGAAGGAAATATGACTTGTTTCTAGAAAAAGAGGAAAAAGTGATGGGTAGATGGATAGATAGGAAGCAGAAAAAAATAGTAGTTGTTCAATACAGATTGACTATATTAGTTTTCTGTGCTGAATAACGAATTGCTACTGATTCAGCAACCTAACGTAATATTCATTTCTTATCTCAGTTTTGGCATGACTGAAGTCTGGATATGGCATAGCTGAGTTCTCTGCTCAGCATCTTATACATCTGAAATCACATTGTCAACCAGGGCTACCTAATAATCTGGAGCTCAGCGTCTTCTCCCAAACTCACTAGTTGTTGACAGAATCACTTCCTTGGGATTGTAAGACTGAGGTCCCTGCTTTTTTGTTCTGTCAGTCAGGGGGCATTTTTATCTACTGGAGGTCCCCCTGCCACATGGCCTCATCCAAAGCAGTTTGTTTCTTCAAAGTCAGCAGGTGAATTTATCCCTTTGAATTTCCCTTTTAGGAAAGATGTTGACCCTCTTTTAAAAGGGTCACCTGATTAGGTCAGGCCTATATAAGATAATCACTCTTTTGATGAACTCAAACTAATCTGGGACCTTAATCTGCAAAATCTCTTGACCTTTGCCATATAATTTAGCATAATCACTGGAGTGATAACCATCATAATCATAGATGGCACCTGGATTCAAGTGGAGAGTGTTATGGGTGATGTGTACTCTAGAGGATAGAAATGTTGAGGTATATCTTAAAATTTTGCATACCACATCAATGTTTCCTGGAAATAGATACAACGCATCAAAAATTAGAGGATCCCAACAAATTATACAGAGGTGTATATAAATTCATTTACTTGGCATAAGCTTTATTTTTGTTTGCAAATTCCAATTAATATTATGCTGTATAAAGTTGCTTCAAAATCTGTGGTTCCAAATAATATACAAAGAGTCATCTCTAAGCTTCTCTCACATCAAGTTTTTATCCTTAATTTTCCCTCAGCTATGCCTTGAAATTTCCAAAAAAGTGGCTTCTACCTGTCAGTATTATCTAGTTTCATGTCTCTGAGGTGTCCTAGAGAAAATTATTTTTAAAGTCCATTAAAGCCAATTGCAGTATGTGAACCAGGGTCTTGGTCACCAATCAATTACGGAGCCGTCGCTACTTCTTAGATTCTTCCGTTAAAGATCCATGATTGCTTTTAGGAAAATGCAAAAAACGTGGTTTTGGTTGACATAGGGAGTTGTGGTCTTTGGAGAATTGAAATGTTTCAACCTATGCTGTTTGTAATTTAGGCAGTGCATAGAATACAACTTTTCTTTTTTTGCATTGCTGTAAATTTTCATATATTTTAATTATTTGAAATATGCATATTAAGTATTTGCTTTGTTCCTAAAACAGCATCAATTGCTCTACAATTTGGAGATATCACATGAACAGAGGGAAAATGCAGTAAGTGGCCTAAAGCCGCCCCTTAGGAAATCTAAGGCTATATCTGGATCCATAAAATCTTTAATCAGTCAGGTGAATGCTTTCTTTCTTTCTTTCTTCAAAGAGAAATTCTTCTCTTTGCTCTCCCCCTACCCATGAATGTATTGCTAAAGTGACTAACTGAATGCTCTTATAATCCTGGCCTTGGGTAGTTTAAAAAATATATATTTTAATAAATGCTTCAAGTCAAAATACTCTCATTTACAGCTGCTTACTAAACTAAAAATGGCTCATTGTATATAACAATTATGACGAAGTTAATAATAATGAAGACTTTCATTTGTTTAACAATTTTTAAATGTTTTTGAGGCTGTCAATAACAGTATAGGTTTAATTTAAGCTGTATTTTCTGATTCTAACGTATTTTCTATTACTATGCTATAGTCAGTATTTTCATAGTATATTTTTTGTTCAGAAAGATGAACACACACATCCACACACACGTACATGGAAAAGGGATAAAGAAAGAGAGAGAGAGGGAATTTTACCCCTACCACTTCTCTGTAAACATATATCATTTAGACTGAATGGAAAGAAAAAATATAATTCTAAAAAATACATATTTCGTTGCCCCAAGATTGTTTTGATATTTTGAGGCAAGTGTCATTTATATTCCTGGGAATTCCATTCCTAAATTAATACATTAATAAACTCTGCAAGTGCTCAAGAATTCTGGGAGAACTATCTACCCTCTCTTCATTTATGATGCACAACTATTGGGAATATTTCTGGCTCATTTAGCTAGACACTGGAGAATGCCTCTCCTTCACCAAATATGAGACATACTCTAATCCATTCATATGGCATGTTCTTTGAGTATATTAAGGGATCAACACCTACTCGATGCACCAGGCTTTGTGAGTACACATAATCTGTGTTTCCAGAGAGCAAGTGGATACTTAATGAGTGTGGGAATGGGAAGATCAATTATTTGTCCCATTTCTCTACTTCCTGATTTGGTGTTGAAAAGAACATATATATCTATCAGCACTTCAACCCATTTTACGTTAGTGTCAGAATTAAAATAGAAAGGACATTTTGTCTGAAAGCTCAATTTTGGAACAAAGCGTTCTTGGAGCTTAGGTCATTGAGATATGGCTATGAGTGGGTCATAAAACTCAATCATTTTCCATTACCTAGAAATTGATTGTTCAGCCAGAATAGTTTAAAATCCCTCTTATCTCCTCCACAAGTTCCCTGAAATAATCTCTGGAAGCATTTGGAACTTTACTTCCTAGCCTTTTCTCTTGGTATTTCTTCATCTAGGGTGTGTGTGTGTGTGTGTGTGTGTGTGTGTGTGTGTGTGTTTCTCTCCCTTCCACTGTGGAAAACCTTCCTATTATTCAAAACCCAGTTTAAGTATCATTTCCTCCAGCCCATAAATCCTTAAGTTCCAATTCTAATTCTGACTTTTATTATTAAATGCCTAGTACTGTTCTTTGATATTTTATGGATACACATATTGTTTTCATAATGGGATTATGAGTTCTATGAAATTAGAGACTTTCTTTTATGTTGCCTTTTTGTTTTTAACCTCCCATTACCTATAGTATAAAACTAGATGCTCAACAAAATCTTTTACAATCAAAATCAATAGAGCTCTTGACTCATCTCAATAGCTGTTTAAATTTATATATTACTTTCTTTTTTATTCCACACAATGACTTTACTTCTTCCTAATGCATTACTTGAATGTATATTTTACATGTGAAATGTGGGGAAACATGCTGGGGGAAGACTGTGAGTTTATTGTGAATAAAGCAAAAATCATAGGATGGAGAGCTGGAGCCGAACTTCAGGTAGAGGTGAACTCTAATGGGGATTCAGAAGCTGATAAAATGTTATACCGTCTATTTTATAAAACGATGTTAGTTACCCTTTATTGCTGAGGAATTAAATCAGCCAAATATAAGCAAATTATGTGATAAAGTCCAGCTGAGAAGATTACTCTCATGTTGAGTCAATTTTGATTAAAGGCTACGAAGACTATTAATGAAAAATTATCATGTTCACCTGCATTGACACAACTCTATTATTTAATTTAAATTCAAATCACGCTCAAGGACTTTGGTTTCTAGTCAGAACAACTGCACCATTCCTGCCACTCAGAGTACCTTAATGGCCTTAGTAGCTGAGGTCCTCACAGCACTGGCAAGAGCAACATGGCATTGGAATGGGAGGGCTGGAGTAAGTTTCTTCCACAAAAAGGTAACATTATATGCAAGGTATTTAATTAATTGTGACCTTGAACAGGTCACTTGCTTTTCTGAGTCTTAGTTTACACATTTAGATGGTAGTCACACATTTTGGGGCCTAAAACACCTTTTCCTCGTCTTATATCCATAACTACCCAGTGAAGCAGTTCTCATTTCACAGATGGGAAAAATGATAATTAAATTAAATTAATTTGGTGACTGGTGAAGGTAGCACAGCTAGTAAGTGGTGGGGTGAAGAGCCTGATTCTGAGCTCCTGCCTTCAAATACTCTCCCTTTTCTTCCACCACAAACTATTCCTCTATCTAGCGGATAACACAGTGGATTACACATTATCTTTCTGAAAACCTCCATCAAAATGCAAATCCAAATATCTCACCTATCCAGTTTAAAATGACTTAGCTTAGTACTGTCATTAATTTATCAATGTAGGATTTGTCCTGCTTTTCTATACACTAGTGGTAAAGAAGATGTGTGTTTGTGTGTGTGTGTTTAAAGACAACACAGGCAAATTGATAATATTAACACCCCTGAAGGGTGAGAATTTAGAATTTCTCATTCTTCATATTTATTTCACTTTTTAGGTTCACTGTCAAGTCAATACAAACACATACCTGAAAACACAACTTACTGGTTGTGACATTATCACATATGATTTGATAACAAAACAAAGGCAGAGCTGATGGTTTCTATTAGCTACCAGCCCTGTGACATAAGCTGCAGATGTGGATGAATCTGGGCATTTGAGCTGAATTGGCTACAAAAATGCTTTCTTAGCGGTGCCCGTGAACCTCAAAGGGTACGTCAAGCAACGTATCAATAATCCAAAACTTAAGGTGTTAGTCATGTACTAAATATTTTAATGGAAATGATTGCAAACAAATACACTTAAAAATCTCCATAGACAAGGAAACAATTTAGTGAAATTTGGCTTGTTTTAGCAGAGAAGCTTCTTGACACGTAACATACATACATCATGGCAATGTATATCAATGTCAAAAACCATTCTATTTTAGTTAGCACGTATAGCTTGTGTCTCAGGAATTTTAGAATACTCTCGGTGAATATGTTATATACCTCTTACGAAAATGCTTTCCAAATGCACTTGTTAGAATTCTGAAAAGTACAAAGAACATTCAGTAACTATCATAAAGAGATCGCTTGCATAACCACCACTCAGGTCAAGAAAAAAAACATGGCAGGGACACAGCAGCCTCCTTTATGTACCCTCAGATTACGACCCTCTCTCCCTTTCTTCTTTTGAAAGATAACCATTATCCTGAATTCTAACAGCAGGTTAGTTTTGCCTATGTTGGAGTCATACAGCATGCAGTATTACATTATTTTGTGTCTGGTTTCTTTTGTTCAACATTACTTGCAAAATTCATCCTTGTTGCTGAATGTGGTTGCACTTTATTTATTTTTATTTCTTTAATGGCATTTTTTTTTTCTGTAGGAACATGCCACAATTTGTGTATCTACATTACCGTTGATCAATATTGGGGATGTTTACACTTTTGTAAGCTGTTACATAAAATGCTTTTGGACTACTACTTCCAACCAATATGGAGTAACAGGATGGGATAAATTATTCCATCTGAGATAGTAACAACAACAAAACTGGACAAGATATATAACAACTGTTTTCAAAACACAAGATGTTAGACAATGAAGGGCAGTGATATCTATGAGAAATAAATGAGGTGGCCAAACAACTGATTACTAAATGAGTTTGCAGGCCATGGTGCGGGAACAGAGATCCCAGGTGGACTCCCTGGGTTTGCAAGAAAGAAGACCAGAGAAGCGACAGCTACATAGGGAGAATTTTATGAATCTTCAGAGTCTCTCTGTGTATTCAGGAGAATACTTATCAGCATGTGCATGTGAGGAAACTATCTGAGGTAAATGGAAAAACTACCTGAGAATATTAGAGAAAATATCCTGCCCTCACACAGGGCTGGAAACAACACCTGATCCATCCAGTCCAACTGGAAAATCTGATTATTCACGGGGCACTGGGTGGAGTACTTTGCAAAGTCTTGCTTTGGTAGTATACTCAGCCCTAGATTAAACATTGCTCTTTTCTCATCTAATGAATCTTAAAAGGAGGACCAGCCATATAATTTGAGCGACCCAATGCCAAATGGAAATGCCAGACCCCCTTACTCAAAATTATTAAAACTTCCACGTTGGCAAGAGTAGAGTACCAAATCAAGCCTACAGCCTCTAACCTTTGGTCCTGTGTGACTGACCAGGTCATATACCTGTGAAGTAGTCCTGCTTAAAAGCAAGACTAGAAAGTATCAAACTGTTTCCAAGTGACTTAACTTTGCCTCTCAAACCTACTAATGTGTTTTTTTTCTTCTTTCATATTGTTTTGATTCTTCATATTCATGATCATTTTTATTGACTGCTAGTTATTTTATGTGAAAAGTTTAAAAAATAATTTCCAGCTTAGCATGATGGTATCTTTCTCTAGAGAGGATATGTGGTTTTGTCAGAGGTGTGTGAACCAGAGCAACTCCATCTTAAATAGGAGCTGGGTAAAATGAGGCTGAAACCTCCTGGGCTGCCTTCCCACACAGTTAAGTCATTCTAAGTCACAGGATGAGATAGGAGGTCAGTACAAAATATAGGTCATAAAGACCTTGCTGATAAAACAGGTTGTGGTAAAGGGGCAAGCCAAAACCCACCAAAACCAAAATGGTGACAAGAGTGACCTCTGGTTGTCCTCACTGCTACACTCCCACCAGTGCCATGACAGATTACAAATGCCATGGCAATGTGAGGAAGTTACCCTATATGGTCTAAAAAGGGAAGGCATGAATAATCCACCCCTTTTTTAGCATATCATGAAGAAATAACCATAAAAATGGGCCTTCAGGTCTGCTCTTTGAGTCTACGGAGTAGCCCTTCTTTTATTCCTTTGCTTTCTTAATAAACTTGCTTTCACTTTGCACTGTGGACTCGCCCTGAATTCTTTCCTGCGTGAAATCCAAGAACCCTCTCTTGGGGTGTGGATCAGGACCCCTTTCCTGTAAGAGTTTTTTTTCTTTTTATTTTTTTTCTGGTAATTTGTTTGGGGCAATTGAAAGCTAAGATTTTCTTAATTTAGTTTTGTGCATTGAGTTAATTCAAAGTTAGGCCTCAGTACATAAATCACCTGCTTCCTGTTCAACCTCTCTGTTAGTGTGTGATCCTTCAGTGTTCTGACCTAAAGCTTGCAGTTTTGAAGAGGCCTCAACTTTTGAGGACCCTGGAGTCCAATTTTTTTTTTATTTTTAGTTTCGTCCCTTTGTCCTGTTGGAAGTTCTGATCAGCTTCTTATACATTTAGCTACCTCTTCCTGAGTTAGCAACTGCCGGTAGGGAAATCTTAACTCCTCACAACTACCCAAGGATAATTCTTTTGGTTAGGTTTAAGCAATAGCTTCATTTTTAGGAGAAATGGCAAAATAAATTTTATGGTTTTCTATGGGTTAGATACATTTACAAATCTTAGTATTTCTAACAATCCTATTAGCTAGTTAGTAGTGTAACTTCCTAGTGGGGTCTTCCTGCCCACTGCACAGACAAAATCAATTCACTGAGGCCACAGCATTGCAAAATAAAGAATGACCTTAATGACCTTAGTAGCTGAGGTCCTCCCAGTACTGGCAAGAGCAGCATGGCATTGGAATGGGAGGAATCAGTCTCTCAAATCAAACACTCATATCAATCTCTCTGAAAATTTGGAGGCTAGGATTTTTTCAGGATAGTTTGTTAAGCCAGGGAGTCTGCTTCTATATGGGATTACAGGACCAGTTGGTGGGTCCAGGTGGAGCCACTGGTCGTCAGAAATGCAAAAACCTGAAAAGACATTTCAAGAGACCAGTCTTAGGTTCTACAATATGTATGTTATCTCAGGAGCAACTGGAGCAGTTACAAACCTTGTGACCTCCAGAATAATGGCTGGTAATCATTTATGTTTACACCTTGGCAGAATTTAGCCTTCTTATCCTCCTAGCCTGGTGGTTTTTCATTAGCTTTACAAAGGTGGTTTAGTTTGGGGGAAGGGCTGTTATCATTTAAACTCTAAAGTCTCTCAATGTTAGCTTGGTCTTAGACCAGGAATGATTAAGGGCAGCTTGGAGGTTAAAGGCAAGATCGGGGTTAGTTAGATCTGATCCCTTTTATTGTCATAATTTTCTCACTGTTAAAATTTTTGCAAAGGCAGTTTCAGTAATATCTTTATTTTAGAGAGCTGGAATTCTTTTCTCAGATTGCTTAAATAAGGTGCCCCATATCACATAATTAGTAAGTGGCAGAGTCAATAGAATCTGGTCTTGCTGACTTCAAGCCTATTTTCTTTAAACAAACTTAATTCTCTCATTTAATGTAATAGGGAGTGTAGATTTTACAAGTAATATTGGTAATGTTATAGATGCCTCTAGAACTAAATTTAAAAACCATACTTAAGTAAAATAACTAAGAATATACAACGTGAAGGGAGTCTGCTTTGGTTAGCTCGAGCTGCTATAACAATACCATAGATTGAGTGGCTTAAACAACATTCCTTTCTCACATTTTGGAGGCTAGGAAATCCAAGATCAGAGTGCTAGCAGATCTAACTTTTAGTGAGGACCCTCTTCCTGATTTGCAGATAGTTATCTTCTCTTTTGTATTCTCACATGGCAGAGAGCATAGAGAGCTAGTTCTCTGACCTCTTAAGGGCACTATTCCTATTCATTAAGAGTCCTACCCTCATGACCTAGTTACCTCCCAAAAGCCCTACCTGCAAATACCATCACCTTGGGAGTTACATTTCAACATATGAATTTTAGGGGGACCCAAACATTCAGTTAACAGCCAGGTCTTCTATAATTACATTCTACTTAAGGACTGATTTTAACATTTGTTTTACAAATGAGATGAGAAGTCTTCTTCTCATCAAAGGATTTTCTTGATCACATGATTCCTGATCTCACGGGCTTCAAGAAATGAAGCCGTGAACCGCAGCGGCAGGTGTTACAGCTCAATTAGAGAAAGGGGCGGACCTAAAGAGTGAGGCTGCAAGATTTATTAAAGCGAAAGTGAAAGTAAAGCTTCCACGCAGTGGAAGAGGACCCGGAAGGGTTGTTGTTTCTGGCTTGGGTGTCTTATTGTGTCTGGAATTGGTGGGTTCTTGGTCTCACTGACTTCAAGAATGAAGCCGCAGACCCTTGCCGTGAGTGTTACAGTTCTCCAAGATGGTGTGTCCGGAATTTGTTCCTTCTGACATTCAGATGTGTCTGGAGCTTCTTCCTTCCCGGGGATTCCTGGTCTTGCTGTCAGGAGTGAAGCTGCAGACCTTCACGGTGAGTGTTACAGCTCTTAAAGGCTGCCCGTATGGAGTTGTTCATTCTTCCTGGTGGGTTTATGGTGTTGCTGGCTTCAGGAGTAAAGCTGCAGACCTTCACGGTGAGTGTTACAGCTCTTAAAGGCTGCCCGTATGGAGTTGTTCATTCTTCCTGGGGGGTTTATGGTGTTGCTGGCTTCAGGAGTGAAGCTGCAGACCTTCGTGGTGAGTGTTACAGCTCTAAAAGGCAGCGTGGACCCAAAGAGTGATCAGCAACAAGATTTATTATAAAGAGCAAAAGAACAAACCTTCCACGGTGTGGAAATGGACCCGAGTGGGTTACCACTGCCAGTTCGGGCAACCTGCTTTTATTCCCTTATCTGACCCCACCCACATCCTGCTGATTGTTCCATTTTACAGAGAGCTGATTGTTCCATTTTACAGAGAGCTGATTGTTCCATTTTACAGAGAGCTGATTGGTGCATTTATAATCCCTGAGCTAGACAGAGAGTGCTGATTGGTGTGTTTATGATCCCTTAGTTAGACGTAAAAATTCCCCAAGTCCCCACCAGACTCAGGAGCCCAGCTGGCCTCACCCAGTGGATCTGGAACCAGGGCTGCAGAGGGAGCTGCCTGCCAGTCCCCAGCGGGGCATGCACTCCTCAGCCCTTGGGCAGTTGATGGGACTGGGTGCCACAGAGCAGCGGGCAGTGCTCCTCAGGGAGGCTTGGGTGGCATGACAGCCCACCGTGGTGTGGGGTGCTTGGACATGGTGGGCTGCAGGTTCCGAGCCCTGCCCCGCAGGGACACAGCTGAGGCCTGGCGAGAACTCGAGCATGGTGCCGGTGGGCCAGCACTGCTGAGGGACCCGGCGCACCCTCCGCAGCTGCTGGCCCGGGTGCTGAGCCCCTCACTGCTCTGGGCCAGCAGTGCAGTGAGGCCGCTCCAGTGTGCAGGACCTCCGAGCCGTGCAAATGCCCGCCAGAACTCCAGCTGGCCCGGGCAGTGCCGGTTCCCGCCCACACCTCTGCCTCCACACCTCCCCGCAAGCAGAAGGAGGTGACTCTGGCCTGGGCCAGCCCAGAGAGGGGCTCCCACACTGCCGTGGCAGGCTGAAGGGCCCCTCAAGTGCTGCCAGAGTGGACACCCGAGGCCGAGGAGGCCCCGAGAGTGAGGGCTGCTAGCAGGCTGTCACCTCTCATTATGCTTATATCTCTTTATGACTCCTCCCCTTTTCCTTTTCCTGTCCTATGTGATTAGCATATTTTCTATGGGCTTGTGGGTTGGAGGGCCTGATTAGTTAAAACCATTACGCTGCAGCTAGAGCTTAAACTGCCTGTATGATTGGTTGAAGTTTCAATCCATTAGCTTGCAGCTATGACTCATTTTAGCTTAAGGGAAAGTCCTCTTGGGGAAGTCCCTATTGACCCAGGAAGTCCAGCCAACTTAGCCACTTAGTCCCTCAGTAGGTTGGTTGGATAATGGAGATTTTTGCACACATATGGAGGTAGTTTGAAGACTCACTGGAAGAATTAGGTATTTATAAATACCTTCCCAGTGATATGTTGCAATTTTGGAGTATTGATTTGTCTTAGTCGGCTATGGCTGCTATAACAAAATTTCATTGACTGAGTGGCTTAAACAGCAGACATTTATTTCTCACAGTTCTAGAAGCATGGGAAGTCTGAATTTTGGGCAAGAGCATGGTTGGGCCTGATGAAGGCCCTCTTTCTGGCTTATGGATGACTGCTTTCTTGCTGTATCCTCACATGGCAGAGCCTGGGAGACTGGGGAGGCAGGGAGAACTCTCTTGTGTTTCTTCTTATAAGGGCACTGAACACATTCATGAAGGCTCCACACTGATGACCTCACCTAAATCCCATCACATTGAGGACTAGGACTTCAACATGTGAATGTGAGAAGGCGGGATTCAGTCCACAGCATTTATTACAGAGTCAGATGTGTGTGTGCACACGTGTGTGTATGTCTGGAGATTAGAAAATACATACCTTGAAAGTATTACAGTCCATCTTTTCATATTTATGCTCTGGGTTGGGTTCATCTGCTGGCTAGAAATAGTAATCTGGTGAGGCATTACACCTTTATACTCTATTTGAACAGCTCTGATGGCCTTACTAAATCTCTGAGAGTTGTGGTTTTATCGTAAACTGTGACACGAAATCAAATAGGATCTTTTCATAAAAGTTTGGCAGTGCAATATTTATCATTTGTAAATGTAAACATGTATAGCTAAGCCTTTTCCCTCTTATTCTAAAGCATGTATTAGCATGCTGTCATATCCAAAAAATACAAATCCAGTTTTAAAAGCACTGAAGGTGTTTTGGTTTACAAATGGATTTACACCACCCATTACACAGAAAACATCCCTAAGACTTTCCCTTAAGAATCTCCTTCTCTCCAAATTCCACTCCATTTAACAGCTATCTGAAGCTCAGTTTTTCTTATATCTCCCTCCCATTCCCCCTCCAGCTGCTCAGTCTTTGGTATGGAAAGCTGAGGTCACAATTTGATAACCTGCAGTCTAAATATAGCCCTCGGGCATCTGGAGTTTTGCCTTCACATAGTGTTGAAAAATTTAAATTGCTTGCCAACCTTTGAAAGTCAGGATATTTCATGTTAAAATCCAGATATCTCAGCATTTCTTCACAAACCAGAAGATCTGATAACCCTAGACTTTCTTCTCATAAGGCACTTTTTACTCTGGTTCAAAGCAGTTCACAGTTCCCACTAAGCCCCTCCTTAGGCATTCAAATTGGCAGCCTTTGTAGCAAAGCTGCCAGGCTGTATTTTGTTTCTCCTACCTGTGTTCACATCAGTGACCTCACTCAAGCATAACTGATATACTCATGGCCCTCTCTTCCTTATCAGGCTGGAAGCAGGGGAGTCTTAATGGAAGAGTGTAAGTACTAATAAATTAAATGTTTTTATCACAGGAGAACCAACAAAAAGTGCAAGTGCCTGCCCCTTAACAATCTACATGATAGTGGAGGTGTTAGGTGTCAGGCCTCTGCTGTCTCACTCAATACAGGTCCATCTATTAGTATTACTTAGGCTGTTAGGGAAAGAGCTTCTTGGAAGAGAGAGGGGCACGGTTGATGCTTGGCTGTTTTCTACCTAACTCTGTCAAATATGCTTTCTCATAATGTGACAGTCTATCTCACTCCTGTTTTACTTCTTCATGCCCTTACACGTAGGTAGCATCAAGACCTCAGTTTCCTAGAGAGTCTCTATATGTGAGAATTTTCATATTTTCTCACCACACGTAACGTAATGATTTTCTCTAAAGTTCAGCATATAATTTTTTCTCCACAGGCTAGCGTCTGAGGCATTTTGCCAAAGGCAGTTTTGAGTGGTGACGTTTCCTTAAACAACTTAAGCTGAAACCCAACACTTGATGGCAAGGGAAAAAGAACTAAACAGCTGTAGCTACTTACCTGGGTCATCCATAAGAGAAGCAGGGGAGATGTGGATGTTACAGGTTAGCAAAGAGGAGATAAGAAGATAGTTAGATAGCATAATACAAAATATGCGTGCATATAATTTCAAGCTTTGCAGTCTCAGAGATAATAGCAAAATCAAAAGTTTTTAAGGTTTCAAATCTTGTAGATGTTTATTTATCAAGCTTCTGGAAGTTAATCACTTCTGGATTCAGGCTCTGTTTCATTTTACAAAATTTGATCTCCTAGGCAACTATCCTATTACATTCACAATTCCCCACATGCCTAATTTTAAGGTATTTACAAATACAAAATCATCACTTTAAGATAGGTATTTAGATTTTGCAATTTAAATTTATGTCAGATTTATTATAACCAAGTGCTTCTCCCTGAATCATTAATGTTCTTGCTCTATGATCTAAGACATCTTTAATTTTTAAAATTTTCAAAAATTATAGTAAAGCCTGTTTACATAAAATTTACCATTTTAGATATTTTAAAGTGTATAATTCACTAGTGTTAAGTACATTCACAATGTTATGCAACCAATCTCCAGAATTATTTTTAGGACAATTCTTTACTCCATCAAGGATTTAACATCTTTAAACCATATCATTTTAAATATTAATTATTTTAAATGTAATAATAATAATGCCCTTCATAAAAGGGTTGAATTCTTTAATACCTGCTTCATGATTTAATGTGCTTTTTGAAATATGAAGAAATATTTTGTTGTAAGTTACTGTTTAAAAAAAAAAAAAAACTTTAGACAGATTAAATTTAGCAGAGTTTTAGCAGAGTTTATCTGAGCAAGGATCCATTCATGAACTGGGCAGCTTTAGGACCAGAAGAGATTCACAGAGCTCTGCCTTAGCAATTTTGGCAGTGGACTTTCATAGGGTGATTATAGAAGCAAAGTGAAGAAATTACTGATGGGCAACAGCTCAGCATTTGGCTTATTTGGGCTTTATCGGATGGAAAGTTCCTAGTTAGAGGTTAGCTGGAGGTTTCTGATTGGTTAAGTCTGGTTTTGTTTTACTGTTTACCTTGGAATCAGTTTGTTTACACAGAAAATCAAAGTGGTAGAGCTCTCTCAGCCTAATGACTTCTCTATTAACTATGTTAACTGTTTGTAGAAACCTCATATTAGTGAAATATCCTTTTAGCATGATTGATTCCAAATGTAAAAAGTGATAAGCCGGGTGCGGTGGCTCACGCCTGTAATCCCAGCACTGTGGGAGGCCGAGGCAGGCAGATCATGAGGTCAGGAGATCCAGACCATCCTGGCCAACATGGTGAAACCCCATCTCTACTAAAAATACAACAAAAAATTAACCAGGCATGGTGGCAGACGCATGTAGTCCCAGCTACTCGGGATGCTGAGGCAGGAGAATGGCGGGAACCCAGGAGGTGGAGGTCGCAGTGAGTCGAGATTGCGCCACTGCACTCCAGCCTGGGCAACAGAGCAAGAGTCCGTCTCAAAAATAAATAAAATAAAATAAAATAAAATAAAATAAAATAAAATAAAATAGCGATGAGAACAAAAATCACTAGATACTTTAAAAACCAATGTTTATCATTCCATTTATATCTGTCCATCGATATGGACATCTTTCCATCTTTCCATCGATATCTGTCGAGCCTCCTTCAGCAAACCATCATTCTCTTTGCATGTGTGACTTCCACAGAATATTGAGAAAACCTGAAATATTGTTTGGAAAACTAGGCATTTTCTAACAATTGGGTCTTTCTTTTATTTTCTTTTCCAGTTACTTTAGCTAAATTTCTTATATTTCTGTCATTCTTTTAATCTATTTAATTCCAGATTTATTTTCCTAGTGATTTATTTTTCTTTCCTTTCTTTCTGATTTTCATATTTAGTGATAGTGTTTCTTCCTTTCCTTTCTTTTCATTTCCTTTCTTTTCATTCCATTCTCTTCCTTTGCTTTTTCTTCCTCCTCATTCATTCTTCCACTCATTTATTTATATTATTTACTGATTCATTTTACTTATTTCATGTGTGTACAAAAAATCAACTGCCATGTATGCTGTCCCACTAATTTTCATAAAATGTAACAGGATGCAACCTTGTGGGTAGGAAAAGAATTGTGTATAACCAAAGTGTTCCCACCTGCATGGTGTCCACCCAAGAGGCAGCAGGATCCCATCTCTTCCTACCTCTTTTCCTTTCAATAGTCCCCTTTCTCAGGTGTACAGTGGTCCACAAAGCAGCCAGCAACTCTGTCCATCCAGGCTCCTGTGACTGTTTTCTGTTTTCTTTCATATATTGCTCCAAGGCTGAACCCAGGTTCTACAGAGCACCATCAATATAAGACTATTGGGTACTGGGCACTTAGACTTTTAGAGAAGATTGAGGATATTGGGGTAATTACTGCAAAGTCAGAAAAAAACTTCACCTAACGTTTAGATATACATTTTTTCTGGAAATGTATCAGCCTTTCTCCTTCAGCAGGAATATTTTTTATTATAAGCAATGTTCTCCTAAAGCCTTGGGTTTCCCTGTTGATATTCAGGCTTTATTACATATGGTTGTATGTCAAACCTTTTCTTTCTTTCTTTTCTTTCCTTTCTTTCTTTTCTTTCTTTTCTTTTTTTTCTTTCTCTTTCTTTTCTTCCCTCCCTCCCTCCCTCCCTTTTTTCTTTCCTTTTTCACAGAATGTCACTCCATTGCCTAGGTTGGAGTGCAGTGGCACAATCTCGGCTCACTGCAACCTCTGTCGCCCAGGTTCAAGCGATTCTCCTGCCTCAACCTCCAGAGTAGCTGGGGTTACAGGTGCCCGCCACCACACCTGGCTAATTTTTGTATTTTTAGTAGAGATGGGGTTTCACCATGTTGGCCAGGCTGGTCTCGAACTTCTGATCTCAAGTGAAACACCCGCCTTGGCCTCCCAAAGTGCTGGGATTATAAGTGTGAGCCACCGCGGCTGGCCTGTATGTCAATATTTCTTTAAAGTCCCAAATTTCCCTAAGCCCATTGGAATTCAGGGCATGTATTAGCAAACATAATAACACTTTCCTACTTTGAACCATAGGGAAACTATGTTCAGAATTTTCTGAGTAAATTTAAACTATGTAATAGTTTAACTCAGCATGCATGACAGAAAAGTTCTACTTCATTTTTATAACTTGAATACATCAATGACATTTTCTGCTCTTCAAGAATGAAACTATTAGTTTTAATAATCAGAATAAAGTTGATTTTTAAAACTTCACCTAGTGACAAGGAATGTAGCTATCTCAAAATATAACTCTGGTTCTGTTTTCAGTATTCTAATATAGCTCAATTTTACTTTAAAAATACGTATAGTAACACAGATATCAAACATTATTTAAAATTCCAAAAGGTACTATAATTCCATCACCCTAACAAAGCATTTTTATTTTTTCTTATTCCATCACAAGCAATTTGATGTAGTTTTCTTTAAAGGAAACCTATGATTGTATTCAACTTTTTAAATTATTTGATTGTAAATAATTACACAGATGATGTAGCATATACAATTACATAATTACATACAATTAATTTAACAGGCATATAATATTTATAATATGCCTGTTAAATTAATAATATTATTGAAATATTATTTAGCCATTCCTTTATTGGACATGTAGGTCATTTCCAATATTTTGCTGTTTTAAATAATGCTAAGATAAATATCCTTATCCTGTCATTGAACAAATATTTACTGAATACCTATTATGCCAGACATGATTCTAGGCAATAAAATATAACAGTCAACAGAATAAATAGAAATTCTTGTTCTCATGGATCTTACAGCTGCTGGGAAAGAAACAAGCAATAAATCAATTAAATAAGCAAATTATGTTGTATATTTGAAGATGATAAGTGCATTGGAGAAAAAGCAAGAAAGGGGTTGGGGAATGTAGAGAGTGTGTGATGTCATTTTAATAGTGTGGTCTAGAAGACCTTGAAAAGAAGGTGACATTTGAGCAAAGGCTTTGAGGAGCAAGGGATACATTCTGGGATATCTAGACTGTGGCAAGAACATGCCCGACATGATTGTATTCCTAGGAAGATAGAAATTCTGTGGGAGTAGAATAGCAGGACATGAGATCAGACAGGTAACTGGGTCCAGATCTTATGTGGCATTGAAGAACTATCTGTAGGGGCTCTGGGTTTCTTTCATGCTAGAAGAGATAGGGGACTATTGGAGAGTTTTGATCAGAGGAATGATGTAGACTGAATTGTTAACAAAATTACTCTGATTGTTGTGTGGATCCTTGTGGGGTAAGAATGAAAACAGTGAAGAACCTGTTGCAATAATTCAGATAGGAGATGCAATGGCTTGGACCATAAATGTAGATTTGCTATTTATGAGAAGTAGTCACATATATTTTAAAAGTAGAGCTACCAGGATGTTTGAAATGCCACCATCAATGTCAATATGTACTTTCTAAACATTTGGTGATTATGTGTATACATATATATTTTTTTCTTTATTGTTTTCTTTCTCTATTATTTCGTATTCTTTTTTATTGTTTTCCTTTTTCAAAATATGATTTTAAAAACTATATGATGTTGTAAAACTTACCAGCTAACCAAAACTACATAAAACACTATTGCAATTTTCATACTCCTTGAGTACAATATTCACATATTTGATATTATAATATTTTATTTAAAAGGATATTCCTAGGAGAGGAGAGCTAGAGCCCCAGTGAACCCTACACTAGTTATGGTGGAGGTTCTCCAGTTCCTTAATGCCATTATGTCTGAGACTGACGCTATGGAGGCCTTAATCTCTGTGTTCAAAAGCTCATTATCTCAATAACCCACTTTGGGTAATCAACCTTGCCCTGCTGCTGAATCCTTTATCTTTCCATATCACTTGAAATTTCACACAATCTTAAAGCTATTATTCATTTACAGTATTCACACATGCCAAATTTCTTTCAGGAGTCAACATGCCCAGTTTGTGTATTAGTTTCCTTGGGCTACCGTAACAAAGTACCACAAACCAGGTGACTTAACAGAAATTTATTCCTTCACACTTTGGGAGGTTAAATGTCTGAAATCAAAGTGTCATTTACATTCATGCTTTTTCTGGAGGCTCAGTAAAAGAATCTGTTTTATGCCTTTCTCTTAACTTCTGGTGTTACTGGCAATCTTTGGAGCTTGTCGACACGTCACTCTAATCTCTTCCTCCATCATCACATGACATTCTCTCTGTGTGTCTTCACATCATATTAATTCTTGGTGTGTCTGTCTCTGATTCTCTTCTTATAAGAGCATCAGTCATACTGGATTAAGACCCATTCTAATTCATATAACCTCATGTTAACCTGATTATATCTGCAAAGACCCTATTTCTAAGTAAGGTAACATTTTCAGGTACTGGGAGTTCAGCCTAGTTTTGGGGGGCAACACCATTGAGCCTGTAAGAGTTGGTTTGAGAAAAGAAGTGGTTTCCAAAAGAATCAGTCTGGAAAAAAAAATGTTTTCAGTGTTAATGTTGTGGGTAGACTCTAGCTATAATTTGGGGTGAGATTAGTGATATCTGAAGAAGATAAAAATTCTCACTTTACTGCCTACTCATTTGTCAAGCTCAGCTTAGCTCTGCCTTTCAATTGAAGTCTATCAAGTGACTCTGAGGATCTCTCATACAATAATATTATTTATAAATGTGTCATAGTCTTTAATCTAATATCCTTCTTACTGTCTCCTAATTGGTTCAAGTGTTTTGATTCTGCTTTCTCCAATAGAACTGCAGTTTTCTGAGGGAAGGCATCTTGGTATTATATTTTTCTGGCATCCTCCTAAAATTTCTATCAAAGTGTTAGAAACATGCAGGATTCCCACAAGCATTTGTTGGTTTAAATTGAAATATTTAGGAGCCAAGCTTGATTGGATGGCCAGTAAGTTTGGCAGTGAGTTATTTTTTGGCCAGTTATCTAATCATCTTTCAGGTCACAGTAGATGTTCCATCTTTTGGAAACTATCTAGACATCAAGAGTAAGGTAAGTATCCCTCTTGTGAGCTCCTATACCATTCTTACACTCTTATTTGTGCTCATCAAAGTTCTGATCATACTGTATCTTAATTTCCTGCTGACTTATCTGTCACCCTTACCACCACTATGGCAGAGACTGTGCCTTATGACTATTGAATTATTGATGTCCAGAACAGTGGCTGGCCTGTAGTTGGCACTTAATAGGTAATTGTGAAATTAGTTTAATGAATGACTAAACACCAGGCTGAATAATTTTCTCTCCCCTAGCTTCATTTTCCCTATATGTAAAATAAGAGTAGAAAGACTGTGATGCTTTAATAGAGCCTGCCTACAATTCGACTGAGGTTAGGTAAACCTGGACATGGTTAGACAGCTGTACCAATATATGTGACCTTCTTCCTATGGGGCTTAGAGAACTGTAATTAGGCTATTGGTTTCTGCTGTGGTTCTGGTCAGGTTGGCAGAGGGCTCTACCCTGGAGCAATTTCTATGCCAGTTCTGAGGAGGAATCCAGCTGACATTGTTAAAGTTCAAGTGCATAAAATGCCGGGCCTGACAAGACAAAAAGATATGCTGCTGGTAACAAATAAACAGGAGCCAAGAGGCACAATAGTCAACTTCCATCAATTTATTTCCATCTGTTCATATCCACTTAACAACCCTGAGTTTATTTAGAGACAATTATCCATGGCAACAAACTACATCAGTCCCTCTGAGGAGTTTGTAATTTTTCATAAAAAGACTCAATGAAAATTCAAAACCAAGTGATATCACAGTGTAATTCCCAAACTAGTTATTGTTAATTACAAAATAAAATTAAACCTGCTAAAGGGAAAGCAACATAATGCACTCCACTCTTTATAGTGGTGTTAAGAGGAAAAAGTGTAATTTTCAGAAAGAAACACTCATGTAGAAGATTATGGATGAAACAAACAAACCATACTTGGCTACTGCTTTGGAAATCCTAAATTTCTTTGCCTTGTCTGAGCAAAGCCAGTATTCATTACTATCAGTCATATGAACAAATAAAAATATTGACTTTCCTCCCCGTCGGTGCTTTAGAAAAAAATGTCCATGGACTTTTAAAGTGTGAATTTAGTTGTTTTCTTCTATTTAAAGTATTTCACCAACTAATTAGCAGAGTAAGAATGTAGTTCACCTATAAATTTAAGTTTTGAAAATAATCCAGTTTGAAGGTTGAAATTTCCTATTATGCTGGACATTTAAATTTGGATATTTAGCATTATTTAAACTCTATGTACCTGCCAAATTAACCATCTTCCCTCCTCCTTGGTTTCTTGTTTTACCTTAACTATTTCTACAGACAGTATCACCAGTCTTCTGGATCTTGACTAGAAACTTTGAAGTCATTGTTATTTCCATCTTTTCTTTTGAATATTAATGGTAATTAGCATTATTTGTATTATTAATCCAGAAGACAGCCGAGAGTGGTGGCTCACTCCTGTAATCCTAGCACTTTGGGAGGCCAAGGCGGGTGAATCACGAGGTCAGGAGATTGAGACCATCCTGGCTAACATGGTGAAACCCCATCTTAACTAAAAATACAAAAAATTAGCCGGGCGTGGTGGTAGGCACCTGTAGTCCCAACTACCAGGGAGGCTGAGGCAGGAGAATGGCGTGAACCCAGGAGGTGGAGCTTGCAGTGAGCCAAGATTGTGGCACTGCACTCCAGCCTGGGAGACAGAGCAAGAATCTGTCTCAAAAAAAAAAAAAAAGAAGAAGACGTAACTCTTTAAAAATGTGTTCCTCTAGCACTCATTCCACTCTTTTCACTGTAATGGTGACCACTGTCATTTGTGCTTTTCTCATCTCATATATTAATTATGATAGCCTCTTAATCTCTTTCACTCACTTTGCCTTATTACTGATTAATCTTCCTAAAAATATTGGTTAATACTCTAAGCAGTTTGCTAACAATGTTTCTCTAATCAGTTTTTCTACTTCTTTCCATTGTAAATTATTTTAAAATTTTATTTTCTAGTTGTTTCTATAACTCAGAATATTTATATCTTATGGGGATAGTCTAGATTAAGAAATCAACTATATTATTTTATCTTCTCTGAGGATACTTCATTTTTTAATCAATTTTGATTTCTCATTTGCCCTATAAACTCCAGAGTATTGATATAATGCCATTAAAATATTGATTGATTAACTGTTGCTAAACAAAATATTAATCAGGGCCAACCATTGTGGCTTCCACAGGTAATCCCAGAATTTTGGGAGTCTGAGGCAAGGGGATTGCTTGAGCCCAGGAATTTGAGACCAGCCTAGACAACATAGTGAAACACTGTCTCTACAAAAGAATTTAAAAATTAACCGGGCATGGTTGTGTATGCCTGTAGTTCCAGCTACTTGGGAGGCTGAGGTGGGAGGATTGCTTGATCAAGCCCAGGAGGTCGAGGCTGCAGTGAGCTGTGATTGTGCCACTGCACTCCAGCTTGGGCAACAGAGTGAGACCCTGTCTCTCAAAACAAAAGAAAACCAAACCAAATCAAACGAAGAACATAAACAAACAAAAAACACAGTAACCAAATTTTGGAGTTTTGAGGCAAGGAGTCTCCTGTAAAACAATATAAATTTTTTCTTTTTCTTTTTCTTTTTTTCTGAGGGGGACGGAGTTTCACTCTTGTTGCCCAGGCTGGAGTGCAGTGGTGATATCTCAAGTCACTGCAACCTCCGCCTCCCGAGTTCAAGCAATTCTACTGCCTCAGTCTCCCGAGTAGTTGGGATTACAGGCATGCACCACCACACCCGGCTAGTTTTGTATTCTTATAGAGACGGGATTTCTCCATGTTGGCCAGGATGGTCTCAAACTCCCGACCTCAGATCTGCCCACCTTGGCCTCCCAAAGTGCTGGGATTACTAGCATGAGCCACTCTGCCTGGCTGCAATATAAATATTTAAGTGCTGAGAAGGCAATCACTTCAAAGGAGTGAAAAATGAAGAGGTGGACCTATATATAGTTTATATACCTAGTCGATTGAAACTGAACACTGTTGATTTGACACATATATTACTGTCACAACAGTGAAGAGGCATAAATGGTTTTAAGTCATGAAATGATTGTAGTTAGTATGTATTTTCCACATTGGAATTACATTTTATGCTATTTTCCCTGATACCATATACAGTCAATTCACCAAGTAATGCACATTAAATACCTACTGCATCCCAGGTAATGTGCTGGATATAACGTAAGTTAATTTTTTATCTGTGTTCACAGTGTTTACACAGACATATGCACAGCACGTATCTAAATGTATAGTATACTTACATCAGAACAAGCCTTGTATATAAGGCAAAGTTCAGATAAATACTGAGATCACTGTAAACGTTTTTACAGTGTTTAATTTTCAGCAAGAAACAAGAAACAAGAAATTTAACTCTTGGAACTGATTAGACAGGTGCTAGAATCTCTGGAAAGCCAAATAGCTAGTGAGGCAATCGAGCAATCAGGATCAGCAGGAAGTCCCTATCACCTGACTAGATAGACAGAGAGGAGCTTCCACAGGAGCTGGACCACAGTCCGTTTGTCCAACAGGAGCTGTTGTCATGGAGGAAACATAGCCATCGCTGAAGACACTACAGGAAATAGAGAAGAGGGAGAAGTACCTCAGCTTACTTCCTCATCCTATCCTCCAATCACCTGCCACTGCCTTCTTATTAGCCAAATCTATCCAGAGGCCCAGAGGTAGAAGATCCTAGGAAATATCATTTCTTGTGGGACAAAAACAGAGCAGGGGAAGTGGGGAATACACTAAGTTGGAGACTGATAGGAAACCCTTTGTCAGGTGATGCTATATAACTGAGACAGGAAGACTTCTAGATGTATTTGCCCACTCTGGACACTAAAATCCTAATACATTTATCACTGGCATCCATTTACTTCAGTTTCTTCTTTTCAATTTCTGAAAAGTTATTTTAGTTTGGGTTTTCAAAAAGACCACATAAAGATGAGAATTAACACCCATTTTATAGAATTAACTATGTACCATTTATTAAACTGTAGGATAAGCAGGTATATATACACAACCACTTTCATATCCTAAACTATAATTATTTATATAATTCTATTACTATCTTAAGGACTCCTACATATGATAAACCACCCCTATAAGTATTTGTGAAACCCTTAGGTGTGTGTGGCTATGAGAAAAATGTGTAGCCTATCTATACAGAACCTTAACCCTTAAGAAAATAAACTGTGCCTGGTTTGTGTGCACGTGTGTGTGTGTGTATGTGTGTGTGTGAGAGAGAGAGAGAGAGAGACAGATAGGCACACAGAGAGAGAGAGAGATGGAGAGAGAGAAACCAGGAATTAAAACCACATGTTTGTTGAATGAATGAACTATCTAGAAAGCAAAGGAGTAAAAATCAAGGTTGGGAAGGGGCTGGAATGAAGGGTGAGCTTTTATTTGGGAAGAATATGTACCAATTCCAAAACACTGTAGCTGATGGTATCTTCCTTTCCACCAGCTACCAGGAATATCACATTAGCAGTCACAGCCTATTTTACTCAAACCATCATCTCCGCAAAAAGAGAGAAGAAATTAGACACTGGATCAATGTTTACTGTTACCTTAAGCACTGTACGCTGTACTGTATTCTTTGTCATCTTTGATGTTTCTTAACAAATTTCTGAAACAGAATGATTAAGCCCAATTGGCAGATAAGAAAATTGATACTAGGAAAAATAAAGAAATGTACTGAAGGTTACATAGCAAGTAACTGGCTGGTTCAGCTTTACAATCCAGGCATGTAGAGCTGAAAAGAAAATGTATAGTCTCCTGATTTCAGCTCAGGTTGCATGAAATAACTAAAGCCAGTTAGAAAGCTCTGCTTCATATAGCAGATTTATAGCTCTGTTGTCTACATGGTTGCCCTAAACTGTTCTCAAATGTTTAAAATGTTTAATAGGAGGGAAATTTATATTTCAAAATTAAAAAGAGTCTTATAAAGCATATTGGACTGTGAGTGGATAAGCATTACTGAGAATAGTTTTAAATCAATGTACCAATGACTGCTTCCAGCTTTAAATAATAGGGTTATTGTGCAGAGGGGCTAAATGCATCATAAATTAGGACAGGTTAGACCACCCAATAGAGAAAAGTGTATTGGAAACAGTGGTGCTGTGAGCTGTAATCAGATTTCACAAACTTTGCAATTTTTTCTTAGTCATTTCTTGTAGTCTTCAACTGTTGATAGGAAAAGTGTATTAGTCCATTCTTATGCTGCTATGAAGAAAGAATACATGAGACTGGGTAATTTATCAAGGATAGAGGTTTAATTGACTCACAGTTCCACGTGGCTGGGGAAGCCTCAGGAAACTTGCACTCATGGTGGAAGGCACCTCTTCACAGGGCAGCAGGAGAGACATTGAGTGCAAGCAGGGGAAATGCCAAACACGTATAAAACCATTGGATCTCATCAGACTCACTTATTATCATGAGAACAGCATGGGGGAAACCACCACCATGATTCAGTTACCTCCACCTGGTCCCGTCCTTGACACATGGAGATTATTACAATTCAAGGTGAGGTTTGGTTGGCAAACCATATCAAAAAGCAAAGCTGGGACTCTGCTACTTTGTGGAGGGGTGGCTGCACAATTCTCCAATCAGATCACCTCATCTTTGTTGCTTATATTAGATTTCTAGTAGAAATTTGTTTGTGAAAGGGTCCTGCTGCTAAACAAAAATGTTTAAATACCACGAATCTAGAACATTATTGATGGTTGTAGAAAAACAACTGAAATGGGAGTTGGGGGACTTAGGTTCTTATTCTAGCTCTGTTTCCTAGAGTGTGAGAAAATTATTTAACCTCCTGTATCTTTCACTTCTTTATGTCAGTGGAATCAGAATCTAAGCATCTTATTAATTAGAGGCCTACCAGCTTCTGTGTTCTGTGTTATATGCGTGGGGAGATGCATTGTGCAGCATAAATGGATGACTTTTTATTGTTATCTCTTAAGGGATTTTCAATTTTTTGGCACTGGTAATATTAGAGGATGATTAAACATGGTGTTCTAGCTAAAGGTTAGCAGCATTTTGAGGTGTGGCTGTGAAATGGTATAAGCACAAGTTAGTTCTAATTGCTTTATATACCAGTGAGTGAGCATGAAGGTGTCTGACAAACTGACAGTACTTCTCTTTTCTACAGCTTATAGAGAGGACCATGGACCTTATTAAAATCATCTAGAGCTAAGATACTACTGTCAGGCTCCTTTTGTAGAAAACCACATAATTTATTTATCTCCTGAACCATCTTGAAGTCTGGGACCTGGGATAATTACTCCTGCATAATCCATAGTGGAGGAGAGATTTTCAGGGTTGGGACCAAGGGAGCCCGGACCCTGTTGCCGGTTCGTGCTGTGATCCATCAAACCCACCGAACAGATGCCCATGTCTACATTCATATGCTAAACTTGACAGAGGCATATCTGGCTATGCTCTTGAAGACACTATTTTATTCTAAGAATTTTATTCAGTGTGAGGTCTTTTGGAAGGGATTTGCATAAATCTTAGTGGAATTTTTTTTCAGGAGCTATGCTTATGACAAAAAATTAAACAGCTCTTGCAGATATGCAAATCTAATTATTTTCCACCTGTTTCCTTTTTTTTTTTTTTAATTGACAAAGGCACCCAGGAAGCCTGCAATAAGAAGCAAGTCTAGAATGTGAGTTCTGGAATGCAGGGGACTTATTTGCCAGTCTGGGATACAGAGCACATAAAAAAGCTTTAAAATGAAGAATGGGCTCTGGCTTCAAAGGATCATGTTAGCAGGTGTTTGTAATTTGGAAGCTCTGAGTTTGGGGAAAGAAACACAAGATATAATCTAGTTTATTGATTGGTTTCTAAACCCTTCACAACAGAGTAGTAGTAAGGAAGAGTCACAAATATTTGATTATTTGTAGTTTACTACTACTCCAGTTATTCAACAAATATTTATTGAGTTAGTATTGTGTGCCAGACATTGTTCTAGGATCTGAGGACATTGTGTGAATATGACCTTTGGACAATGTTTTGACACTTATGGATATTATTTTCTTGTGGGGGAAAAGGGAAACAAATAAATACTTCATAGCAAGCTACAGATGTCAGGTGCTAATAATGCCCCGAAAAAGGAAAAAAAAAGAGCAAGGTAAGATGGTAGAGCAAAAGAGTTGAAGGCTAATATTATGCAGACTGGCATTAGGAGTTCTGAGTGAAGAGATGACATCTAGGCAGAGATCTGACAAGATGGGAAAACAATAATATGGATATTGGGGAAATAATCATTATATTTTTTACTACTCTTTTGTTAAAATTGTGTGATCTGATCTTTCTATTTTATTCACCTAAAATATCCCCTTCCTGCTCAAATTTTAGCAGTTAAGGACTCAGTTCATAATGTACCTTGGTTCTAGACAGTCTTCAGTAAAATTCTCTTTTTGAATGTACTTTCCTTTCATGAGCCTAAAACTATCCTTCTAGATTTTTACTGTGCAATTAATTTTTTCTTTTTCCTGGGGAAAAAATTAATAAATGTGACAATAAAGTGTACTGCATAAGGCTTTCTACAGCTTTTATCAGAAACAAAATATTGCAATAAGTAATCCTAGTAAAATTTTGGGGAGAAGATTCTTTGTACAGAAACTTTTCTTAGATTTGTTAATACTTACATCCTTAAGATTAGATGAAGTCTAACCCACTGGAACTTTCTCAAATGAGGTTACAAATTTAAAAAGCACTTTTATTGAGGTATAATTAACACAAAATGAACTGTATATACTAAAGATATGCACTTTGATAATATGTGGCATGTATATATACACATATATATGTGTGTGTATATCTCTCTCTCTCCAGAAACTCCCCACCACAATATCAAGATAGTGAACATATTTATCACTTGAAAAAGTGTCCTTATGTTCCTTTTTAATCAGTACGATCTATTCTTCCTATCCCCTACCTTCAGGCATCAGGGGATCTCCCATCTCTCACCAGAGATTAGACTGCATTTTTTAGAATTTTATAGAAACTGCTTCTCTCACTCAGCATAATTATTGTTGAGATTCATCTATGTTATTACATGTATAAATAGTCCATTCTTTTTATTGCTTATTGGTTCCTTGTACCAATTTACAAGTTTGTTTATTCACTCAAGATAGATATTTGGGTTGTCTCTAGTTTGTGTAAATTACAAATACATTTTTGTAAATTACAACTACAATAGCAAATATGCAAATGCTATAACATCAGCGTATAAGTTTTTGTGTGGGTAGACATACTTTCATTTCTCTTGGATTAATACCTAGGAATGAGATGGCTGAACATATTCTAAGGATATATCTGACTTCTTAAGATACTCTCAAACTGTTTTCCAAAGTAGTTGAACTACTTTTACATTCCTACCAGCAATGTATGATACTTTGTTCTTCCACAAACTTGTTAACACTTGGAATCGTCAGATTTTTAATTTTAGTCATTCCACTAGGTGTATAGTAGTATCTCATTATTTTTTTAACTTGTATTTACTTAAGGACAACTGATGAATATTTTGTGTGTGTGCATATTTGCCATTCATATATCTTCTTTGGCAAAGAGTCTCTTCAAACCTTTGGTTTGTTTTTTACTGAGTTTTTTACTATTGAGTTTGGAGCTTTCTTTGTTATTCTGGAAACAAGTCCTTTACCAAATATATGATTTGCAAGATTTTCTCCAAATTTGTGACTTATGCTTCCATTCTGTTAACAGTGCCTTTCAGAAAATAGAAGTTTTACATTTTGATAAAGCCCAAATTATCTATAGTTCTTCTATGGATGATGCATTTGGTGTTATTTCTAAGAAATCCAAGCCTAGTACAAGCTCAGAAAGATTTTCTTCTGTGTTTTCAGTTTTAGGTTTATAACCATTTTGAGTTTAAAAAATATATAGTGTGATGGATATAGCGTTAAAGTTTTTTGGTTGTTTGTTTGCTTATTTGTTTTTATTTTGGCATACGCATGTCCGATTATCCAAGCAACATTTGTTAAAAGGCTATTCTCTCTCTGCTGAATTGCCCTTGCCCCTTGTTAAATTTTATAGTATGTGGGTCTATTTTTGGACTGTATTGTGTTCCACGTATTTGTCTATTCAAATTATTTGCCCATTTTGAATCACCTTGTTTTTTCTGTTATTGAGTTTTAGGAGTTCTGTGTATTATTAATCCCTCATCAGAAATATAATTTGGAAATTTTTTTCCTATGCCATGGGTGATCTTTTTTACTCTCTTGATAGTGTTTTTGATGTGCAAACCTATATGTAAGAGTTTATTTCTGAACTTTCCATTCTATTCCATTTGCCTAAATGTCTGACTTTGTGCTACTACCATACTCCTTTGATTATTCTAGTTTTCTGGTATGTTTTAAAATCAAGAAGTGTGAGTCTTCTAGGCTGTTCTTTTTAAAGACAGTCTTGGCCATTCAGGAGTCCTTTGACATTTTATACAAATTTTAGGATGGGGTTTTCTATTTCTGCAAATGTGGTCATTTGGGATATTGATAGGGATTACACTGAATCTATGAGTCATTTTGAGTAATATTGACATTTTCACATTTTAAGCTGTCAAATCCATAAACATGGCATGAATTTCCAATCGTGTATGTCTTCTTAATTTCTTTCAGCAATGTTTTGTAATTTTATTGTTACTGTCTTTTATCCCTTACATTAATTTATACATATTTTGTTCTTTTTTATATTATCATAAATAGAATTGTTTTATAATTTCCATTTTTATTTTTCATTTTTAATGCATAGAAATGCAACTGAATTTTGTGTGTTGACTTTGTATTTTGCTATTTTCTGAATTCATTTATCAGTTTTAAGCATTTTTTGTAGAATCATTTGAATTTTCTACATAAAACATGACATCTGTGAAAAGAGATAATTTTACTTCTTTCTCTTTTACTTGGATGCCTTTGTAAATTTAATTTTTTGCCTTTCTGATCCGGCTAGAGTGTCCAGTACCATGTAGAATAGAAGTAGTAAAAGTAGACATGCTTGCCTTATTGTTGACCTTAGATGAAAAGCTTTAAATCTTATACCATTGAGTATGATGTTCACTAACTTTTTTCACATACAGCTTTTATTACGTTGAGGTAGTTTCCTTTCATTCCTAGTTCATTGAGTACTTTTATAATGAAAGAGTGTTAAATTTTTTAAGTGTTTTTTCTGCATCAAATGAGATAATCATGTGTTTTTTCTCCTTCCCCATTGTGTTAATGTGGTATATGACATTGATTTCTTTTTGTATGTTGAATCATTCTTGCATTCCATTCTTGCACTTGGTCATGCTGCAATCTTTTAAACATACTGTTACATTCAATATGCTATTATTCATTAAGAATTTTTGTATCAGTGGTCTTCAGGGACATTTGTAGTTTTCTTGCAGTGTCTTTGTCTGTAGTTGGTATCAGGGTAATATTGACCCCATAGAACGAGTTAGGAAGTGTTACTTTATCTTCAATTTTTTGAGAGAAGTTTGAGACGGATCAATGTTAGTTCTTTAAATGTTTGGTAGAATTCACCAGTGAAGCCACTAGCTGCATGGCTTTTCTTTTTTTGGAGGTTTTAAATGACTGATTCTATTTCCTTACTAGCTATAGGTTTATTCAGATTTTCTGTTTCTTCATGAGTTAGTCTTGGTAGATTTTTGCATTTCTAGAAATTTGTCCATTTTATCTACATTATCCAATACATTGGTGTATAATTGTTCATAGTATTCACTTATAATATTTTTATTTAGGTAGAATTGGTAATAATGTTTCCACTTTCATTTCTAATTTTGTAATTTGTGTCTTCTCTCTTTTAAAACTTTTATTTTTAAATAATAGAGAGGGAGTCTCACTATGTTGCCCAGGCTGGTCTTGAACTCCTGAGTTCAAGTGATCCTCCTGCTTCAGCCTCCCAAAGTGCTAGGATTACAGGCATCAGCCTCCATGTCTGGCCAAGTCTTCTCTCTCTCTTTTTTTACTTTGTCCATCTAGTTAAAGATTTTTCAATTTTGTTGATCTTTCTAAAAGATCAACTTTTAGTATTATTTATTTTCTTGAATGGTTTTCTATTTGTATTTTGTTAATCTCTGCTCTAATTTTTATTACTTCCTTTTTTTCTGCTAGCTCTGGGTTTACTTTGTCCTTTTTTATCTAATTCTTTAAGTTGTAAATTTAAGATGTTGATTACAGACCTTTTTTAAAACGTAAGCCTTTATAGCTATAAATTTCTTTCTTATCACTGCTTTCTCTGTGTCTCATAAGTTTTCGTACATTATGTTTTCATTTTTATTAATTTTTAAGTATTTTCTAATTATTCTTGTGATTTCTTCCTTCATCCATTGCTTGTTTCCATGTTGTTTAATTTTTACCCCATTGTGGTTGGAGAAGATACTTCATAAGACATCTATATTTTAAAATATATTGATACTTTATTTGTGGCCTATCATATGGTCTACCCTGAAAAGTATCCCATGTATACTTGAGGAGAATATGTATGTAATTATTGTTAGATAGTGTTGTTCTGTATATGCCTGTTAAATCAGGTTGGTTTAATGTGTTGTTTAAGTCCTGTATTTCTTTCCTTACCTTCTGTCTGGTTGTTCTATCCATTGCTGAGAGTGTAGTGTTGTAAGTCCGTAACTCAAAATGGATAAAAACGTAAATGTAAGACTTGAAATTGTAAAACAATTAGAAGAAAACATAGGGGAAAAGCTCTGTGGCATTGATACGGGCAGTGGTTTTTGTGGATGTGACCCCGAAGGTACATGCAAGAAAAGCAAAGTTAGATAAATGGGATTATAGAACTTAAAAGCTTCTCCACAGCAAATAAAATGATTGAAAGAATAAAAAGATGACCCACAGATTGGGAGAAAATATCTGCAAACCGTATATTTGATAAGGGGTTAATATCCAAACTGCATAAGGAACTCAAACAACTGAGCAGCAAGAAAAGGAAGAACTTGATTAAAAAACGGCTAAGTCCCTAAAGAGACATTTCTGAAAAGAGCACACACAAATGGTCAATATGTAGTTGAAGAAAATGCTCAACATCACTAAACATTAGGGAAAAACAACTTAAAACCACATTGAGATATCACCTCACATCTGTTAGAATAGCTATCATCAAAAAAAACAAAAGATGAGTGTTGAAGAGGATATAGAATAAAAGGAATCCTTGTACACTTTCTGATATTAATGTAAATTGGTATAGCCACAATGGCAAATTGTATAGACTTTCCTTAAAGAACTAAAAATACCACTGCTATATTACCCAGAAATCTCACTTCTGTGTATATAGCCAAAAGATTTGAAATAAGTATGTCAAAGAGATATCTGCTCTCCCATGTTCATTGAAGGATTATTCACAATAGCTGAGATATGGAATCAACCTGGGTTCCTCAAAGAATGAATGGATTAAAAGAATATCTAGGCCGGGCGTGGTGGCTCAAGCCTGTAATCCCAGCACTTTGGGAGGCCGAGACGGGCGGATCACGAGGTCAGGAGATCGAGGCCATCCTGGCTAACACGGTGAAACCCCGTCTCTACTAAAAAATACAAAAAACTAGCCGGGCGAGGTGGCGGGCGCCTGTAGTCCCAGCTACTCGGGAGGCCGAGGCAGGAGAATGGCGTACACCCGGGAGGCAGAGCTTGCAGTGAGCTGAGATCCGGCCATTGCACTCCAGCGTGGGCGGTAGAGCGAGACTCCGTCTCAAAAAAAAAAAAAAAAAAGAATATCTATATATATTCAAAGGAATTTATTCAGCCTTAAAAAAAGAAGAAAATTCTTTCATTTGCAATCACATGAATGAACCTGAAGGATATTATGTTAAGTGAATAAGCCCAGCACAGAAAGACAATGCCACATGATCTCACAGTTATGTAGAATCTAATATAGTCAATCTTGTAACAGTACAGAGTTAAATGATTGTTACACTTGGCTCGTGGTGGTGAGGAGAATGGCGAGATGTTGGTCAAAGTGTATAAAGTTTCTGTTACATAGAAGAATAATTTTTTGAGATCTATTGCACACATCATGCATAGTGTATTGTATATTTTGAAATTGCTAAGGGAGTACATTTCAAACATTCTCACCCTAAAAAATGGTGTGTGAGGTGATGAATATGTTAATTGACTTGACTTAATCATTTTGCATTATATACAGATAACATCACATCTTATACTATAAATATATGCAATTATAACTTTTTAATAAAAAATAAAAATATAATGTTCTTCGTTATCTCTTGTAACTTTTTAGGATTTAACGTATATTTTGTCTGGTATTAGCATAGCTATCACCTGCTGTCTTTTGGTTGCTCTTTGCATGGGACATCTTCATTATTTCACTTTCTATCTGTGCCTTTGTGTTTAAAGTGAGTCTTCATAAATAACCTTATGTTAAAACATGTTTTTTTAAGAAGTTTATTCTTCCAATCTGTCTTTTGATTGGCGAGTTTAATCTATTTACATGTAAAATACTGATATGAGGGACTTATTCCTGTCATTGTGCTATTTGTTTTTCAGATGCTTTATAGTTTTTGTCCCTCATTTACTGCATCAGTCTCTTCTTTTGTGTTTAGTTTATTTTTTGAAGTAAAATGGTTTAATTTCTTGCCCATATTCTTCTGTGTATATTCCATTGCTATTCCATAAAGAATGTGTTAAACATCCTGAAGTTACAACACAAATTTCAACTAATGCCAGCTTAACTTTAATAAAATATAAAATCTCTACTACTTTACTGATCTGTCTCCACCCTTTTCTGTTATTGATGCCAGAAAATTATAATTTTATACATGGTATGCCCTAAAACATAAAGTAATAATTTTCACATACATTAGAGTCCTCAATTTTGTGAAAAACAAAATGTAGGTATAAATCAAGGTTATAATACTAGATATTAGACTAATAAGTATATATATTTATATATATTATATATATTAGTTTCTTGAATCATGTAGAAAACAAAAACTAGAATTGCTAACAGTTGTTAGAAGAATACTAGCTTTTATAATTATATTTACCTTTATTGAGATATTTGTTTCCTCATATGACTTTGAGCTACTGTCTAGTGCTCTTTCATTTCACCCTGCAGAATGCCCTTGAGCATTTCTTGCAGTGCAGGCCTATTGCTAATGAACCCCCTTATTTTTTATCTGAGAATGTCTTAATTTCTCTCTCATTCTTGAAGGACCGTTTTGCTGGAGATAGGATCCTTGCTTGGCAGACTTTATTTTTTTCTTTTACCACTTTGCATACATCAGCCCACTGCCTTCTGGCATGCAAAGTTTCTGATGAAAAATCTGCTGATAATTTTATTGTTGATCCCTTTTCTATCATGAGTTGCTTCTCTCTTGCTGCTTTCATGATTCTCTTTATGTTTGAGTTTTGAAAGTATTATTATAATCTGTTCCAGTCAATCTCTTTGAGTTCATATTACTTGAAATTTATTGAGCTTTTTAGATTTCTGTATTAATGCCTTTTATCAAATTTGGAAAGTTTTCAGCCATAATTAATTTAAATATTTTATTTTCTCCTTTCTTTCTTTCTTCTCTTTTTGGGACTCAGCAATGTATATGTGGGCCCACTTGATGGTTGTCCTACAGGTCCCTTAGGCTCTGACTACTTCTCTTTAATCTTTTATCTTTTGCTTCCTTAGACACTGTAATTTCCATGGTCTTATGTGTGAATTTGCATTTTTTTTTTTTCCTGCCTGCTCGCATCTGCCTTTGAATCCTTGTGTGTATTTTTCATTTTGGTTATTCTGTATTTCATTTCTGGACTTTACTTTTGGTTTCTTTTTTAGGGTTCCTGTCTCTGTGCTGATAGTTCTATTTTGTTCATACATCAACATCTTCCTTTAATTTTTGAAGCATTTTTAAGACAGTTGTTTTAGAATTTTTGCATAATAGGTCTTTTTCAATGACAGTTTCTGGGTTTTTTTAATTTATTTCTTTTGTATGTGACATGCTTTCCTATTTCTTTGTATGCCTGTGACTTTGTTGTTGTTGTTGAAAACTGGCCATTTAAATTTAATAATGTGGTAATTCTGGTAATTAAGTTCTCCCAATTCTCCAGAGTTTGCCCTTATTTTATTATTGCAGTTGTTTATTGTTTTTATTTATCTTTTATTGTTGTAGCTTTTTTTTTTTTTCGTGCCAAGGATCAGTCTGAGGTGTAAACTTAAGGTCTTTTCAGGTGTTTTCTGAGCCTGTGCTTTTCTCTGAGCATGTATGGTCACTTTCTAATTTTCCTCATATAAGCAGTTGCTTCTTAATGACCTAGTCTTTAATGTTTGCTACCAAAAAGGGGGCAAAATAAAAAAATAAAGAGGGGACCAGGCGTGGTGTCTCATGCCTGTAATCCCAGCACTTTGGGAGGCTGAGATGGGTGGATCACAAGGTCATGAGTTCAAGACCAGCCTAGCCAACATGGTGAAACCCCATCTCCACTAAAAATACAAAAATTAGCCAGGTGTGGTGGCGGGCACCTGTAATCCTAGCTACTTGGGAGGCTGAGGCAGGAGAATTGCTTGAACCCGGGAGGTGGAGGTTACAGTAAGCTGAGATCACACCATTGCACTGCAGCCTGGGCGACAAGGGTGAAACTCCATCTCAAAAAAACATATAAAAATAAATAAAGAGGGAGAAAAGGCACTGGCCCTTCAAATTTTCTAGAAGTCACTTCTGCCAGAGAGGGAGGGACTTGGAACAATTGAAGAAGGTGTAACAGTGGCCACCTACTTCTTTGTCTGCAGCTCTGCGGGAATAAGGAGCAATCGGTGATCAGAACAGATACTCAATATTTGAAGAGCAAGGTTCTTTTTTCCCACCCTGGCACCCACAAACTGTGTGCAAGCTGCTCCTGGATTTTGTGGACAGCTGCTTGTAATGGAGGTGGAGGTAGGGCATGGATAGCTGCTATTGTGGTAAGAGTTAAAACTGACTGAAATTAGATGCAACTTACCATGTAAGCCTTCCTCTGGAGGTTGCAATCTTTCAATAGACTCTGGAGTTTCAAAATAGTCACATCAGTGCAGTTGTTGCCTAGGTTGGGAGAGGGATTCTTGGCGCTTCTTCTGCTGCCATCTTCCCAGAATTGTCTGTTTTTATGACAATACCGTACTGCCTTCATTGCTTTAATATGGCAAGAAGTCTTGAAAGAAGAAATTATTAGTGCTTTTAAAGTTATTTTAAATATTCTCTGCCCTTTACATTTCCATATGAATTTTAGAATTAGCTTGTGAACTTCTTTGAAAATGTTCACGGAATGTAGGTTGGGATTGTGTTAAAACTATAGATTAATTTATCAATAATTGGCATTATAAAAATAGCAAAATTTTCTAACACATTAAAATGGTGCATATTTTTACTTCTTTAAAAGGTCTTGAATTTCTCTCAGTAATATATTGTAGTTTTTAGTATGCAGGTCTTGTGCATATCTTGTTAGATTTATTGCCGTGTATTTTACAGTTTCAATGCTATTATAAATGATATTTTTAAGATGGAAACTTCCCATTGCATTTTGCTAATACAAGGAAAACTAACTGATTTTTGTCTAATGGTCTTTTGTTATGCAAACTTGATTAACTCACTTACTGGTTTTGGTAGTGTTCTTGAACATTGCATAAAATTTTCTACGTAGACAATCAGGATGTCTGTGAATAAAGACAGAATTGTTTTCCAATCTGGGTGCCATTTATTTATTGATTTTGGCATTTGTTTATTTATTTGCCTTATTGTATTTGCTAGGACATTCAGGACAGTGTTAAATAGGACTTTCTTATTCCTGATTTTAGGGGGAAAACATTCAGTATCTCAAGATTACATCTGATATGAACTATGTTTTTTTGTAGATTCTTTATACCAAGTTAGGAAGGATTTTAATCGGAAATAGATGTTGGATTTTATCAATATTTCTTCTGCATTACATGAGATGATTACCTGATTTTTCTTTGCTTAGACTATAAATATGGTGAATTATATTAATGGATTTTTAAATATTAAACCAAGTTTGCTTTCCCAGGAAAAACCCCCACTGGGACATACTGCATTTTTCCTTTAATGCATTATTGAATTTGATTTACTAAATTTAAAAAATGACTTAAATATCTATAATCATGAAATATGTTGGTGTCTAGTATTCTTTTTGTGATGTTGTTCTCTGATTTGATACCAAAGTACTGCTGGTCCCATAGGGGTTGGCAAGCATTCCTTCCTCTTTAATCTTCTGGAAGAGTATTTGTAGAATTTATAGTATTTCTTTTGTAAATATTTTGTAGAATTTATTAATGAGGTCATTTGGGCCTAAAGGTTATTTTATAGGAAAAAGTTTTGCTATGAAATAAATTTATTTAATGCATATAAGGCTATATGGTTTATTGGAACTTGTGTATTTTTAAAAATTTGTCCACTTCTTCTAAGTTGCTGAATTTATGAGTATAAAGTGTTCACAGTATTTCTTGATTTTCCTTTTAACCTATGTAAAATATGTAGTGATTTTTCCCATCTCATTCCTGACACTGATAATATGTGTCTTTTTATGAATTTTTGATGAGTTTAGGGCTTTATCATTTTTTTTGATCTACTCGAAGAGCCAGTTTTTGGTGTTATTGAATTTCTCTATCATTCTGTTTTCTCTTTCATTGATTTATCCTCTGATATTTTTCTGCTTTTTAAAATTGTCTTTTCTATTTCCTTAAGGTAGAAGCTGAGAGTTTATTTCTGGTATCTTTATTCTTTTCTAACATAGGCACTCTGTGTTATAATTTTCTTTCCAAGCACTGATTTAACTACATTCCATAATTTTAACATGTTTCATTCTCATTCATTTCAAAATACTTCCTAATTTTCCTTTTGTTTTCTTCCTTGAATTCTAAGGGTTACTTGAAAGTATGTTATTTGGTTTTCAAATATTTGGATTTTCTCCCGGTTTCCATTTGGCTGAGCCTCAAACCTAGAATTTTGTAAAACTACTTAATAGAAGGTGTTGTGGATTCATCTCATTTCTGGTGTCCTGCAACTTCTTTCTCAGTGTTTGTATCTTAAATTTAGAAGGGGAAGGATGAGCTGATTTCTACTTGTGGCCGTTGTGGTGGAAATTCTTTTCTCCCCCCAAGAACAGTTATTAATGTAATTAAATAATTAAAATTATTGATTATTAAACTAAACAATTTCTAAATCATTAATAAGTTTATAATTATTACATAAAACAGATATTTAAAGGCATAAGAAAATAAGAACTTAAAGATTCATGAAAGAATTAAGTTTTCATGGCAGAAAGACTTAAGGGTCCAAGATTACAGAGAAAATTTATAGCAGACATCTTTGATGTTGCACCAATTTCATCAGTACACTCATCTCTAAGTTTTGAATATATCTGCGACTTTTTGCCTGCAAGCTTTGTCTTATACAAAAATATATTTGTTTCATGTGTGGGCATATTGGAAACTCTGAATATTCAACTCTCCCAAAGCAACTCTCATCTAGTAATTGTTAAGGTGCTGATATATAATTGACCTAATTTCTTTTCAGTTTGGTTGGCATGTCTCTAAGACTTAATCTATATTTTCCAATGTTTCTGATCATACTCTATCTTCCAGAATAAAATTAAATTCTCCCATAAGAAAGATTAAAATTCCAAAAGTCTACTAGTTTTTATTCCATTCTTTTTCCTCTTATTCTTCTAGAATTTTTCAAATAGCCATGCATTTCAGGAAGGAGAATCAAATAACTGAAAGCCAAGAGAAACAAAAATAGACAACGGAAACCTAAGTTTAAATGATTAATTTACTTATATTATTATGCATTAGAAAAAAGTAGCTTAACTGCTTACTTTATTAAAAAAAAAAAAAAAGATGAAGAAGAAGAGAAGATTATAGAATGGAAATGTAGGGCCAGAAAAGGTTTTTAAATTAAAGAAAAACCAAAAAAGGAAAAACAGAAGATAGGGTAAGAGACTACACGACATATGAAAAGGTCCAAAATATATGTAAGTGAAATTCTTGATGGAGAAAAGAGAGAGAATGGGAAGGAGCAAGTTTTGAAGATAGAATGGTGAAGAATTTCCCAAAACTGATTAAAAACATGAACCCAGAGATTTAAGAAGATCAGTGACTTCCAGAAATTATTAATACAAAGAAAAGCACACCCAGACATATTATAATAAACTTACTGAAAGCTAAAAACAAGAAATCTTAAATGCATGCAGTTATAGAAGTAGTGAATGCTCATTAACTTTAACAAAGCAAAAATATATCAACAACGTATATTGTTTGTGTCAGGCCTCTGAGCCCAAGCCAAGCCATCGCTTCCCCTGTGACTTGCACGTATATGCCCAGATGGCCTGAAGTAACTGACGAATCAAAAAAGAAGTGAAAATGCCCTGCCCCTGCCTTAACTGATGACATTCCACCACAAAAGAAGTGAAAATGGCCAGTCCTTGCCTTAAGTGATGACATTACCTTGTGAAAGTCCTTTTCCTGGCTCATCCTGGCTCAAAAAGCTCCCCCACTGAGCACCTTGTGACTCCCACTCCTGCCCGCCAGAGAACAATCCCCCTTTGACTGTAATTTTCCTTTATCTACCCAAATCTTATAAAATGGCCCCAACCTTATCTCCCTTCGCTGACTCTCTTTTGGGACTCAGCCCGCCTGCACCCAGGTGATTAAAAAGCTTTATTGCTTGCACAAAGCCTGTTTGGTGGTCTCTTCACACGGACGCACATGACAGTTTGGAAAAATAAAGGGAGCCAGAAGACAATTAATCATGTGTTTAGAGAACTACAAACATAACTGGCAACTTGGAAAATTATACTCAATGATAATATTCCTCAAAATGAAAGTGATGAAGATGTTTCAAATGAACAAAAACTTATTGCTATGTGACACATATGAAAGCATACACTAAAGACAGCTCTTTAGGCAGGAGAAAAATAATCCCAGACTGAAATGCAATGACAAAAAAAATAATGAAGAGCAACAAGAAAGTTATTTATGTGATTCTTGACCAAAAAAAAAAAGCCAAACTGTAAAATATTTAAAGAGGTTTATTCTAAGCTTCGTATTTGAATAATTTTGGCCATGACACAGTCTTAGGAGATCTCAGGAATGTGTGCCCAAAGTGGTTTGGTTACAGCATGGTTTTATACATTTTAGGGAGACAGAAGTTATAAGTAAAGACATAAATCATGTAAAGTATACATGTAAAGTACAAATTGCTTGGGCCTGGAAAAGTGGGACATCTCAAAATTTGGACTTCCAGGTCACAGATAGCTTTGAGGATTTTCTGAATGGCCATTGGTTAAAAGAGTTA
>NW_012101361.1:229562-231181 GCF_000951045.1 Mandrillus leucophaeus | reverse complement strand
CCCACCCCTTCTCCACTTTCCTGGGGGGCAAGCACCTCCCACCCCTTCTCCACTTTCCTGGAGGGCAAGCACCCCCCACCCCTTCTCTCTGTCTACCCACCCCTTCTCCACTTTCCTGGGGGCAAGTACCCTCCACCCCTTCTCTCCATATCTCTACCCTCTCTTTTCTCTGGACTTGCCTTCACTATAGGCAAACTTCCACCCTCCATTCCTCCTTCACCCTTAGCCTGTGTTCTCAAGAACTTAAAACCTCTTCAACTCACACCTGACCTAAAACCTAAACGCCTTATTTTCTTCTGCAATGCCGTTTAACCCCAATACAAACTCAACAATGGTTCCAAATAGCCAGAAAACAGCACTTTTGATTTTTCCATCCTACAAGAACTAGATAATTATTATTGTAAAATGGACAAATGGTCTGAGGTGCCTGACGTCCAGGCAATCTTTTACAGATCGGTCCCTCCCTAGTCTCTGTTCCCAATGCAACTCATCCCAAATCTTGCTTCTTTCCCTCCCGCCTCTCCCCTCAGTCCCAACCCCCAGTGTCGCTGGGTCTTTCCAATCTTCCTTTTCTACAAACCTATCTGACCTCTCCCCTCCTCCCCAGGCTGCTCCTCGCCAGGCCGAGCCAGGTCCCAATTCTTCCTCAGCCTCCGCTCCCCCACCCTATAATCCTTTTATCACCTCCCCTCCTCACACCGGTCTGGCTTACAGTTTCATTCTGCGACTAGCCCTCCCCTACCTGCCCAGCAATTTCCTATTTAAGTGCATAGAAGATCTTCAGTGACAAAGTGTACTCCAATACTTTCACCCTGATAAAGTCCTATTCTTTACTTTTATACTTACTCTTATTTTCGTTCCCATTCTTATGCCACCCCCTACCTCTCCCCAGCTGTCTCCACCATACTATCAATCTCAGTCACTCTCTCCTAGCAGTTTCTAATCCTTCTGTAACAAACAATTGCTAGCTTTGCATTTCTCTTTCCTCCAAAATTGCCATAGCCTCGACTTACTCACTGCTGAAAAAAAAAAAAAAAAGAAAAAAGAGGACTTTGTATATTTTTAAATGAAGAGTGTTGTTTTTAGCTAAATCAATCTGGCCTGGTATATGACAAAATAAAAAACTCAAGGAAAGACCCTAAACTTGCCAACCAAGCAAGCAATTATGCTGAACCCCCCTTGGGAACTCTCTAATTGGATGTCCTGGGTCCTCCCAATTCTTAGTCCTTTAATATCTATTTTTCTCCTTCTTTTATTCAGACCTTGTGTCTTCCGTTTAGTTTCTCAATTCATCCAAAACTGTATCCAGGCCATCACCAATCATTTTATAGGACAAACGCTTCTTCTAACAATCCCACAATATCACCCCTTCCCACAAAATCCTCCTTCAATTTGACCTCTCCCACTCTAGGTTCCCACATTGCCCCTAATCCTGCTTGAAGCAGCCCTGAGAAACATCGCCCATTATCTCTCCATACCACCCCAAAAAATTTTCGCCACCCCAACACTTTACCACTATTTCATTTTATTTTTCTTATTAATATAAGAAGACAGGAATGTCAGGGCTCTGAGCCCAAGCTAAGCCATCATATCCCTTGTGACCTGCACGTATACATCCA
>NW_012101361.1:225327-228167 GCF_000951045.1 Mandrillus leucophaeus | reverse complement strand
AAATGGCCAGTCCTTGCCTTAAGTGATGACATTACCTTGTGAAAGTCCTTTTCCTGGCTCATCCTGGCTCAAAAAGCTCCCCCACTGAGCACCTTGTGACTCCCACTCCTGCCCGCCAGAGAACAATCCCCCTTTGACTGTAATTTTCCTTTATCTACCCAAATCTTATAAAATGGCCCCAACCTTATCTCCCTTCGCTGACTCTCTTTTGGGACTCAGCCCGCCTGCACCCAGGTGATTAAAAAGCTTTATTGCTTGCACAAAGCCTGTTTGGTGGTCTCTTCACACGGACGCACATGACAGTTTGGAAAAATAAAGGGAGCCAGAAGACAATTGATCATGTGTTTAGAGAACTACAAACATAACTGGCAACTTGGAAAATTATACTCAATGATAATATTCCTCAAAATGAAAGTGATGAAGATGTTTCAAATGAACAAAAACTTATTGCTATGTGACACATATGAAAGCATACACTAAAGACAGCTCTTTAGGCAGGAGAAAAATAATCCCAGACTGAAATGCAATGACAAAAAAAATAATGAAGAGCAACAAGAAAGTTATTTATGTGATTCTTGACCAAAAAAAAAAAGCCAAACTGTAAAATATTTAAAGAGGTTTATTCTAAGCTTCGTATTTGAATAATTTTGGCCATGACACAGTCTTAGGAGATCTCAGGAATGTGTGCCCAAAGTGGTTTGGTTACAGCATGGTTTTATACATTTTAGGGAGACAGAAGTTATAAGTAAAGACATAAATCATGTAAAGTATACATGTAAAGTACAAATTGCTTGGGCCTGGAAAAGTGGGACATCTCAAAATTTGGACTTCCAGGTCACAGATAGCTTTGAGGATTTTCTGAATGGCCATTGGTTAAAAGAGTTAGGCTTTGCCTGAAGAGTTTAAGTCAGCATAAATAAACGCATGAGTTAATGTAAGAGAGATTTGGAAGCCAAAGTTCTTGTTATGTAGATGAAGCCTCTAAGTAACAGGCTTCAGAGAGAATAGACGGTAAATGTTTCTTGTGGCACCTTAAAAGGTGTCAGACTTTTAGTTAAATTTGTCTTGCTTCAGGACATGACCTGGAAAGGGAAGGGCATTCTCTATAGAATGCAAATTTCCTCCACAAGAGACGGCTTTGGATGACCATTTCAAAATATATTTTGGGGTAAAATACTTTGATTTTCTTTAGAACCTGCTATCTGTTATGTGATGTTATACCAGAGTCAGGTTGGAATTTAGTATCTCATTTCTACAAAGAGTCTGTTTTGAGGGTCTTATGATTTCCATTTTAATGTTAATGCTGGTCAGTTGTGCCTAAATTCTCAAGGAAAAAGTATATAAGGAGGCATATTTGACCTCCCTTCCCATCATAGCCTGAAGTAGTTTTTTAGGTTTTATTTGAAATTCCATTGACAAAGATGAGAAGTGTATTCAGTCAATTGGGGGACTTAGAATTTTAATTTTGGTTTACATGAGTAAATATGAGTTAATACTACTTAATGTGATATTAATAATAATGGCTTATGGTGTTGTGTCAGTGTGTGTGTTTGTGTCTATGGTTGTTCTAGTGTTCAGAGTTGAGTATTTGTGACAGGCCATATGGCCCTCAAAGGTTAAAATATTTACTATGTGGTACATTACAGAAAATATTTACTGATTCCTGTGAATATTCTTACTATTGCAAGACTAATTAGTTGTGATGATTTAAAGCAAGTGCTATCAACTCATGATTTGAAAGCGAGCCATGCAATTTTGTCCATAGGTAGTGTCAGGCCTCTGAGCCCAAGCTAAGCCATCATATCCCCTATGACCTGCACGTATACATCCAGATGGCCTGAAGTAACTGAGGAATCACAAAAGAAGTGAAAATGGCCTGTTCCTGCCTTAACTGATGACATTACCTTGTGAAATTCCTTCTCCTGGTTCATCCTGGCTCAAAAGCTCCCCCACTGAGCACCTTGTGTCCGCCGCCGCTGCCCGCCAGAGAACAACCCACTTTGACTGTAATTTTCCTTTACCTACCCAAATCCTATAAAATGGCCCCACCCCATCTCCCTTTGCTGACTCTCTTTTCGGACTCAGTCCACCTACACCCAGGTGAAATAAACAGCCTTGTTGCTCACATAAAGCCTTTTTGGTGGTCTCTTCACACGGACACAAGTGAAATTTGGTGCCGTGACTCAGATCAGGGGACCTCCCTTGGGAGATCAATCCCCTGTCCTTGTGCTCTTTGCTCTGTGAGAAGGATCCACCTACGACCTCTGGTCCTCAGACCAACCAGCCCAAGCAACATCTCACCAATTTTAAATTTGGTAAGTGGCCTCTTTTTACTCTCTTCTCCAACCTCTCTCGCTATCCCTCAACCTCTTTCTCCTTTTAATCTTGGCGCCACACTTCAATCTCCCCCTTCTCTTAATTTCAGTTCCTTTCCTTTTCTGGTAGAGACAAAGGAGTCGCATTTTATCCATGGACCCAAAACTCCAGCACCAGTCACGGAATCAGTAAGATAGTCCTCCCTTGGTGTTTAATCACTGCCTGATTATTCACCCACACATAATTGGTGTCTGATCACTGCGAGGACACCTGCCTTGGTCATTCACCCACATTCCGTTGGTGGCAAGTCAATTGCAGGGATGCCTGCTTTGGCTGCTCACCCACACTGCAGCTCAGGACTGCTCACCCACCCCTTCTCTCCGTGTCTCTACCCTCTCTTCTCTCCACTTTCCTGGGGGGCAAGCACCTCCCACCCCTTCTCCACTTTCCTGGGGGGCAAGCACCTCCCACCCCTTCTCCACTTTCCTGGAGGGCAAGCACCCCCCACCCCTTCTCTCTGTCTA
>NW_012101361.1:219080-220587 GCF_000951045.1 Mandrillus leucophaeus | reverse complement strand
GTCAGAAGAGTAGATCATAATTTGCCATTAAGTAATGATCTATAAAATCAATATTTCTACTAAATATGACCGTTACACTTTTGGAACAAATTCCCCATTAATGCCTATGAACTACATTTTATACTGACATCAAAATAAATATTAATGACAATGCTAGAAGAAAAACAGAAGTACTAGACCAAGTTAACTTGTTACAAAATGGGGACGGAGGAGCACAAATCAGGAGTAACCACTGGTTTAGAAAAAGTAATACTTTGAGAGAATTGTGTTTTCTCCTATTCTCAACCTCTGGCCTAACCATATCTGGAATATAAAAACTCCATTAATACAAACTTATGCCAATTATGTCTCTATTTAACTGGATGATGTGTGTTAGAGTATATTCAATTATTTTGAGTACACTAAACTGTTAGTGCAGTAACAATAGATACGTTCATTTTAAAGGGAAATAATCAGAATATTTTTGTTTGATTTTACTGACAAATCAAATGGTGATTTGATATTTCATAAGAATAACTTCAGATATTTGCTAAATTTTGAGCTAAAAATGGCTTGGGACAAATAAGGAGTGGTAGTAGAAACTAAACTCTGTACAGCAATAATAGTGTCCAGAAGGTCTGCATTAGAAGGTTCAAATTCCATTTACACATTCATTCAATCATTCCTTTATTTAACCAAACCTTCCTTGTCTACAAGGAAGACAACTGCAGTGTCTGCATAGAATGCTGGACCTCAAGGTACCTCACCCTCCAGCTGGCCTGTGATTTAAAATAAGGATATACATGCTGTGGTGATCTCTAAAAAACTCAGTGATTTGGAGGGTGAGAGAACTCCCCAGTGTAACACTGATGCTTGGTGGTATGTTTTATGGCAGAGGTAGGACAAAGTAAAAGGTTGAGGCTTAGGAAAGGTTTCCACTTAAAGCTTAAAGAATGAGTTAGAGTAAATGAGGCAGGAAAGGGAGGAAGAAAGAGGAATAACAAAGATTTAAGAAGAAACTCCTGGGGGGAAAGGTGTGTAAAGGAGAAGAGATTACAGAAATGGGTACATTTGAGGAACTCCATAGAAGGGGAAAAACAAGAGATGAAAAGCAATGAAGAATAATTGAAAATTTTTTACTTAAAAAATTTTTTTACATATAACACATAAAGAAAAGTAAACATATTGTAAGTGGGTAACATTATCAGCCTGGGTAACCATGGGAGTTGGGAGCATAGCTTAGTTTTGCATGTTTTTGAGCTTTATTTAAAGGTTTGGGCTTGGCACGGTGGCTCACGCCAGTAATCCCAGCACTTTGGGAAGCCAAGGTGGGTGGATCACCTGAGGTCAGGAGTTCGAGTCCAGCCTGACCAACATGGAGAAACCCTGTCTCTACTAAAAATACGAAAAAAAATTAGCCAGGCGTGGTGACGCATGCCTGTAATCCCAGCTACTCAGGAGGCTGAGGCAGGAGAATTACTTGAAACTAGGAGGCAGAGGTTGCAGTGAGCCGAGATTGTGCCATTGC
>NW_012101361.1:214375-216240 GCF_000951045.1 Mandrillus leucophaeus | reverse complement strand
CCCCCTTGGGAACTCTCTAATTGGATGTCCTGGGTCCTCCCAATTCTTAGTCCTTTAATATCTATTTTTCTCCTTCTTTTATTCAGACCTTGTGTCTTCCGTTTAGTTTCTCAATTCATCCAAAACTGTATCCAGGCCATCACCAATCATTTTATAGGACAAACGCTTCTTCTAACAATCCCACAATATCACCCCTTCCCACAAAATCCTCCTTCAACTTGACCTCTCCCACTCTAGGTTCCCACATTGCCCCTAATCCTGCTTGAAGCAGCCCTGAGAAACATCACCCATTATCTCTCCATACCACCCCAAAAAATTTTCGCCACCCCAACACTTTACCACTATTTCATTTTATTTTTCTTATTAATATAAGAAGACAGGAATGTCAGGGCTCTGAGCCCAAGCTAAGCCATCATATCCCTTGTGACCTGCACGTATACATCCAGATGGCCTGAAGTAACTGAAGAATCACAAAAGAAGTGAAAATGGCCTGTTCCTGCTTTAACTGATGACATGACCTTGTAAAATTCTTTCTCCTGGCTCCTCCTGGCTCAAAAGCTCCCCCACTGAGCACCTTGTGTCTGCCACCCCTGCCTGTCAGAGAACAATGCCCTTTGACTGTAATTTTCCTCTACCTACCCAAATCCTATAAAATGGCCCCACACCTATCTCCCTTTGCTCTCTCTTTTTGGACTCAGCCCGCCTACACCCAGGTGAAATAAACAGCCTTGTTGCTCACACAAAGCCTGTTTGGTCACAAGGATGCGAGTGAAAGGTAGGACCAGGTAAATTAACATATCGGTGTTTTAGGGCTAGGACTAGGTCCTGGAATTAGTGAAGATGAGCTTTTATTAGAAACTAGGAGATTCTACTTTAGTTGAAGGCTAACTGGCTTTGATAAATTAATTTTCCTTCTAGAACTGCTTTGTCTGTAAAACAGAAATAAAATAACAATATATGCTTACATAATATAAAGGATGATAAATATAAATAATCTTAATTATAATGAAATTATTAGCATTGACTTTGCATTGAAACAGAAATAGATGTACATGGCTGTCATGTGCATCCATGTGAAGAGACCACCAAACAGGCTTTGTGTGAGTAACATGGCTGTTTATTTCACCTGAGTGCAGGTGGGTTGAGTCCGAAAATGGAGTCAGGGAAGGGAGATAAGGGTGGGGCCGTTTTATAGGATTCGGGTAGGTAAAGAAAAATTACAGTCAAAGGGGGGTTGTTCTCTGGCAGGCAGGAGTGGGGGGTCACAAGGTGGTCAGTGGGGGAGCTTTCTGAGCCAGGGTGAGCCAGGAAAAGGAATTTCACAAGATAATGTCATCGCTTAAGGCAAGGACCGGCCATTTTCACTTCTTTTGTGGTGGAATGTCATCAGTTAAGGCGGGGCAGGGCCTTTTTCACTTCTTTTGTGATTCTTCAGTTACTTCAGGCCATCTGGGTGTATACCTGCAAGTCACAGGGGATGCGATGGCCTGGCTTGGGCTCAGAGGCCTGACAATGGCAAAATGTGAATACAAGTGACAGATATCCACATGACTTCTAAATTGGTTCTTGTTTATTTCATCCATTTTAGTTGATCTTTTCTGCATTTGATCAGAATAATCATATAATTAATTTGACTTTTAACAAAATCTCTTATATTATCTTTAAGCCTCCATCAAATTATGCTCCTTCTTCTTTCATCTTCTTTTTCTTTTAACTCAGATTTTGGTTGCTTTTTATTGAACACCTACTGTGTACCATGTATGATATGAAGTACATATTATTATCATCATCCTCAATTTTTTTTAGAAGAAAACACTGATATAAAATAGTTTAAATATTTTGTCCAAGTTTTCAAAATTCTTAAG
>NW_012101361.1:190140-211771 GCF_000951045.1 Mandrillus leucophaeus | reverse complement strand
ACTTGTTGATGAGTGAATTCTTGCTCTAGTAGTTCACATGAGATCTGGTTGTTTAAAAGAGTGTGGCACCTCCCCGCCACATTGCCATGTGACACACTGGCTCCTGCTTTACCTTCTGCCATGATTGTAAGCTCTCTCGGGTCCTCACCAGAAGCCAAACAGATGCCAGTGCCATGCTTCCTGTTCAGCCTGTAAAACAACAAACCTCTTTTATTTTTAAATTACCCAGCTTCAGGTATATCTCTATAGCAATGCGAAGACAAGCTAACACAGAAAGTTGGTACTGAGGAATAGGGTGCTGCTATGAAGATACCTGAAAATATGGAAATGACTTTGGAAGCAGGTAATGGGCAGGGGTTGGAAGAGTTTAGAGGGCTCAGAAGAAAATAGGACGTCAAAGTAAGACTTTAAGTGGTTGTGACCAAAACACTGACAGAGATATGGACAGTGAAGTCCAGGCTGATGAGGTCTCAGAAAGTTATTAGGAACTGGAGCAAAGGTCATTCTGGTTATGGTGTAGCAAAAAAAAAAAAAAAAAAAAAAATTGCATTGTGTCCATGCTTTAGGGAATTATGGAAATTGGAATTTAAGAGTGATAATTTAGGGTATCTGGCAGAAGAAACTTCTAAGCAGTAAAGCATTCAGGATGTGGCCTAGCTGCTTCTAACATTCTATAGACTATTTTCAGATGCAGGGAAAATAAATGACTTAAAGCTGGAACTTATATTTAAAATAAAAGCAGAGCATAAAAGTTTGAAAAATTTGCAGTCTGCCTCTGTGGTAAAGAATCGAAGCAGGCTGTGAAACAACCAGATGCTAAACAGATTAGAATGATTAAAGGGGAGCCAAGCGTTACTATTTAAGACAATGGGAAAAAGACCTCAAAGGCATTTCAGAAATCTTTCAGGCAGCCCCTTCCATCACAAGCCCAGAGGCCTACGAGAAAAGATTGGTTTCACAGGCCAGGCACAGGGCAACACTTCCCTCCTCAGACTGGGGACGCTGCCCTTTACATCCCCAGCCTCTCTGGCTCCAGCTGTGGCCCAAAAGGCCCAAGAGACAGGTTTGAGATGTCTCTTTGGGGATTGCAAGCTTCCATAAACTTTGGTGGCTTTCACAGTGTCAAGTTTGCTGGCACATGGAATTCAAGAATAAAGGAGGCTTGGCAGTTTCCACATAGATTCCAGAGATTGTCGGGAAAAGCCTGGGTGCCAAGCAGAAGCCTGCTGCAGGGGCAGAACCCCACAGAGAATCTCTACTAAGGCAATGTGTTAGTCCATTCTCATGCTGCTATGAAAAAATACCCCAAACTGGGTAATTTATAAAGGAAAGAGGTCTAATGACTCACAGTTCTGCAGGGCTTGGGAGGCCTCAGGAAACCTAAAATCATGGCGGAAGAGGAAGCAAACACACCTTTCTTGATATGGCAGCAGGAAGGAGAAGTGCAGAGCAAAGTGGGGGAAAGGCCCCTTATAAAACCATCAGATCTTGTGAGAAGTCACTCACTATTACAAGAACAGCATGGAGGTGACTGCCTCCATAATTCAATTACCTTCCACTGGGTCACTCCCATGACACATGGGGATTATGGGGACTATAATTCAAGATGAGATTTGGGTGGGGATTCAGACAAATCATAGCATTCCATCCCCATCCCCTGCTAAATTTCATGTCCTCACATTACAAAACACCATCATGCCTTCCCAACAGTATGCCAAAGTTTTAACTTATTTCAGCATTAACACAAATGTCCAAGTCCAATAATCTCATCTAAGACAAGGCAAGTCCCTTCTGCCTATGAACCTGTAAAGTCAAAAGCAAATTAATTACTTCCTAGATACAATGGGGATACAGGCATTGGGTAAATATACCTGTTGCAAAGAGGAGAAATTGGCCAAAACAAAGAGGCTACAGGCCCTATACAAGTCCAAAATCCAATAGGTCAGTTATTAAACCTTAAAGTTCCAAAATGGTCTCCTTTGACTTCATGTCTCACATCCAGGTCAAACTGATGCAAGATGTGGGCTCCCACAGCCTTGCACAGTTCTGACCCGTGGCTTTGCAGGGTACAGCCCCTACTCCCAGCTGCTTTCACAGGCTGGCATTGAGTGTCTGTGGCTTTTCCAGGTGCACAGTGCAAGCTTTTGATTGATCTATCATTCTGTGGTCTGGAGGATGGTGGTCCTCTTCTCACAGCTCCACCAGGCAGTGCCCCAGTGGTTACTCTGTGTGGGAGTGCCAGCCCTACAATTCCCTTTTGCATTGCCCTAGCAGAGGTTCTCCATGAAGCCTTTGCCTCTGAAACAAACTTCTGCCTGAACATCCAGGCATTTCTGTACATCCTGTGAAATCTAGGTGGAGGTTCCCAAACCTCAATTCTTGACTTCTGTGCACCTGCAGGTCCAACATCATGTGTAAGACACCAAGGCTTGGGGCTTGCACCCTCTGAAGCAATGGCCCCTTTTAGCCATGGCTGGAGCTGAAGCAGCTGGGATGCAAGGCACTGTGTGCTGAGGCTGCATAGAGACCTGGAGGCTCAGCCCAGGAAACCATTTATCCTTCCTTGGTCTCCAGGACTGTGATGGGAGGGCTACCTTGAAGGTCTCTTACATGTCCTGGAGACATTTTCTCCATTGTCTTGAGGATTAACATTTGGCTCCATGTTACTTATTCAAACTTCTGCAGCTGGCTTGAATTTTTCCCTAGAAAATGTTTTTTTTTGGTTTGTTTTTTTGTTTTCCCACACTGCATCATCAGGCTGCAAATTTCTCAAACTTTTTATGCTCTGCTTCCTCTTGAATGCCTTGCCGCTTAGAAATTTCTTCTGCCAGATACCCTATCATCTCTCTCAAGTTCAAAGTTCCACAGATCTCTAGGGCAAGGGCAAAATACCATCAGTCTCTTTGCATAGGAAGACTGATGTTTAATTCAGTTCCCAAGAAGTTCCTCATCTACATTTGATGCCGCCTCAGTTTGAACTTTATGGTCCATATCACTGTCCATATTTTGGTCAAAACCATTTAACAAGTCTCTAGGAAGTTCTAAACTTTCCCATTTTTTCCTATCTTCTGAGCCCTCCAAACTGTTCCAATTTCTGCCTGTTACCCAGCTCCAAAATTGCTTCCATATTTTAAGGTATCCTCATAGTAATGCCCCAGTCCCAGTACCAATTTACTGTATTAGTCCATTTTTATTCTTCAAAGTCATTCTGCTACAAAGAAATACTTGAGACTGGGTAATTTATAAAGGAAATATGTTTAATTGACTCACAGTTCTCCAGGGCTGGGGAGGCCTCAGGAAACTTACAACCATAGTGGAAGGGGAAGCAAACATGTCCTTCTTTACATGGCAGCAGCAAGGAGAAGTGCAGAGCAAAGGGTCGGGGAATGGACCCCTTATAAAAGCCCTTGTAAAAGCATCAGATCTTGTGAGAACTCGCTCACTATCATGAGAACAGCATGGAGGGAACCACCCCATGATTCAATTACCTCCCACTGGTCCCTCCCACAAAACATGGGGATTGTGGGAATTACAATTCAAGATGAGATTTGGGTGGGGACAGAGCCAAACCGTATCAGACAGTGTGGAAGCAAAATGTGGGGTTGGTGCCTCTATATAGTCTCCACTGGGACACTGCCTAGTGGAACTGTGAAAACAGAGCCACCATCCTCCAGACCCCAGAATGTTAGATCCACTGGCAGCTTGCAGCCTGCACTGAGAAAAGCCACAGGCACTCAGCTCTAACCCATAAGAATAGCTAAAGGGCTGCACACTGAAAAGTCACCACGGTGGACCTGCCCAAGGCCTCCAGAACCCACCTTTTACACTAGATATGCGACATGGAGTCAAGGATTATTTTGGAGGTTTAAAATTTAGTTCCTGCCCTGCTGAGTTTCAGACTTGTTTGGGGCCTATAGCTCCTTTCTCTTGGCTGATTTCTCCTTTTTGGAATGGGAATATTTACCCAATGTCTTTACCACCATTGTATCTTGTAAGTTAAATACATTCTTTTAAATAATATATTATTTTACAGTCTCATAGGTGGAAGGAACTTGACTTATGTCTCAAATGAGACTTTGGACTTTGGACTTGGGGTTGGAATCAGTTAAGACTTTGTGAGGCTATTGAGAAGGAGTGATTGTAGTTTTCAATGTGAGAAGGACATGAGTTTTGGGGGACCAGGGACAGAATGCTATGGTTCGGTTGTGTGTCCCATCCAAATCTCATGTTAAAATCTATTACCCAATGTTGGAAGTGGGACCTGGTAGGAGTTATTGGATCGTGGATGTGAACCCTTCATGAATAACTTAGTGCCATACCCTTGGTAATGAGTGTGTTCTCACTCTGAAAGTTCACGTGGGATCTGTTTTTATAAAAGACTGTGGCACCTCCCCTATTCTCTCTCTTGCTTCCCCTTTCACCATGTGATACACCAGCTTCTGCATCTCCTTCTGTCATGGATTATAAGCTCTCTGAGGCTCTCCTCAGAAGGTGAGGAGATGCTAATGCCATGCTTCCTGTAAAGCCTCCAGAACCAGCCAATTAGACCTCTTTTCTTACCCAGCCTCTGGTATTTCTTTATAGTAAAGCAAAAGCAATGAGCACAGAAACTTATTATATTAGCTTTTTAAAATGATACTTTTCACAATGAAAAGAATGGGTTAAAGAATAGTGAGAGTAATCTTAATGAGAATTGATAAGGGTTTGAACTAATCCATGTCAGTGAGATAGGAACTACAACATGAATTGGAGAGCTATTTAGGAGGAAAATACTTGGACTTGATGGCTTAATTAGACATGAAGTGAGGTCAGGATGACTTCCAGGTGTTTAGCTAAGTGGTTATTGGTGCCATTCATAGCGATAGAGGCTTTGGAATCTCATTAAATGAGCATAAATATGCTTCAAGGATCGTATTATTTATCTTGGAGATGAGGAAATAGAGACTGACAAAAATAATGGCTAATAAGTGACTTATTTCCTCCAAGATGTTTTACCAATTCCTTACATAGCCAGAATAATTTTCAGATTAATTTATCAATTGTCATGCATTATAGTAATTATATTCATTGTTACTCACAGAGGGCTATCATTTATAAGTTATACGGACTTAGGCCAGTTATAAGGTCTAAGAGACAGTCTCTTCACATGTAGCACAAAGATAATAATATTCATCCTTCATAATTCAATAAGATATACAAAGCATCTATTAGTACCTGAAACATAGTGATTTCAAATGATAGACATTGTTTATGTGACATTTAGTTATTACATATTAATGCTTCTTTTTTTTTTTACCACTTATATTCTCAAATAAAAAAGAGAAGTCACCTTTCTGTTGTCCCCTCCTCAACAATGTACCCTAAAAAACTGAGCATTTGAGTGTTAAGTAAAAAGTGACATCATATTTAGCAGCTTTAAACAAGACTCAACCATTTCTACCAATGTAGCCTCTTATATAAAATAAGAATATATGTACTGATATCCAATTCAATTCTGTGTTTTGCCATTTCTATTCAATTTTAATGACTTTGTCAGTTATTTTTACATTCTCCCATTTGTATTGCTATCTATCAATTTGTATCATCTATCTAATTTTATTGTTATTTTCAGATTGTATAAGATCCTATGTGCTTAATACATTAATACATATTAATACTAACAAATTATTATTTTTATTCACCATTTTTCAATATGCTGCCATATTGTGATAAAGAGACCGCTTTTTATTTAACCAAGCTTATGTTCATAATAGGCACTTTCACATTACAAAGAAATTTTCATAGTTTTCCTCAGTTTTGTTTAAAATAGATGAGTTACTCTGTGGGTTTTTTTTTGCCAATGGAAATGGAACTAACACAGTTCTATGATGTAGAATTTGCAAAGAATAGCACTGTAAAACACAAAATATAGGTTGATCTCATGTCTTGGGAAGAATGTTAATAGAACTAATGAATGTTGCTTCATGAACTAATGAATTAAGTTTACAGAGTTGCTCTACACCTAGAGGAAGACAGATTATTTAGGTTACAAAGTTCACAATGAAAAAAACCAACCAAGTGCCTACTTTCTCTGAATCAGGGAAGACTAGATGTACTGAATGAGAATGAATCTTCCACTAATTCATGAAATTTTGCTGCTTCACCCATAACCAGTAGCAAAAATTGACATGGTTATTGTTGAGATTCTGCCCTGGGGCACTGATTCAGGAAGGCTGCAGGTTTGCTGAAAGGTTTACAAAGTTTCCACCAAGTTTACTGAACTTCATTGAATCTATGCACCCTGTCCAGCTTTTCCCAGAGAGTTCTCGGTTCCTCATCTTCCTGGCCTAAGGATAAGCCAGTCTCTGCTGCCCACATTAACTTTATAACAATCCATTTCCACAGAAAGTCTAGCCAGAGGGATTAACAAGGAGAGACAATATTTATTCAATTTCTTTCAAGTCTGCTGCCTCATTTCTTGCCAACTGGATGGCTGGATGGTTTTGGGTATTTGGCCTGTGGGTTAATGTGAAGGGACAAAGCAGGAATCCCAATCCAGTCATGTATTTATAATCCCTGAGAAAAGGGTTTCCTGACCCTAGTCGCAGAGAACTCCCCAAAGAGTTTTAAAATATGATGGCTGGCAAGACCCCACCAGCCAATTAAGTCAGAATCTCTGAGGGTGTATTCTGGGCACTGAGAATTCTTCCGTTCTCAAGATGATTCTAATTTGCAGCCAAGGTTGAGAATAATGGCTTTCGTTACTTAGGTGATTTTAGATACCCTGCAAGGCCCCTCAGAGATCATCTGATCCAATATGTGTAAAGATTAATTCTGGTTAACATGGAGAAGGGGGTTTCTGATTTTTGTCCTTGTACATGAATCAAGGAGAGGACTATTCTGATTATTGAGTGAAAGTGATTTAATTCCATATGTGTGATTACCAAAGTGAGACTATAAATCACAAAATGTAGTGATCTGTCTAAAGTTACACAGCCTGTAAAAGACCAGTCATGCCTCCTGACTTCAGTTCCAGTGTTTCATTTTTACATATTGCTTTGGCCATGTTAAAATTAATCAGGTGGTACTTATCACTTAAAACAGCTTCTAACATTATAACTATGAGGAATTTGAAAGCATCAAGTTCAAACCGTTTGTAAGCCAGCACTATTTTCATTGCATGTTTTTCACATGTAATATTTGATATTTCTTTTCTGCCTTTATTACAAGATCTGGGCCTCTAGATTTTAACTAATTTGAATGACATGTGTAACATCTAATCTAAAGGAGATTTCCACCACCTTGTTTTTATAGGCTTAATGTAGAAATTTCTTAAAAAGGTCATATGTACCCATGAATGTTCTTTTTCCAGCAAGATGGAAGAAGCCAAAGACTCTCTCTGGTCATTGCAGAAGGAAGAATGAGAGCCCAAACCTGAGAAAGAGAAAATGAGATGATGGGGCTGAATATGAATTAAGGCAGTTGCCAGTGGTTCTGTAATGAGCAAACTGAGTATTTTTTTATGTAGCCTCTATTCACATTTTTATGTTTGATTTTTGTCCTTTGATTGTAATGATAGGTTGTGGTTACACAATATTAAAGATGAATACTAAAGAAGTGACTAAATAAAAAGGCAAGATATTGAGGATGATTGATGTCATCCCAGCAAGGAAGCAGATGAGGAAAGGCAGAAGATAAAGTTTTTTTTATGTCTCTGCTACTATGTGCTTCTCACCTACACATGCTGGAATAAACTTAGCACATTTCCTTTATTCAATGCTGTTGTGCTATTTTCCAATGATCAGAATCTGTGGATGATGAAGGGAGTGTTCAACTCTGCAATCCTTCCAACAAGTAAAGCCAGTAATTTCACTTATTAACATATATCCTAGGGAAAATTTCCCCATGGCAAAAAGAAGCAGTATGAGTATGTGTACTATAGTTTAAATGTCCTCTCCCAAACTCAAGCTATCAAGCATATTCATTTGTAGATAATACATAATATCTAGGCATGTTGTAGCACTTGTTACTTCATTTCTGAAATTCTTCTCTCAAACCCTTTATTTCTTTCCAGAAACACAGACACCACTGAATCTCTTAGGAGAAGAAGCTAATCAGATTTTACAATTTGGGAATACTGTATGTTTCAGGGCTGATTTTTGGGAAACCTTTAGAAATACTCAGGAATTGGTGATTTGAGCCTAAACTTTAGACATGGATACATTATCTAAGGCTTTTTAACTGATTTGCTCTCAAATTTGGAGCATGTTCTTGTCTTTGGGATGCCTATATTTTGCATATACTAAGGAGAAACATTTGCCAGTGGACATCAAGAACCATATACCTGAATGTTTGTTTCAGTGGTGTTTGTAATAGCGAGAACGGAGAACAATTCAAAAGTCCTTTGAAAGGAGAATGATTGAACTGACATAAATGTAAATACTGGAATACTATACAGTAGTGACAATGAATAAAGCGTAGCTAATCACATTTATCTTGGTAAAAAGTCCTGTAATGTAAAGTGCTGATGAGTTAGCATGACCTCCTAGTATCACTAGTACAAATATAAATTTATGTGACCACTTTGGAAAATAATTTATGATTATCATGTTTGTTGAAAATACAATAAACATTTGTGGAGTGTTTGCTATATATTAGTTATTTTCCTAAATGTGCAAATGCAAAATCACTTTATCCTAATAATTGTGAGGTAAATACTACCATTTTCATTGTTTATATATGAGAAAACTGACAAAGAGAGGTTGGGTAACTCGGCCAAAATAAAAAAACCTATTCATGGTACAAACAGCATTGAACCCAGGCAGTCTGGCTTCAGAGTTTGTCCCTTTACAAGGGACCATTATATTATGCTATCCCTTCCAACAAGGAAAGCCAGTAATTTCACTTATTGACATATATCATAGAGGAATTTTCCCCATGGCAAAAAGAAACAGTATGAATACATTTGCTATAGGTTAAATGTCCTCTCCCAAACTCATGTTGAAGTTTAATTATCATTGTGATGGTATTAAGAGGTGGAATCCTTAAGAGTTGATTAGATCACGGGGCTTTGCCTTCATGAATGGGTTAATGTTGTTATCATTGAAGTGGGTTTATAATCATGACAGTGGGTAGCTATAAAATTGAGTGAAGGGCCGGGCGCAGTGGCTCACCCCTCCTGTAATCCAAGCACTTTGTGAGGTTGAGGTGGGTTGATTGCCTGAGGTCGGGAGTTCGAGACCAGCCTGACCAACATAGAGAAACCTGTCTTTACTAAAAATCTAAAATTAGCTGGGCGTGGTGGTGCATGTCTGTAATCCCAGTTACTTGGGAGGCTGAGACAGGAGAATCACTTGAACCCGGGAGTTGTAGTGAGCTGAGATTGTGCCATTGCACTCCAGGCTGGGCAACAAGAGTGAAACTCCATCTCAAAAAAAAAAAAAAGCGAAAAAAATCGAGTTCATTCCTCTGTCTCTCACTCTTGCCCTCACTTGCCCTTTTACCTTCTGCCATGGAATAATGAGGTATTATGGCCTTTGCCAGATACCTACACCTTGATATTGAAATTTCCAGCCTCCAGGGCAGTGAGAAATAAATTTATTTTCTTGCTACATATCCAATCTGCAATATTCTATTACAGCAGCTCAAAATACATTAAGACAATCTTCATAGCAATTATGCTGTTAGTGAAAAAAAAAAGAGAAATGGCTTAAAAATCCACTATATCATAATGGATAAATAATCAAGATATAGTCATATAGAATAATATTATACAGCAGTGAAAATGAACTGACTTTACCATGCCAATTCACACCAAAATAATCTTTTAAGTGATAAAAGCAAGGGACAGAGGTCATATATCATATATAAATATGTATGTCTAAATACATGTAAAACTAATCTATATTTACATGTGAGTTAAGACTATAAAGTTTACTCATCACAATACCACAAAAAAGGACAATAGCCATTACAAAAATTGTACTTCACTTTAATTTTTTAAAATGCAAAATGAAATACACTGAGTGATGTGATTTTTTTTCCTTATTGAATTGAGGAAAATGTTGCATGTTTGCAAACTACAACTTTTCATGAGACAGTTTAAAAGTATATATAAAGTCTTTTTCATAGATTTTTAAAAGATAATTTTTCATAAAAATTTTGTGCAAGATAATCAGAGATGGGCCAAAAATTCTGTGAAATTACAGTCTTATTTATCAAAATAAAAACTTGAAAATAAAGTTTTCCTGTTATAACAAAATACCACAATCTGAATGACTTAAAAATACAAATTAATTTTCTCACAGTTCTGTAGGCTAGAAGTCTAAGATGAAGGTGTCAGCAAGCCTGCTTTCTACTGAAGACTTTCTCCTCATCTTTCAGATGGCTGCTATCTTGCCGTGTTCTCACATGGTTAGCCCTCTGTGTTGTCTCTATCCTAATCTCTTCTTATAAGAATATCAGTCATATTGGGTTCAAGACTCACCCTAACAATCCCATTTTAACTTAATTATTTCTTTAAAAGCCCCACCTCTAAATAACGTCACATTCTATGGTATTAAGGATTAGGGCTTCAACATAAAAATTTGGGGAGTATACACTTCATTTCATAACATTAAGTAAATATTAAATGATCCAAAATAAGCGGATATAAAATAATCTAATATAATGTAGTTAATAAAAAATAGAAGCTTCTTCAATGACATGAAGCAATGCACATAATATGTTCTGAAATAATAAATTTAGAAAATATCAATATGTATTTCAACTTTGTTAAACAAAACCTATACAAGAAAAAAAGATTAATATTAATCATGTCTAAGTGACAGATTTTATTGCCCATTCAAATGGTAGTATTTTGATCTTTTTTTCTTATGTATATAACAGGTTATCTAGGATGAATATTATTTTTATAATAAGAAGACTTTTTAATTTACTACATGGAGAAGATAACACATCAAGAACAACCATTAATATATTAAGAGCAACATGGTTAAGTTTATTCATGTATTAATTCAGCCAGGATTTACTGATTGCTTACTCTGTGCCTGGTACTGGGGATGGGTGGGAGGATTAGGAGGAAAAGTTCTCATTTCTTTTTATGTAAATATTTATGCATTTACATATCTGTGACTTAAGTTTGTCGATTTGTAATTGAGAATGCAACTCAAACTTTGTGATTTTAAAATAATGTTCCCAGGACAAACTCAGCAAATTCTATCATATACCTAAAATACAGGAGATAGCCATATAGGAGGACACAAAAAAGAGGAAATGAGGCACATGACAATTTTCTTTAAATATCTGAGAGGATAGAAATGTGGAAGAGCATGTGACTAGAAGGCTAATTTTTAAAAATAAAATTAAGAATAAATGGATAGATATTTCAGGAGTTTGATACAAATACGGGAAAAAATTCTAACAAGATAATATTGTAAAAGTATCAAAGTACCTGGGAGGTAGTGGGCTTACTGTAATGAAAGTACTAAAGCTTAGTCTACGTCATCACTGTCTAATAGAACGTTCTGTGATAGTGGAAGTAATGTAATTCTGTGCTGTGCAATATGGACACTGATAGCCACATTTAGCTTATGAGTACTTGAAATGTGGCTAGTACAACTGAAGAAGTGAAGTTTAATTTTACCTAATTTTTATTAATTTAAATTTAAATGATGGTTTTCATATTGTACAATGCAGGTCTATCAGACCTCTGGGGAAGAGTGGAACAGACTTGAATAACACTGCTGGAGTATATGACTTTTTAAAGTCTCTTCTAGCTTAAGATTGTATGATTCTTTAAACTTGAGGTTATGAGATCATATTCCTCTATTAGGAATAAAGGACAAACATCTAGGAGGAAAAGACTGATTAATATGCCTTGGATTATCTCAAGTACTTTAAAGAACATGTTTGCCAAATTTGAAGGAGTGGCAGAGAACAGATATTCAACAAAATATGAATAATCAGGGGCTATAGAATATTCACATTTTTCTATTTCAGCTAAAGGTAACAGAGAACAAACATGTTTGAAATACATTATCAGTATAACTGCAGTTATAGATCACTTACAAAAATTCTAAATTTATAAATTAGAACAATGAGATCTAGAAAGTTTGAGAAACAGGACTCTTATCTACTAGGCTCACATATAAACTTTTAGGCATCTCCCAAAATTAAGAGTAGCATCTAAACAATGCCACATTAAAAAATAAGGTATGTTAGTGTGGGCACTAACACTGGTCTGCTCAGTCCAGTCTGCATTCCACTTTGCCTTCTGTAGATGATGAACACACCAAGGATGTTAACGTAATAGACATGTCCAGGAATGCCAAAGACCCAAAGTTCATTAGATGCATGTACATATTAGAGACAAAGCTTGAAACCCCAATTGAGTTTAAAGAAATTGTACTTAATATGAGACTTGTGAAAGAATGAGCAACATTTGATGGTTTCTATAAAACATTCAAAAGGGTGAGTAAACAGTGACCGATATCTTGTGATAAATATGTTATGTATAATAAGCAAGACTTTGAAGAAAGGACTGCAACTTCAAAACGAGTTTCCTAGTTTACAACAAGCATTAATGTCAGAAAAGTCAATTAAGAGGTGACCTCCAATAGCAAGCCTTTGTCATTCAGGTTTAGGCAACATTCTTTGTCAGCCTCAATGTGCCTAACACTAACTGTTGACCTTTTGCTTTGCATTGAAAGGTCATTAGGATAAGTTAAGCCTCCTAAGTGTTCACTACTTTTGAACCTGTGGATCACAACATGCCATTAAAGGGGTTATCAAAGGGTGGCAAGAAGAAAAAGGAAAATGTCACTATGATCTTTTAAATCTATAAACTACATTAAGCAGTTCAAATTGTCATCTGTCATTCAGTTGTATAATTAGAAATACTTTCCTTTCAACTTAATCCAAATGCCACATCTCATTGTGATACTAATAGTATGTTGTCTTCACCAATGTATGACTGTGTTTATTTCTATACTTAAGTGTTTAGAAGCAAAATTTCCTGTTTCTCTAAGCTTTAAGTTTCCTTTTTTAGTAACTCTTCCGTATCAAAGACATCTCAGAGGACCTCTCAAACTGAACTGCTGTGACTAAAAAAAAAATAAATTAAAATAAAAAATAAATGTTAGTAGGATGTCATAAAGTGGTTTGAAAAAACGCTGGCATATATGTGAGAAAAATTCATTTTAATCCTGGGATATGTTTTGGAACCATGTGTAGGAACCATTGAAGAATAGATATTTTATGTATGTAAAGTAGTTTCTAACTAAGTAGACTTTGTTAAAGCAGCCAAAATTGTCTAAGTCACTCTCTGTCAGAGAGGTGAAAGACCTATACAAAGAGAACTATAAAACACTGCTTAACGAAATAATAGGTGACAAAATCAAATGGAAAAATGTTCTGTGCTCAAGGATTGGAAGAATCAATATTGTTAAAATGACCATACTGCCCAAAGCAATCTACAAATTCAACGATATTCCTATCAAGCTATTAATAGCATTTTTTTACAGAACTAGAAAACACTATTCTAAATTAATATGGAGCCAAAAAAGAACCCACATAGCCAAAGCAGTCCTAAGCAAAAAGAACAAAGCCAGAAGCCTCACATGATGCAGCTTCAAACTGTACTATAAGGCTACAGTAAACAAAACAGCATGGTATTGGCACAAAAACAGACACATAGACCAATGGAACAGAATAGAGAACTCAGAAATGAAGCTGCACACCTACATCCTTCTGACCATTGTCCCAGCTGCTCAGGAGGCTGAGGTGGGAGGATCACTTGAACCTGGAAAGTCGAGGTTGAGGTGAGCCGAGATCACGTCAGTGCACTCCAGCCTGGACACCAGACCAAAAACGAATAACCCCATTAAAAAATCAGCAAAAGACATGAACAGATACTTCTCAAAAGAAGCCAACAAACTTGAAAAAATGTTCACTGTCACTAATCATCAGAGAAATGTAAATCAAAACCCCAATGGGATATTACATCAGTAAAAATGACCATTATTAGAAAGTCAAAACAACAGATGCTGGCATGACTGTGGAGAAAAGGGAACACTTATACACTGTTGGTAGAAGTGTTAATTAGTTCTGTCACTGTATAAAGCAGCTTGGAGATTTCTTGAGGAAATTAAAACAGAACTACCATTCAATCCAGTAACCCCATTAATGTGTATATATCCAAATGAAAATAAATTATTCTACCAAAAAGACACCTACACTAATATCTTCATTGCAAGACTATTCACAATAGCAAAGACATGGAATCAACCCAGGTGTCTATCAATGATGAATTAGGTTACATAAGGAAAATGTGGTACATATACACTATGGAATACTATGCAGCCATAAAAAAGGATGAAATCATGTTCTTTGCATGGATGCAGCTGAAGACCATTATCCTAAGCAAATGAATGCAGGAACAGAAAACCAAACAACAAAACAACACATTCTCAGAAGTGAGAGCTAAACATTGAGCACTTATGGATGGAAAGATGGCAACAATAGACACTGGGGTCTGCTGGAGGAGTGGAGGGGGCAGCAGTTGAAAAACTATTGAGAACTATGCTCAGTTTTTGAGTGACAAGATCAATTATATCCCACACCTCAACATCACACAAAATACCCATGTAAAAACCTGCACATGTACCCCTTGACTCTAAAACAAAAGTTGAAATTATTGAAAAATAAAAAAATAAGACTGGGCTCATGCCTGTAATCTTTGGGAGGCTAAGTGGGTGGATCTCTTGGGTCCACGAATCTGAGAGAAGCCTGGGCAACATGGTGAAATCCTGTCTCTATAAAAAACTCAAAACAACAACAACAACAACAACAACAAAAACCCAAAGAAGCCCCACATGGTGGCACACACCTGTAGTTCCAGCTACTCGGAAAGCTGAGGTGGGAGGATCACTTGATCCCAAAAGGTAAAAGCTGCAGTGAGCTGGGATCGCACCACTCCACTGCAGCTTGGGTAGACAGGAAAAGACACTGTCTCACACACAGAAAAATAATAAAAATAAAATCAATAATTTTTTTTAAAAAAGTGTGTCGCTACACACATCTATTACTATAAACAAAATTTTAAACAAGAGGTTTATTTCAAATCCTGGATAGGCAATAGCATCCAGAATAGTATTTGCTTTTACAGGTATGACATTCTTAAACTCCGTATTCCTAGGTTTAGAAGATGCAGCTTCACAAGAATCATCTAAACCAAAGACTGTAGCTTGGCTTTTTTATAGAAACATGTAATTTGCCTGAAAGCTACTATGTTATGAATTATATAGAGTAATAAGTGTAGGCCTTTGATAACATGTTATCTTATTTTGGGCTCTAATTTGTACAGTAGTGATTATAGTTCCAAAAAGCGTTCTCTCAGTGTGAAGATACAGACCATATTCGACTGTATTACTGAGAAGGTATCCTTTTAAAATTTATTTTAAAATATTCCTACTGTTTACTAAAGTAGTGTAGTGAAGTGGTAGGAATATCCTATATAAGCTTGAAGATCAAATGTATTCCTTCTATATTTCTGAAATTTGCTAGATGTTAGGATTAGGTGGTTATAGAAGTTACAGAGATGGATTACTACAGAAATCTAGTGTTTTCTTTTTCATCACTAAATGGATGCTGCTGCAGGCAGTTAGCTTGTTTCCTAGCTCACTAGAATGCCGGTGATTTTTGTACATGTTCTATGGACTGATTCACAGTTCTGACCCTGCTTTTTGAAAAGGTTTAATTTCCAGCAGGTTTTTTGAGAAGGTCACACACATATTGTCTTGATGTCATGTGGAAAGCGCTGGCTCATCACAAGAGCCCTGTGGCTTTTAATGAGTTTTGCCATCAGAGAGGTATTTGAATATTGTTCACTAGCCTTGTGTCTCATTATTATATTTTGCTTCAAACTTGAATTAAAGGAGAGATGCAAGCAAAATCCTGCCAAAGCAATTGATATTTACTTTGTGTATAAACCCTTGCAGCAGATTGAACTTGAAAAAGATCTCCTGTTTTTTAGTAATATCTAATTGGACCCTCACAAATATCAAGCATAGGTCCCTTTAACTAGGCAATCCCAGCATAAATGGAGTGGTTACCGACATTAAGTGGTCTATTTATCCTGGAATGAGAGAGGAATTGCAGTCAGCAGGAGGGAGGGTAGTTTCTGAGTCATATGCTCTTGCATGGAAGGAGAGACAGGAGGTGTTGTTAAAATTAATTTGCTATTCAGGCATTTTAGAAAATATGCTTGCCTAGCCTCAGGGATTTAGAGGTGTCTGAAGCTGCTGGGAAGCAGGCTACCTGAGAAAGAATGTAAAACATGGTAGAAGAAGAATGAACAATAGTTCTGTATCCAATTCACTGTGACTTCTCTGTTTTTATTTTTTCTGGTGCCCTTAAAATGGTCATGAAATAATGGGGTGAGAAGATGCTCAATTGCTGGAATGCTTGTCATGAAGACAGCCATGGCTCAAGCATCTTCTTAGTCATACAATAATGAGTACCTCCCTAATTTGATGTGCTTCAAGTAGCTCAGACTGTTGAGAGTAGCAAACCTGGTAAAAGAGGAGATGACCTCTGCAGAGCCTATGGAGGGCATACAATAGACCCTCAATAGAGGAATTCTCACTTCTACCTCCAGCTAGTTCTGCTGCTGCCACCCAAGAGATTTAAGGTGTTTCTCTTATTCAGACAAGATTATTATTACTACCACTAAAATGAAAACAATAACTACAACTACTGCTACTCTGAACAGTAGCTGCCATTTATTGAATAGGATGTGTTAGGATCTGCCCTGAACTCCTTGTATGCTCTATTATTAGTCCCCATTATAATTCAGATATATTGCTCATCTCATATTGCAGGCGAGGAAACTGATTTAGAAAGATTAAGCACACACAGAAAGTAAATAGTGAATACAGAATCTGTTCCTGTCAGCATAGCCCCCAAATGCAAACTTAGTCATCATTTAGTTAATTAATATGCAAGAGGTGCTTACCAGTGTGAAGAGTTTCATTCTGTAAATCATGTACAGCAAGCCACATGTACTTTCTCCTATTCTCTCTGGTCTGATCTTGTTTGCTGCTTGATAGACCATCCTGGTCAGCCCTGCTTGGGGATCACAAGTCATGGATATATGTGACCACCTCAGTCCCACACTGTTGCTCTTTGTTTTGCTCAACTCATTTGAGTCCCAATTTTTCAGTTTTCTTTTTATAGTTAAGAGTTTGCTTCACCACTTCCTTTGTAACACTGATCACATACCCACTCTTCCTTCAATCTCCTTTAGTGTCAATTTATTCCTTAAACATGTATTGAATTCTTACTATATGTTGAGGAAACTAATACTAATATTAATTGGTCTATGATCATAGGAAACTTGGAGGTTAATGAAACTTAGATACAGATAAACAGCTAAATGCAGTTCAAAGTGATGCATAGGATTATAGCGATAGGCAGAGAACAATACATTTTTAAACTAGGGCAGAGATATTAGAGGTCTCTTCCTAAATGAAATAGTAACTAAATTGAGTGTTGAACACCAAAAATAAGTTCGTCAAGTGAAGAAACATTTCAAAACGTGGAAATAGAATATTTTTAAAAATTTCAATTAATTCCAAATGACTGGAACTTAAGACTGGGAAAGGTAGAGGCTTATGGGATTAGATTGAGGAGGAATTCAGAGAGAAAATCAGGAAGGACCTTGAAGTTCACCACAAGAACACTGCATTTTATCCAATGAACAGCCGCTGGGCAATTTTACACACTGATCAAGAAAGGGAGTGAGACGGGCTTGAACTAAGGCATACTGTAGTTCTGTTTACTGCAGAAAGGAAGTTCAAGAACAGCCTCACAACTTGTCTGGGCAGTATTTCCTCACAGCTATTTAGGCTTCTCTGTACCCCAAACTGGCCAAGAAAGTTAAAATGTTACATTTCTCTAATAATTAGACTTCTTCATACTGAAAATTTCCTTTGGAAAAAATAAGGACGTTTTAATATGAAGCAGAAGTTTAGTAGTTATTTTTTGCATGTCTGTGTGCATGTGTGCATGCTGACTTCTGTGCGACTTGGTCATAATCTTAATCATTCTTGAAAGCAGAGAGTGATGCGTCTGACCTCGGGGAAAAGCTAGGCTGTCTTTCCCGGCATCTTGATATTAGAATAGATTTTAAGATTCCGTCAAGTATACTGAAAGGAGAATCCATCAGCACTGTACATTTATTAAAGACCTACTATGTGCCCACAATTTTGCTCTATGCTATGAAATGTAAAAACAACATTTAGTGTCTCTGTCTTCAAGTTGCTAAAATATAATTGGAGAGAGTAAAAAAAAAAAAAATACCCAATATTGTTAGATAAGGTTTTGTGACAATACAATTTTTTTTAAAACTTGGTAATGCAGGGTATGAAAGCAATGGGAGTTCAGGGAAGAAAGATGTCCAAGCAGGATATGCTTGACTAGTGGGTGTGACAGAAGGGGCCTTCCTTTAGCTGGAGGTCCTGGCTGAGTAGCAAATATGGTTTACAAAAAGGGAGTAAGATTGGATATTGAGGGTGGAGGGGGCCAGGGTTGAGGTACAGAGTATTAAAAATCTTTAATGCCAAGCAAGAAATGTGGTCTTATTAGGTAAGTTGTGAACAGAAGAAAATAATGAAGTCTTTTTATTTTTTTGAACTACTTTTGCAGTGGTGTATGAATTTGCAGCCACACGCCTACCTGGATTTGTGACTTTTGTGAAAACTCACTTCCTAGCCTGGCTTCCCCTATGAAAGCAGGACCTGTGACATAGGCTTGCATGGAGGTAGTTTATTTTGAGAAATCATCCCGAGTCAGGAGAGAGTGAGGCTGGGATGAGGGAAACGAGGATGGAGGACAAGCCGACGCAAGGTTCAATAAATACTAAGCTGTCCTTGCAAGGGCATCTGGGGCTGATTAGGCTGAGGCTTTCTGTGGAGTCATCTCACAAAACCTACCCAAGGAACAAAAGACTGGCACAGTTTATTCACAATTGCTCTACGGGGTATTAACTCCCTCATTGTTTGCACTACATTTGCATGACTGCTTGATGCTGAGTCAGAGACGCCCAAGAACAGAATATGAGAAATTCTAGGCTGAACTGAGAGTAGGTGTTGTATTTGTATATTATCAAAGGTTGTGCATAGAAAGGGCTGGAGTTTAAGATGAGCTGAAAAGTCCTGACCAGAGGCAAGAGGTATCAGATAGACTCATCATTTCATTTTTAAGTAAAAATTTTAAATGATTACAAAATATATACAAATGTATTATTACCAAAAGTATTATTTTAACAATTAGCTAATCAAACATTACCTAGAAATCATTTGGGCACATCTTTAACGAATAACTTAAACTGGCTTATTGTATTAATATTCTTTTTCTACTTGTTTCTTTCCTTGCTTAAATGGTAGTATTTACATACTAAGAAGTTGTTGGACATCAAATTTTAGTATTAAAACATACGTTTTTGAACCAAAATGTCCTCCTCGTGCTCTGGAGAATTCCCTTCCAGTTTTAGCGTGGTACCCACAGATTCACCTCCCGATGGCGATGCTTGTGGGCTACAAAGGCGGGTGTGGTTTGGACAGAGAGCAGGCGCTGAGCCCTTCTTCCTGGACTTTAATGAATTAGATTCCTTTTTTTTCACCATCCAATTTTTGTGACCTTATTTTACATAAAGGTAGATGAAGATCTTAAAGATGAGTTGCTATATCACACTTCACAATTGGGTACTGCATTTTAATATTCCAAGCAGCAAGTTTCTTAAACATGAGATTTCTGATATCAAAATATAAGAGTGCTCTGGAAAAGATATAATTTCATTAAGCATTAGAATGCAAAGTTTAAGATAAATATGTTAGATAAGATGCCTAAGAGTTTTACAATGCTACACAAACAACCATTGGCCAGCTCTGATTCCATTTTCCTAATTTCTCCAGAATTCTGACAAGAAAACAGTCTGAGGAATCACTTTTCAGCTGGTTCCTTGTGGTGATATCTTGTCTGTCGTGAATTACTTCATTAAAATTAAACCACTTATTGTTGTGAGGATTAAGATGACTTGAAATTAAAATTAACTTCCATGGATGAAAAATTTTCTATGGCTTATATTTATGGGCACTGGAAATCTTCGGAGCTTGCAAGTCCACACGATACTACAGAATTAAAACCAACAGAAACACCTCTGGTGACTGCCCAGGTTTAAAGCTATGTAGTTGAAAGAAAATCTAAGGCAACTGGATGTTCATAATTCATGTACATGGAGGAGAGCCACAGAAAAATTCCCTCAACCTTCCCATGGGGTTCAGAAGCTTACTTATCATCTTGGGGTTATAGAAAGAATAGGAGCTTGGACTGTGGCCAAACAGGTTCTGCTGCTAAACAGGTTATGGGAGTTGGGGCAAGATGAGGCCTGGCAAGCAAAGACAGCCTTGTCCTGTAGATGAAATCTCACAGGTAGCAGCCCTCAGAGAGAATAGATGGTAAATATTTCTTTATTTTTTTATTTTAAAAAATTGTTTAAAATTATACCTTAAGTTCTGGGCTACAAGCGCAGGACTTGCAGTTTTGCTACATAGGCATACACATGCCATGGTGGTTGTTGCACCCATCAACCCGTCATCTACATTAGGTATTTCTCCTAATGTTAACCCTCCCCTAGTCCCCCAACCCCCACAGGCCCCAGTGTGTGATGTTTTCCTCCCTGTGTCCATGTATTCTTATTGTTCAACTCTCACTTATGAGTGAGAATATGCGGTGTTTGGTTTTCTGATCTTGTGATAGTTTGCTGAGAATGATGGTTTCCAGCTTCATCCATGTACCTGTAAAGGACATGAACTCATCCTTTTTTATGGCTGCATAGTATTCCATGGTGTATATGTGCCACATTTTCTTAATCCAGTCTATCATTGATGTACATTTGGGTTGGTTCCAAGTCTTTGCTATTGTGAATATTTCTTTCAGACCTTTACAGGTGTCAGACTCTCTGTTAATTTTCCCTAGATTCACGTAAGGGAAGCCCTCAGAGAAATCCTGGCTGCCTCGATGCAGATTTGTGCTACAGATACAAATCTCACCCACAAAAGACAGCTTTCCAGGTTACTTCTGTTTGCATGCCCTCTGTACCGCAATCTCAAAATATGCCAGAGAAGTATATTTTGGTGTGAAATATTTTGATTTTCTCTATTGGAATTTTTTTTACCTATGAGAGAGCATAATAAACATTTTATCCATCATTGAAGTCCTATCTTCTACATCAGCAGTGAATGAAAACTCTTTTGATCCTCTGAGCAAGGTGTAATCTCTCATACTCTTTTAAAAATACTGCCGGCCGGGCGAGGTGGCTCACTCCTGTAATCCCAGCACTTTGGGAGGCTGGGGCAGGCGGATCACGAGGTCAGGAGATCAAGACCATCCTGGCTAACATGGTGAAACCCCGTCTCTAATAAAAATACAAAAAAATTAGCCGGGCATGGTGATGAGGGCCTGTAGTCCCAGCTACTCGGGAGGCTGAAGCAGGAGAATGGAGTGAACCAGGGAGGCAGAGCTTGCAGTGAGTTGAGATCACGCCACTGCACTCCAGCCTGGGCGACTGAGCGAGACTCTGTCTCAAAAAAAA
>NW_012101361.1:126130-190090 GCF_000951045.1 Mandrillus leucophaeus | reverse complement strand
AAAAAAAAAAAAAAAAAAAACAAATACTGCCTACATATAATAAAATTCATACATTTTAAGGCTATGCTTATAATTTTAATTACTTTGAACCTTTATCAAAAATCAATTTACTGCATATGTATGGTTTATTCCTGGTCTCTCCGATCTGTCACACTGATCAGTTAATCCACCCTTATACCAAGACCATATTGCTTGATGATTTTTAGAATAAGTTTTTTAATTAGTTGATGTAAGTGCTCAACATTTGCTCTTATTTTCTAAAATGACTTTGAATAATCTTGGTCTTTTGCATTTTCATATGAAGTTTAAAATAAGCTTACAAGTTTCTTCACAAAGTCCAGTAGTGTTCTGATTGTGATTGTACCTACAATTTAATTTGAAGAAGATTGTCACGTTACCATTATAGAATCTTCCATTCATAAGTATAGTATATTTCTTTGTATATTAAGGTCTTCCTTAACTTTCATTTTTTTTTAATTTTGCACTTTCAACTTATGTTCTTGCACATTTTGGTCAAATTTAGCCCTAATTAGCTTATATTTTCAGCTGCTATCATAAATAATGTTGCTTTTTAAAAATTTTGTTTTCTAATAATTTTTACTACTATATAAAAACATAGCTAATTTTGAATATTGATCTTGCATCCCAAAACAGTGTAACATTCACTTATTTATATTAGTAAAGTTTTTATGCATTTCTTAGCTTCTTTCCACATATACAATCATGTCATATGCAAACAAAAAAGTTTTATAATTCCTTTATAATCTTTATATATAGTTTTTATTTCTTTTACTTGCTTTAATGTGTTAGTTGAACATTCAGTAAAATTTTAAGTAGAAGTGATGAGAATTGACCTTCTTTGTTTTAACCTTGAGTAGGAATCACTCATCTTTTCAGCTTTGAGGATAATGTTAGTTGTAGATTTTTCAGATTTTCTTAATCAGGTTGAGAAAGTTTTCTTCTATTCTCAGCTTTCTGAGAATTGTTATTAATGAAAAGGTTTAACTATTTTTCAGATAATTTGCTTGCATGCATTGAAGGAGTCATATGGTTTTATCCTTTATTTTATTAAAACATGAATTAAGTTGATTGATTTTTTCACATATAAACCAACCTTACATTCCAAGGATAAACTTCCACATAGTCAAAATGTATTATTCTTTTTATATTTCATTGGATTTTATTTGCTAATATATTATTAGTTTTTGTGTCTATGTTCATGAGGACTGTTAGTCTTTCATTCTCATTTCCTGTTATATCTCAACAAAATAAGTTGAGAATTGTTCAGACTTCTATTTTCTGAAAGCGAATAATTGGAATTCTTTCTTAAACGTTTGAAAAAAGAATAATCAATAGAGCCTTTTGAGCCTAAAGAAATATGTTAAAATAATGTGGAGAAGGAAGTGGATTAATTATGAATTCAATTTATTTAATTGTGTACATCAATATACATTTTCTATTTTTTCCTACATTAGTTTTGGCAGTTTATTTCAAGAAATGTGTTACTCTCATATCGATTGTCAAATGTATTGCCATAAAGTTGTTCATAATATTTCATTACTATCCTTTTGAACTCTTAAGGCTCTGTAATGGTGTTACCTCTTTCATTTGTTGTTAGTAATTTGTGCCTTAACTCTGCTTCTCTCCCCCTTCCTTCCTTCCTTCCTTCCTTCCTTCCTTCCTTCCTTCCTTCCCTCCCTCCCTCCCTCCTTCCTTCCCTCATTTCATCCTTCCTTCTTTCCCTTTTTCTTTTGTTCCTCATTCTCTCTGGCTAAACATTTATTCATTATATTGACTCTTTTTCAAAAAGAAGTTTTAATCTCATTGATTTTTTTTTTTTTTTTGTATTTCATTGATTTCTGCTCTAATTTTTTGTCTGGTTTGGACTTAATTTGCTCTTTTTTTTTCTAGTTTCTTAGAGTAGAAACTTAGATCACAGTTTTCAGACTCCCTTAATTTCTAATATACACTTTTAGTGCTATACATTTTCCTTTAAGCATTGCTGTGGTAAAACCCCACAAATTTTAATACTTTATATTTTTATTATAACCAATTTTATAATTTCTTCTTAGCAAAATGTTTATTGAGAAACATATTGTGTAATTTCCAAACATCAGGGATTTTCCTGGCAATATTGTTATGAAAGTTTAATTTAATTCCATTGGGATTAGAGAACATATTCTGTGAGTTCAAACTTTTTACATTTATTAAGGCATTTTTAATTCCTCAAAATATAATTTAACCTGAAAAATGAAAAATGTACATTTAAAAAATATGCATTCTTCTATTTTGAGCTGTAGTGTTTTATAAATATCAATCAAGTAAAGATATTTGATAGTGTTGTTCAGATCCATGTCTGCTAATTTCTGTCCAGATATTTAATAAATTACTTAGAGAAATGTGCTTGTCTTCACATAAAATTATAGAAATGTAAACTTTTTCCTGAAATTTTGTTAATTTTTGCATCATGTATTTTAAACTTCTGCTATTATTGGTACATCTGCTATGATTGTTTTCTGATGAACTGACACTTTTACTGTTATGAATTATTCTTTTCTGTTTTAATATCTGTTTTCTCTCATAGTTATATAGTCATTCTAGCCTCTATGCTCAGTGTTCACATTTATTCATTTATTTCTAACTAATCTTTATCTTTAGATTTTAAAGCACATCTCTTGTAAGTGTTCTGTAAATGTTTGGCTTAAAATTTTTTTTGGCAAACTCTTTTTTTATCAGAATAATTAATTAACTTTTAATGTAACAATTGATAAGTTTGCATTAGAGCCTACTATTTTGCTTTTTATTTTTTGCTTATCTTTTTTTTGTTTTCTGTTCCTCTGTTCTTCCTTTTCTGCTTTTAAAAAGTCATTTGGGCTGGGCGCAGTGGCTCACGTCCGTAATCCCAGCACTTTGGGAGGCCGAGGCAGGCGGATCAGGAGGTCAAGGGTTCCAGACCAGCCTGACCAGCATAGTGAAACCCCGTCTCTACTAAAAATACAAAAATTAGCTGGGCGTAGTGGCGCACACCTGTAATCCCAACTACTTGGGAGGCTGGGGCAGAAGAATCGCTTAAACCTGGCAGGCAGAGGTTGTAGCTGTCTCTTATACACATCTAGATGTGTATAAGAGACAGCTGTAATGGTGTTACCTCTTTCATTTGTTGTTAGTAATTTGTGCCTTAACTCTGCTTCTCTCCCCCTTCCTTCCTTCCTTCCTTCCTTCCTTCCTTCCTTCCTTCCTTCCCTCCCTCCCTCCCTCCTTCCTTCCCTCATTTCATCCTTCCTTCTTTCCCTTTTTCTTTTGTTCCTCATTCTCTCTGGCTAAACATTTATTCATTATATTGACTCTTTTTCAAAAAGAAGTTTTAATCTCATTGATTTTTTTTTTTTTTTTGTATTTCATTGATTTCTGCTCTAATTTTTTGTCTGGTTTGGACTTAATTTGCTCTTTTTTTTTCTAGTTTCTTAGAGTAGAAACTTAGATCACAGTTTTCAGACTCCCTTAATTTCTAATATACACTTTTAGTGCTATACATTTTCCTTTAAGCATTGCTGTGGTAAAACCCCACAAATTTTAATACTTTATATTTTTATTATAACCAATTTTATAATTTCTTCTTAGCAAAATGTTTATTGAGAAACATATTGTGTAATTTCCAAACATCAGGGATTTTCCTGGCAATATTGTTATGAAAGTTTAATTTAATTCCATTGGGATTAGAGAACATATTCTGTGAGTTCAAACTTTTTACATTTATTAAGGCATTTTTAATTCCTCAAAATATAATTTAACCTGAAAAATGAAAAATGTACATTTAAAAAATATGCATTCTTCTATTTTGAGCTGTAGTGTTTTATAAATATCAATCAAGTAAAGATATTTGATAGTGTTGTTCAGATCCATGTCTGCTAATTTCTGTCCAGATATTTAATAAATTACTTAGAGAAATGTGCTTGTCTTCACATAAAATTATAGAAATGTAAACTTTTTCCTGAAATTTTGTTAATTTTTGCATCATGTATTTTAAACTTCTGCTATTATTGGTACATCTGCTATGATTGTTTTCTGATGAACTGACACTTTTACTGTTATGAATTATTCTTTTCTGTTTTAATATCTGTTTTCTCTCATAGTTATATAGTCATTCTAGCCTCTATGCTCAGTGTTCACATTTATTCATTTATTTCTAACTAATCTTTATCTTTAGATTTTAAAGCACATCTCTTGTAAGTGTTCTGTAAATGTTTGGCTTAAAATTTTTTTTGGCAAACTCTTTTTTTATCAGAATAATTAATTAACTTTTAATGTAACAATTGATAAGTTTGCATTAGAGCCTACTATTTTGCTTTTTATTTTTTGCTTATCTTTTTTTTGTTTTCTGTTCCTCTGTTCTTCCTTTTCTGCTTTTAAAAAGTCATTTGGGCTGGGCGCAGTGGCTCACGTCCGTAATCCCAGCACTTTGGGAGGCCGAGGCAGGCGGATCAGGAGGTCAAGGGTTCCAGACCAGCCTGACCAGCATAGTGAAACCCCGTCTCTACTAAAAATACAAAAATTAGCTGGGCGTAGTGGCGCACACCTGTAATCCCAACTACTTGGGAGGCTGGGGCAGAAGAATCGCTTAAACCTGGCAGGCAGAGGTTGCAGTGAGCCGAGACCGCACCACTGCATTCCAGCCTGGGTGACAGGACGAGACTCTGTCTCAAAAAAAAAAAGAAAATAAATAATTTGGATGATTCTCTGAATTTAATTTAAATTTTTTAATAAACATTTTTGTGGCATTTTTGCATTTTTAAGTGTTTTTTTTTAATAAAACATACATCATTAACTTTTCACAGTCCACTTATAGTTAATACCATGCTACTTAAAATCAATTACAGAAATCTTGAAAACATGTAGATCCATTTTAGCTTCCTTTTGATTATAACAAGTAGTTGTTATATATAATATATAAGTACATCTTAAAGTACTGCAAGAAAATGTTTTAAGTTTGTTTTAAACATTGACATGGTATATAAAGAACCAAAGAAAAAAGTAAAATAAAAAGCAACTTGCAGTTTTCCAGGTATTTACTGTTTTCTGTGTTCTTTAATGTTTTCTTGGAATCTGAGTTTCTATCTGGTATCACTTCTCTTCAGTTTGCACAATTTACTTTAGTATATCTTGTAGTACAGGTTTCCTGTTGTTGAATTTCTGAAAATGTCTTTATTTTGCCCCCATTCTTAAATAATATTTTTACTGGTTATAGACTTCTGGGTTAGCAGGTTTTCCTCCCTTCTTTCATTTTCTTTTGCTTTTTGAAACATTCATCACAAAGGTGTTGTTCCAGTCTTTTGTAGCCACCTTGATTTATGGTGAAAAGTCAGCTATTAATGGGATTTTTGTCACCCTGTACATAATATGTCATTTTCTATTTGTTGCTTTCAAGTTTTGTTCTTTATATTTGTCCTTCAACAGTTTTACTATAATGTACCTCAGCATAGACTTTTTTATTTGGTTGTTTTTTTCTATTTGGGATACCTTTAGCACCTCATATCTTCAAATTCCTGTCTTTCAATACTTTTAGAAAAATTTTCACAATTATTTATTTAAATATTAGTTTTCTGATTTGTTTCCTTTCTCTTATTTTGGTATAATAATAACATGTATGTTTGACAGTTTTGTATAATCTAGCAAGTCCCTGTGGTTTATTATTTTCTCTATATTCTTCAACTTAGATAATTTTCGTCATCTGTCTGAAAGTCCCCTTAATCTTTCTTTTGTCTTGTCCTTTTGGTTCCTAAGTTAATCCAGTAAATTTTTATTTCAGAATTTTATTATGGAATTTACATTTTGTTTATTTTCATTGTTTTTATTTTTTGGTTGATATTTTCTACCACTTCACTTATATTTTTATTTATAAAAGCATCATGTTTTGTTTTATTTCACTGAGGATATAACAAGTAGCTTAAACTTCCTGCCTGTTAGTTTCAGTATTTTATTTTCTCTTGAGAAAGGGTTCCATTTTCTTCGTTCTTATTTTACATAACTTTGGTTGCATATTAGACAGTCTGAATTCTGAGTCATGGAGGATCTGTATTGTGTTATTTTCTCCAGTGAGTGTGTCCTTTGTTGTATAAGGGAATTTTCTTTCAGATGGGATTGAGTTGCAAACTCTGCGTCTTGGACAGCTCTCTGGTCTCGATTTTAGACCTCTGGTCTTTTAAGTGAGTTGTTTTTAGTCTGTTCTGTAAATGCCTGATTCAGGAATTAGTCAGAGATGTGAGAAAACTTTAGGGATTCCCTCTATGACTCTTCCCCTTCGGCTATTCCCCGACCCTCTACAGCATTTATAGCTTTCCTGCTTCAGTATTCTGATTCCCCAGGCCAGAAAGACTGTGGGCTTTTGGTACGTGTGTCTTTGCTACCATTATGTGAGAGGTATGGACTGAAAGTAGTTCAAGGTTAAAGGTTGTGGAGACTGATACGTCCCTGTCCAGCTTCTGTCTTTCTTCCTCAGGTAGTCTGTGCAGAATCTGTTTCTGCTCAATCTCCAGCACCTTCAGGGAGTTGCTGTTTGTGATATGTCCAGATTTTACAGTAGTTTTCTTCAGCATGTTTATCCAGTAAGATCTTAGATTTTTGTACCTACAAGAGGAATAGGCTCCCTCTTGATGAATTACCATAGTTTTTGAATCTGCTTTGAAGTACCCCTTGAATATATAGTATTTCATGGCCTGCTAAATATTAAGTATTTTTGAGGCAAAGGCAATGTCATGTTCATCTTCGTGGCTGTAGCACACAGTGAATATTCAATATGCTTTTGTAGGATTTAGCTGAAATTAAACTACACTGACATAAAAGTATGCAACAGAGAAAGGATCTACCCCACTAGAGGGGAGATGACCAGAGAAAACTTCAAAGATGCTAACTGAGGCATAAAACTTATGCTGTACTCATTTAGTACCATAAAGCTAAGTACGAAACCCTCTCACATGACCAACTTGTAAATTTTAAATCCCTTAGGGGCTGCCCTTTTTATTTAACATGAGCTCATCATGTTTCTACTATACTAGTAGAGAATGAAGCATAGTGTCTCATTTTTTTCAGGAATTCCAGAGCCTTTACACATGACAGTAGATCAGAGAGGATAAAAGTAGCAGAGAAAAGGTGAAGAAGGAAAGACAGTACATCCAAGAACACCAACTTTGACGGGAAAATGCCCTCTTGCTTCATTAACATATTCCATCTTAATCACTGTGGACGCAAGGGAAACATAAAATTTGAGGTCATTATGAAAGGCAGTAGCTGTCTATATCAAGACAATCAACACACTGTGACAGTTTAAATATTCTGCACTCTGGGTTATAGGACTTCATTTTAAATAAAAATGTTATGTATGCTGAGACAGTCGAAAACATTTTATTGCTCTTAGTATTGTGATATCCAGACATACATTCTGGCTTTCCATTTTCTCTTCACTGGTTAACTTTGTAGAAAAGTCATAGGCCTTGAATGTTTTATAAATTAAATTATTGATCTATCAATAATATTTTAATATTTATTTTGTGATCAATGTAATGTTTCTTCATTTTTAAGATGTTAGAAGGTTTTTCCAAAGTCAATCTGGGTTTAACTTTCAGTTTGAAATAAATTAAGGTGAAGTTTTAGTACCAGATTTTAAAAAAAAAAGAAAGAAAGGAAAAAAAACAAACAAACTGTAAAGTGCTCTTTTGCCCACAATAATAGTAATCAAAAGGCTAAAATTATCCAGGTATTGAATCCTGATATGTGAGAATAAAAGTGTTTTTTGAGTACAGAAAAACTAAGTATAAAAGTATTCCTTAAACTTTGGAGAAGATTAAGGGGTGAATACCAGAAAGTTTGCTCTTAATCTGATGCCCAGAAATAATGGAACATTCTTTTTAAGTATAAAGTTTTATAGACTATTTTATAAAACTGCCACGTAGGGCTAACTCTCAACTAAACTTCATTTATAGTACTAACTTATGCCCAACACAGCTATTTCCTCTTCTCATAGTACCTATGTAACTAAGTAAACATATGGTGCTGTCAATTTGAGTTTCATTATAGAAATAATGCATGCAAGAAGAAAAAAGTGTTTGTATTCTCTATGTCTGAGTATTCTGATTAATATAAAGTCTTAATGAATTATTTCACTTGTTGAAAAATTATAAAAAGATGTAAATAAACCATTTACTTAACAAATAAGAATAATTATCTGGTAATTGGAGAAGGGTATTTCTGTATTGTTTAGAATTTTCAGAATAATAGTTTTGATTATCTTGAATACAAACAACAATGATATATTTTAATATTTTATTGGGGATTATTTTTTGTGAACACCAACTACTACTGGAATTTAATTATTCAGTTTTAAATTAAAAGATGACTTTCCAATTTAAGTTACATAATGACCTTTCCTATGATCTTTAAGAAAAAAAGTCACCATTAAACTTACACTTTAGAAGAAGGTTCACCATAACTGTATCAAATCAAAGAGGATTAAACTATTAAAGAAGGAAAATATGAGTATATTATTCCAAATAGTGATCAACCTTTTTGCTTCTCAATAAATAAATAATAAATATTTTCTTGTTTAGAAATATATTTGATCTTGAGAAAATCATTTAAAATGCATCTTAAATTTGTTATACACTGGTTTCATGATATTGTAGTGAAATCTTAAAGACAGATATCAATTTTATTTGATAATAAAATGTACTTTATTTAAAATTCTGAAATTAGATTCTATAATGCCATTTAGTTCTGCTATACAAAGAGAAGTTGAGATTAATTAATCAGACAAAATATATTTATTGATCTTCCTCTGTGTTCAAATTAACACTTGGCTAGATTGTCTAAGGATTGTTAAAATAATGAAAAAATAAATTTTACTTTGCTCTTATGTAGGCTAAAATAATACAAAGCTTGAGCTAAACAATTTTACTGGCATATCGCAGCAACGTGTGAATGTATTATATTTAAGAGATTTCATCTTAGACGTTCTGAATATTCACTTCAATTATGAATGGAACAGGTAGTTTTATATAGATAAAAACAATAAACTTATTTTAAGTAGCAAATTTATAAATTCACAAATGAACATCAAGGTGACTTATTTTTGAATATTATGTAGAAGAATCTGAAAGGCCTTTATTTTGGCTGAAAGAGCAAAAAAAGTAAAAGGATTAATCAAAAAAATCATACAGTTAAAAATTTCACTGAAGACCTATGTACACAAATAAATCTAAAATATCTAAACTCCACAGGGACAAACTTTTCCAGTTGAACAAGTAACAGAAGATGCTTTCATGTTTGAACCCACCTGTTGGTGTTGGGGAAAGGGGAACTACAGCTTACAGATCAGGACTGTCTTTGTCCAGAGAAGGAGAAATCAGCCAAACTTTTGATCAACTTTTGTGCTGAAATGTTGAATTTGAGTCTATAACATTGCCCAGCACCAAAAGAATTCTCTTCCTGAAGTAATTGTTTTATATGATAACTTTGCTGAGTAAGTAGAAGTTGAAAGCAGCACTAGAAATTGGAAAGAGATCTCATGATCTCTGAATCTCACAATTTCCAAGTCTCGTGGCCCTGTAGTCCTAAAGTTTTCAGTCCCATGTTCTCATGGTATCAATGTCTGTCATTTTCAAACTCTCCACAGTTTGGAGGTCTGGAAGTCTAATGGTGTTTGGTTCCAAGGTCCTATCTTAGGAAGAAACTTGAAATCACCTTCAAAATGTTTGAATCCAGAGGCAAAATAATGAAAGCTGCAACTCATTTTAACTTGTAGTGAGATCAAATAGATCAGCACCTTGTGACTATGTAGAAGGTTGGAAACTAGGTGGAAAAGCAAAGAGATATTTCTTTAATTTCTTGGTACTTAACTTCTACCCTGCTAGAAAGACTAAAGTTTCAGCTTCTCTCTGAACTTATTCAAAATCTTATTGAAATAAACTAATCAAAATTTTACTGTAGCTTCCTCACAAAGTAAAGACTCTCATTAGTTATTTATTGTTGTACAACAAATTGCCACAAAAACATACTTATCATTGCACAGATTCTGTGGTTTAGCTTCTCCCTTTGCTTTACAATTTCCCACAGTTTATAATCAAGGCCCAGGGTCTTGCTGTCTTATCTAAAGGGTCATCTGGGAAGGATCTTTTCCAAGCTTATTCAATGATTGTTGACAACTTAGTTTTTTTTTAATGTTATTGACCTGAGGGGACACAGTTCCTCATTGCCTATTGGCCAGAGGCCACTCTTAGTTCCTTGTCACATGGGCCTGTCTCAAATGATGGCTTACTTCATCAAAGTGTGTAAGACAAGAAGGTAATAGGGAGAGTCAGCTATCAAGATGGAAGTCACACACCTTTGTCAGCTAATCACGGAAGTGCTATCACCTTCACATACTCTGTTGATTAGAAGCAAGTCTCTAAGTCTAGCTCACACTCAAAGGGAAGCCATTACAGAAGGTCAGAGATGCCAAAAATTAGAGTTAATTAGGGGCCATCTCAGAAGTCTGCTTAGCATAGCCCTCTGTTGTTCTTTCAAACACACTTCTCAGAATTCAATAAAAAATACAAAAACTGCAAAAATTAGAAAAATGTCAATGGAAACAGGGACAGATAATCAAGATGTTGAAAATGTCAGCGAAGGGATTTAAACTAACTGTGATCAATATGTTAATGAACCTACAGGAAAATAATCAAGTAAAGTAAAGGAAACTCCAGGAAGGATTTAGAAAACAAACAAAACAGAGCAAATATAATCAACAGTATTAATATCTGATTGAACACAGGCAATAAAAAATCAATAAATTTAAGGGCAGGATAGGATAATTATTTAATTATTTCTAAACATGCGTAGATACAGACATGCTAAAAACTAAATATAAAACAAAAAAGCATGAGCATGACCTCTGCCAAATGGGAGTAGGAATTTACATAAATGTAAAATGATTCCCAGTGTGTCAGTAATCATGTCAACTGAAGCAACAAGTGCTTCTTTGTGGACCTTCTTTTTCTTAATCTCTTCCAATGGGGGAGCAAGTGAATATGGGTCTAAATCTTTGATATTTATAGTCGCAGAAATTTGGAGTATCAAAAGCACAAATGTTATCCTCCTATATTATCTGAATGGGAATCTCTCCAGGCATTATCCGCTATTCTTCTTGCCTACTCTCTTGTGCTCTGGTCTAGTATTCCTGGCTTTTACAATGTATTAAAATTGGATTTTTGGAGGCAAAGCACGATGACTGAATAGAAGCTGCCACTGATCATCTCTTCTCCTAAGATCACCAAACCGAACACAAAAGCAGTACCTTAAAAGAACCAAAAATTAGGTTTTGAACAGATATTTAAAAAGAGACACTGCAAAGAGTAGGAAAGATGGTCTTGAGTTGCTTTCACCACTCCTCCCCCATTCCCTGGCATTGGCTACCTGGCATGGAAAAGCTGTACACTTGGGGGAAGGAGAATGCAATGATTGTGGGACTTTGCTTTGGAATTCAGTACTGCCCTGTCACAGCAGAAAACAACACCAAGCACGACTCAGCCAGTGCCCACAGAAGGAGCACTTAGACCAGCCCTAGTCAGAGGAGAATCGTCTATCCCACCAGTTGGAAATTGAGTTTTGATAACCCTCGCCACTATGGGCAAAAGGGCTCTGAGGTCCTAAATAAACATGAAAGGCAGTCAAGGCCATAATAATTGCAATTCCTGGACAAGTCCTGCTGCTGTTCTGGGCTCAGAGTCAGTAGACTTGTGGGGCATGCAACCTATTGAGATGTCACCTGGAGTAGCCAAGAGAGGGTTTGCACCATCCTTCCCCCAACTCCAGGCAGTTGAGCTTACAGCTCTGGGAAAGACACCTCCCACCCACTTGAGGAAAGGAGAAGAAAGAGTAAAGAGGACTTTGTCTTACAACTTAAATACCAGCTCAGCCACAACAGGGTAGGGCACCAGGCAGAGTTCTGAGGTCCTCATTCCAGGCCTTAGCTCCTGGACAACATTTCTCGACATAGCCTGGGTGAAAAGAGAACCTGCCTGTTTGAAGAGAAGAACCCAGTCCTGGCACAGTTTATCACCCGCTGACTAAAGAGCCCTGAAGCCCTGAATAAACAATAGTGGTACCCGGAAAGTACTCACTGTGGATCTTGGGTGAGACTGAGAGAAATATTGGCTTCAGGTACGACTTAGCACCTCTGTTTGAGAAAAAGAGAGAGAAGAATAAATAAAGAGGATGTTGTCTTGCAGCTTGGGCACCAGACTGGCCACAGTGGGGTAGAGCACCAACTGGGCTCGTAGGATCTCTGATTTTAGGCTTTGGCTCTTGAATGGCACTTCTGGACTTACCCTGCACCAGTGGGGAGCCAACTGCCCTAAAGAGAGAGTCCAAGACCTGTCAGCATTCACCAGAGTCTGACTTGGGCATTGAATGAACATTAGCAATATCCAGGCAGTACTTGCTGTGGGTCTGGGGCATTGGTGGCCACAGGGAGACACTTCTTTGCTTGTGTAAAGAGGAGAAAATAATGGGGAGGATTTTGTCTTCCAGCTTGGGTGTCAGCTCAGCTGCAGTAGAATAGGGTACCAGGTAGATTCCTAAAGTTTTTGCCATCATGCCCCACCTGGGAGATGGCATCTCGGGATCCACCTGGGACTGGGTGGGTCCTTGCCACCCTGAAGGGAAAGACAAACCTGGCTGGATTTGCCACTTGCTAATTGTAGAGGCCTAGCCCTTCAGCATATGGAGGCAGTGGCAATGCAGTTGTTAAAGCAAGCTTTTGGTGAAACACAGTGCTGTGCTGGCTTCTGGTGGCGGCCACAGGAGTCATGTGTTGTGCCATCCCAAGCTCCAGACGGCTCAGCACAGAGAGAGAGAGAGAGAGAGAGAGAGAGAGAGAGAGAGAGAGATACTCCATTTATTTGGAGGAAAGAAAAGGAAGAGAGCAAGAGGCTCTGTGTGGTAATACAGATAATTCTTCCAGATACTATCTAATAAGGCTATCAAGGTAATACCTCAATGAGCCTGCAAGATCCACAGTGTTATTGGGCTTGGGATGTTCCCTAATGCAAACAAGATGGCAGTCATCAAAAACTTAGATAACAATACCCAAGTCCCTTTGAATACCTGGAAGGCCTTCCCCTAAAAAGAAAGGTACAAACAAGCCTAGACTGTGAAACCTACAATAGCTACATAACTCTTCAATTGCCCAGACACTGACAAACATCAACAGGCAGCAAGACCATCCAGGAAAACATGACCTAAACAAAGTAAATAAGGCACCAGTAACTAACCCTATAGGGCATAGAATATATGATCTTTCAGATAGAAAAATCAAACTACCTGGTTTGAATTCAGAATTCTATCAGATAAATTTAACCAAGAGATTAAAATAATTAAAAAAGAATTAAGGAGAAATTCTGGAGTTGAAAAATTCAACTGACATACCGAAGAATGCAGCAGGATCTTTTAACAGCAGAATAGGTCAAGCAAAAGAAAGAATTGGTGAACTTGAAGACAGGCTACTTGAAAATACACAGTCAGATGAGACAAAATAAAATAAAGTAAATTTTCTAAATCTTCAAAGTGTGCTTCACTCTTTTTTACTTATATAAAGGTAAAAACTTATATAAAATTAAAAAAGAGTGAAGCACACCTAGAAGGTTTAGAAAATAGCCTAAAAAAGGCAAACTTAAAGTTATTTGCCTTAAAGAGGAGATAAAGAAAGAGATGAGGTAGAAAGTTTATTCAAAGAAATACTTTTTGAAACCTAGAGAAAGATATCAATATTCAAGTACAGGAAGGTTATAGAACACCAGACAGATTTAACCCACATAAGACTACTTCAATACATTTAATAATCATACTCCCCAAGGTGAAGGAAAAGAAAGGATCCTAAAAGCAGCAAGAGAAAAGAAACAAACAACATACAATGGAACTCAAATATGTGTGGCAGTAGACTTTTCAGTAGAAACCTTAAAGGTCAGGAGAGAGTGCCAAGATATGTCTAAAAGTGCTGAAGGCAAAAATCTGTACTCTTGAATAGTATATCTAGTGAAAATATTCTTCAAACATGAGGGAGAAAGAAAGACTTTCTCAAACAAACAAAAGCCGAGAGATTTCATCAACACCAGACCTATCTTACAAGAAATGCTAAAGAAAGTTAGAAAAGAACGTTAATGAGCAATAAGAAATCAACTGAAGGTGCAAAACTCACTGGTAATAGTAAATACACAGAAAAACACATAATATTAAAACATTGTAATTGTGATATATAAACTATTCATCTCTTGAGTAGAAAGACCAAAAGATGAACCAGTAAAAAATAACTATAAAACTTCTCAAAACATAAACAGTACAATAAGATATAAATAGAAATAACCAACAGTTTAAAAGTGAGGGAATGAAGATAAAATGTAGTGTTTATTATTATCTTTCTCTTTGCTTCTTAGTTTGTTTATGCAATAAATGTTGTCATCAGTTTAAAACAATGGGTTTTAAGATAGTATTTGCAAATTTCATAGTAACTGCAAATTTTAAAAAATCCTACAAAAGATACACAATAAACAAGGCAAGAAATGAAAATACACCACCAGAGAAAATAGTCTTTACTAAAAGGAAGAAGGGAGAGAGCACAAAACAACCAGAAAACAAATAACAAAATGATAGGAGTAAGTCCTTACTTATCAATAATCTTACTGAGTGTAAATTGATTAAACTGTCCAATTTAAACAGAGTGGCTGAGTCAATAAAAAAACAAGGCCTTTCTTTCTGTTACCCAAAAAGAAACACACTTCACCTATAAAGATGCACAGAGACGGAAAATAAAGGGTTGGAAAACATTCCATGCAAATGGAAATTTTAAAAAAGCAAGAGAATCTCTACTGATATCAGACAAAATAGATTTCAAGACAAAAACTATAAAAAGAGACAAAGAAGGTCATTATATAATAATAAAGGGTTGAATTCAGCAAGAAGATATAACAACTTTAAAGATATATGGAACCAACACTGGAGCACCCAGGCATATAAAGCAGATATTATTAGAGCTAAGAAGAGAGATAGATCCCAATACAATAATAACTGGAGACATCAACACCTCACTTTCAGCACTGGACAAATTACATAGACATAAATTCAATAAATGTTGGATGTAAGCTGCGCTATAGAACAAAAAGACTTAATATTTATCTACAGAACATTTTATCCAATTACAGAAGAATGCATGTTCTTCTCAGCATGTAGATTCTCAAGCATAGATCTTATGTTAGGTTGCAAAACAAGTTTTAAAAAATTCAAAAAAAATCAAATTATTTCAAGTATCTTCTCTGACCACAATGGAATAAAATTACAAATCAATAACAAGAAAAATCTTGGAAACTATACAAACACTTGAAAGCTAAACAATATGATCCTAAATAACCAGTGGGTTAATGAAGAAATTAAGAAGGAAATTGAAAATGTTCATGAAGCAAATGCTAGTGGAACATAACATGCAAAAACCTGCGGGACACAGGGAAAGTTATACTAAGAGGAAAGTTCATGGCAATAAGTGTCTACATTGAAAAAGTATAAAAATTTCAAATCAACAACCTAATGATGCATTTTAAAGAATTAGAAAAGCAAGAATAAAGTATACCCAAAATCAGTAGGAGGAAAAAAAATTAAAAGAAATAATAAAATTTTATTTATCAGTAATAAATGAAATTTAAATGAAGAAACAACACAAAAGATCAACAGAATGAAAAATTTCATTTTTAAAATGATAAACAAAATCTACAAACCTTTAGCCAGACTAAGAAAATAAGAGAGAAGATCCAAATAAATCACAGATGAAAAAGGAGACAATATGACTGATAATGCACTAATTCAAACGATCCTTAGAGATAACTAGGAGCAACCATATGTCAGTAAATTGGAAAATATAGAAGATATGAATACATTTCTAGACACATACAGCCCAGCTAGATTGAACCATGAAGAAATCCAAAATCTAAACACACTAGTAACAAGTAATGAAACTGGAGCTGTAAAGAAACATCTGCCAGCAAAGAAAAACCCGGAACCCCATGACTTTACTGTTAATTTTTACAAACATTTTAAGAAGAACTAATACTAATGCGACTGAAACTATTCTCCCCACCCCCCAAAAACAAGTGGAGCAGAAAATACTTCCAAACTCATTCTATGAGGCCAGTATTATCATGATACCAAAAGCATACAAAACATTAAAAAATAAAAAATAAATAAACTACTGGCTACTATCCCTGAAGAACATTGATGCAAAAATCCTCCACAAATTTCTAGCAAGCCACATTCAACAACATATTACATTAACCATAATTATTACCAAGCAGAATTTATCTAGGGATGCACGGATACTTCAATATATGCAAAACAATCAATGTTATGCATCATATCAATGGAATGAAGGACAAAATCCATATGGTCATTTCAATTGATGCTGAAAACCTAATTAATGAAATTCAACATCCCATCATAGAAAAACACCATTAAAAAAACTGGGTATAGAAGGAACATACCTAAACACAATAAAAGCCATATATGACAGACCCATATCTTGTATCACAGTACATTGGAAAATACTGAAAGCCTTCCCTTTAAGATCTGGAATAAGAGAAGAATGCCCACTTTTACCAATGTTATTAAACATAGTACCGGAAGTCCTAGCTAGAGTAATCAGACAAGAAATAAAGGGCATCCAAATAGGAAGAAAATAAGTCATATTATTCTTTCCAGATTAGATAATCTTATGTTTGGAAAATCCTAAAGACTCCACCAAAAAAATGTTAGAACTCTAAAAAAAAATACAGTACAATTGCAGGATACAAAATCAACATACAAAAATCAGTAGCATTTCCATATGCCAACAGCAAACAATCTGAAAAAGAAATTAAGGAATGTGGGAGTCTGAGACCAGCAGATCACCTGAGGGCAGGAGTTCAAAATCAGCCTGGTCAACCCCATCTCTACCAAAAATACAAAAATAAAAATTAGCTGGACATGGTGGGGCATGCCTGTAATCACAGCTACTCAGGAGACTGAGGCAGGAGAATCCCTGGAACCCAGGAGGTAGAGGTTGCAGTGAGCCGAGATGGCTCCACTGCACTCTGCACTCCAGCCTGGGCCACAGAGTGAGACTCCGTCTCAAAAAAAAAAAAAAAAAAAAAAAAAATCCCATTTGAAATGGCTAGAAATGAAATAAAATACCTAATAATTAACCAAGTAAGTGAAAGATGTCTACAGTAAAAGCTGTGAAACACTGATGAAAGAAACTGAAGAAAACAGAAAGAAATGCAAAGATATCCCATGTTCGTGGATTAGAATAATAAATATAATTAAAATATCTATACTAACCAAAGCAACCTACAGATTCAATGCAATTTCTGTTAAAACACCATGATATTCTTCACAGAAATTGAAATTTAAAAAAATTCTAAAATTTATATGGAACCGCAACAGGTCTAGAATAGCCAAAGCTATCCTGAGCAAGAAGAACAAAACTGGAGGAATTACATTACCTGACTTCAAATTATAGTACAGAGTTATTGCAATAAAAAAATCATGGTACTGTAATAAAAGCAGGCACATAGACCAATGGAATACAATAGAATCCAGAAATAAATTTATACATCTACAGTGAATTCATTTTTGACAGGGGTGCCAGGAACATATTTTGGGGAAAGGACAGCCTTTTAATAAATTATGCTGGGAAAACTGGATGTCCATAGGCAGAAGAATGAAACTACACCCCTACTGGTAAAAATCAAATCAAAATGGACTGAAGAGTTAAATTTAAGACCTCTAACTATAAAATGAATAAAAGAAAACTCTGGGGAAACTCTCCAAGACGTTGGACTGGGTGAAGATTTATTGAGTAATATCTCATGAACACAGACAAGAAAAGCAAACATCAACAAATGGGATCACATCAAGTTAAAAAGTTTTGGCACAGCAAAGGAAACAATGGCGTGAAGACACAACCCAAATAATGGAAGAAAATATTTGCACACTATCCATTGATGAGGTATTAAAACCCAGAATATGTAAGGAGTTCAAACAACTCTGTAGGGACAAATCTAATAATGTGATTTAAAAATGGGCAAAAGATCTGAGTAGACATTTCTCAAAAGAAGACATAGATGGCAAACAGGTACATGATAAGGTGCTCAATATAACTGATTGACTGAGAAATGCAAACCAAAACGATAACGAGATATCATCTTACCCCAGTTAAAATAGCTTTTATTCAAGAGAATGTTAATAATAAACGCTGGCTGGCATGTGAAGTAAAGGAACATTTGTACACTATTGGTGGGAATATAAATTATTACAATCACTATGGGGAATAATTTGAAGGTTCCTCCAAAAACTAAAAATAGAGCTACCAGATAACCCAGTAATCTCACTGCTAAGTATACGCCCTCCAAAAAGAAAATCAGTGTATCGAAGAGATTTCTGCACTCCCACGTTTATTGCAGCATGATTCGCAATAGCCAAGAATTAGAAGCAATGTAAGTTTCCAACAACAGATAAATGAATAAAGAAATATAGTACATGTACACAATATAAAATGTGTAAAATGTACATGCAAAATGTACACAGTGGAGTACTAATTAGTCATAAAAGATGATATCCTATCATTTGAAACTGCATGGGTGGTACTAGAGTTCATTTGGTTAAGTGAAATAAGCCAGGCACAGAAAGACAAGCATCACATACTCTTACTTATTTTTGAGATCTAAAAATTAAAATAATTGAACTTACAGAGATAGAGAGTAGAATGATGTTTACCAGAGGTTACAAGGGGTGGTGAAGGTTGGGGAAAGTGGAAATGGTTAATGGGTACAAAAAAATAGAATGAGTAAGATCTAATATTTGATAGAACAACAGGATGACTACAGTCAACAATTTATGGTACAAGTAAAAATAACTCAAAAAGTAGAATTGACTGGTCTGTAACACAAAGAAAGGATAAATGCTTGAGGTGATGGATATCCCATTTACCCTCATGTGATTATTAGGCATTGTATGCTTATATCAAAATATCTCATATTTGATATTCTATAAATACATATATCTACTATGTAGCCATTAAAAATAAAAATAAATTGGATTTTTGGGTCTCTGCCTGGCTTCTTTGGAGTGACACCTCAGTTGGATGGTACATGTTCTTTTCATCTATACTGTGTTGGATCGCTCGGATCACCCATTCTATACCCTCTGGCCAGTCCTTGGCTCCTGTATATCCAAAACAAGAGAGTGGTTCTTAATATTGTTTTCATTGTGTAGTTTTCCTAGATGAATGAGAAATACTATCTTGGTGATTAATTTTAAACTAGACATAAAGATAAGTTTTGGCAGTATTGGCAGGACGCTGCAGAAACTAAGCAAGAACCTTAAGCATATATTCCATCTAGATTGCCTCCTCTGGATAATTTTGACGCGTTTAGTTTTTTGGGGGTGAGAAAAGGATAATATTAGATTTTTACCAAGATCTTTAACTACTTATTTAATCCAATATTTGTTTTTAACTTTCTATATACCAGGCAGTTTCTTAAGCACTGAGAATTAAATGGAGAACATGACATACAGGCATCCTTGAGTGTTGAGACTTTATGGATCAATCCTGTTTCCAAGTAGAGGAAAATCATCAATCTTGAGTTTTCTTTGCCTCTTTACCAATCCTCCCTAGAGAAGGTTAAATGTTTTATCGGATGGAGAATATAGGATTGAGTACTAGGCATGCACGGCTTCACCCCTGTGGAAGTACTCAGATTTGGAATCTTTCTGCTTACAAGAAGCAAGTGCTCATATCCGCTTTCTGTTATGCGGTAAAAGGGGCTTTCTGCACAGATCAGAGGAGGCCAATGTTAGTTCAACTGTGACAGCTAGTAAAGTGAGTATTAGATATCTAACTCAGTCATGAACATTATCATGATTATTTGGTCATATATCTTTATTCCAAACTTTTTCTTCTTTTAATAAATCAATAATAAAACTAACATCTTAAAGTCTCTATGTGTTCAATTCCCATGTCTATCTACCTTTCTCAGACAAGGAAGAATTTATTTATTAACCTCTAAAATCTCAATAGTGGGGTTAGACACAAGTACATCCAGTATAATGAGGGCTAAGATAAGCATAATAAAGAATAATAGCGCCAGATGCGGTGGGTCACGACTGAAATCCCAGCACTTTGAAAGGCCGAGGCGGGTGGATCACGAGGTCAGTAGATCAAGACCACCCTGGCTAATGCGGTGAAACCCCATCTCTACTGAAAAAAAGAAAAAAAGAATAATAGCACAGAGAAGGGTTACCTTACCCAGACTGGGAAGAGTGGAGCTGTCAGAAAAGGATTTTTAAAATGTGTACTCATAGCATCTTGTGTTCTCTTTAGCTAGTGCCGTGTGAAAAGCAAAAGCCAGTAGATTGTGAAATTTATTGGGACTGTATTAATTATGGAATCAGGCCACTGAAAATAATTTTAAAGTTTGGGTCAATATATACAATTACATCTAAATTAAGAGTTATCGAATCAGTTATTCAATAAGTTGTTACTAAATGTACATCATGTGAAGTAAAATTTCTTTGAATAAGTAAGCTATACTCCCAAATTAGGGCCTTCCTTTACATTTACTGCTTCTTCTTCTTAGAATAACATATCCCCAGATATTCATATGTCTTGCTCCCTCCTTGGTTTTAGACTTTTCCTGATCCAGTCTGATTAATATTATTAGGTTGGTGCAAAAATAATTGCAGTTTTTGCCATCACTTCTCACACCAGTACTCTCTCCTCCGCACTTCTCTGTTTTATTTTTTCTTGGAGCTATTATCACCACGTGACAGAAAATAGTCTGCTCAAAACATTACAAAGTCTCCCCTCTTTCCCACAGAAGAATCCCAAGCTCTCAAGAAGGCCTTCAGAGCCCTCATGATAGGCTCCAGCTGCATTTCATCTCTAATTCCATCTCTTTCCCTTATTCCAGAGTGATTTTAATCTAGGAAAGATAAGAAGAGGTTTGGAAAGAGTTTTGTGCCATGACTTAGGCTTAAAAGAATCTCTCTGGCCACTGGGTTGAGAACAGATTGGTAATGGGTGGAAGAACTGTGGCCAAGATTGGAGCTGGGAAACCAGTTACAAGGCTACAGATTTAATCCAGGTGAGAGATGATGATGCTTTGGAACTGGGCAGTATCAGCACCTGGGAAGTGAAGAATAAGAGTCAGTTCTGGACATATTTTGAAAATAGAATCAACAGGATTTGCTGAGATTGAATTTGGGACTTGATAGGACAAGGAGAGCCATCACTGATTCTAGTGGTCCTGTCTCAGTAACCAGAAAGATGGCATCACACTTACCAAAAGGAGAAGATTGTAGAATGTAGGGTTGGGACTGAGATACAGGAGTACAGTTTGGGACATGTTGCATTTGAGTTACCTGTTTGATATTAACGTGAAGGTCCTGAAGAGGGAGTTGGAAATAGAAGATTACGGTTTGAGAGAAAAGTGGGCAGGAGGTCTAAATTTGGGAGTGTTTGGCATAGTTAGTATTTAAATTTTTAGACTGAATAAGATCACAAAGAGAGGGAGTATGGATAAAGAAAAGATTAATGGACTCATCCTTGGGGCACTTTGATGGTTGGAGGTCAAAGGGATGAAAAATAGCTGGAAAAGGGCAAAGGAGAATTCAGTGACATGGAGGGGAAAATGCTAAGTTTGGTGTCCTGGAAACCAAGAGAGAAGCATTTCAATGAATAAGAACTGATTAAGAGTGTCAAATATTCCTGATAGGTCAAGTAAGATACATTAGCTAGAATACATTGCCTAGATCACTAGAAATATGTTTGAGAAAATGTCAGGAGGATAAATTAAACTCCTATCTTTTAGCCACATGAAAAGGTAGGGAGAAAAGCATAGGTCAATTTTCAGTGGACAAAAAACTTAGTCACGGTTTCATCCCAAATAGATAAACAATCATGCACACATAAATATGCACTCATACTTTTTTTTTATATCATGATTACCATTGATAGATACCTGGTTCTCTTATTGGCCCACAGTAAAACTGAAGGTGATATATCTGTGGACACAATTCGGGGTATTTCATAGAATCTATCATGAGGAGGGACATGGGGTGGCAAAAAGTTGTTTTGTATTTTACCTACACAAAACTTTCATCAGGTAATTTCCAAGTTATTATCTACTCATTGCTGCATCACATTGCCCCACCCTGAATACCATTGTAGAATTACAGGATATTTTATCATATAGTTTATTTTTATTCCATTGATAAGTGCATCTCATGAAGACATATTTTGTAGTTCTCAGAATGACTTATGTGAGAACTCCTAAATAAAAATATTGATAAGGTAATGTCCTTGGACTAAAAGTTCTATTGAGTTTCTTTTTTGATTAGCTTAACCACTGATAACCGCTTGTGAGCACATTTTCTCACACTCTGAAAGATTCTATTAATGTTACTCTAATACTGTATTAACTTAGAATTTTTTTCCAACCCACTACTTCCTAAGATATTTTTATAGTAGTTATTAAAATCACTGCCTATTTATTTATTTACTGTGAACCCGATTTATTATTAACTTTGCTACATTTAACAAGACATTATTACACCTGTTTGATGTATAAAATATGAACCTAGAATCAAGCACAGGTGTAACTTGTCTAAACATTTGTATTGTCATTGAATTTTGGAAATTTAAATAATTTTAATAAGTCCTTTTTTTTCCCTTTGTCATTCTGTTTCTTTCAAGAACCATCAGATAACTCTATCCTTAAGCATCTCTTCCTGCCAATCACTATACGTTTTCCAATTTGGCTTAGTTATCAAGATTTTAATAGTATTGGATATTCCCCAAATATAGAAAATACTCTCCCTTTTCTTGGTGAGAATTAGCTCTTCCCAAGGATATTTTTCTGTGTTGTATGAAAGGAGAGAAGGCTAAGGCTAGCACTCCCCCAGACAAGAATGGAAGAGGCCCTCGGGCCTGACAACACACAAGATTATTAAGGCATTGACACCTACTTCCAAGGACATTTTATTAAGTACCTTCTAGTGCATTTGTTTGTATTCTTCAATTATTTTATTGTGTCTATTGTGGATCCCCAACTAGGCTTTAAACTCTTGAGAATCAGTATCATAAAACAAAATAGTAAAACAACAGCAACAAGGACTAATTTTCCAAACATACAGGGAATTTCATACCTCACAAGAAAATTGTCACCTTGAGAGTGTCTTACATTCGTTTCAATGACAGAGCTTTAAAAAAAAGTCTTTGTAACTATTTTTGGAATTATCTGTACAGCTATTTGGAGTAAAATGAGTAAATCTTTTATTTATGAGCTACTTTTTTTCCTGAAATACACCCCTAAAATGATATTATCTAAGTGAACTCCCTTTGGCACATCTCATTGACCTCTGGAAGACATTTGAGAGTCTCCTTAAAATAAATGTATCCTCAAACAATATTTTTGCTAAAGTTGAACCTAAATCTGCTGGAATCTGTAAAACTATCAATTTGGAGAAAACCAAAGGGACAGAGAAACATGTCAAATGTGGCCATGGAAATGCAATCGATAAAATCAAGGCTAAAAAAAAAAAAATCTCAGAATAAAAAAATCTAAATTTTTCAAAAAATAATCTCTTGTTCTAACTTCTCTGGCCATTGTCTTTCATAAAGTTGCTTTACTGTAAGTATGAAGATTTATCAGAGTATAAACCAAGTGCAAATAGCTAATTAAATTAGAGAATTGTAAAGAGCTCAATTACATTCAACTGGCAAGTGGTATTATTTAATCCAGACCACTTTGTTGTCACTCACTTCAAGTCTGTCTATACCAGGGTCTCCTCCTGTGCTCCATCTTTGCTGCATTGAACTGAATTGACTTTGTGGTCTTAGTCCCAGGGGCATATTGAGCTCACTTCCTCCATCTATTTTCTTGTCCTTTTGCAGGGCTGTAGATAACAGCTGACTGATCTTAAGTTTACTAATTATACTTCTTTAGTATCATAGATTGCTCTGCTTGACTTAACTTTTTGGTTTTCCATTTTACAAACTTCCTTCTTTTTTCTATGCAAAAATATTGGGGTGCACACCATGCGATTGGAGTTAGAGATAGAGTGGAATGAAGTTACATGGTCTCTACCTTCAAAGGGTTCTCTGTCTGTTACACTGTCCCTTGCAGATTCTGAGAAATTTGCTACTGCTTATCTTCATTCACTCGTCACTTCACTCTCTGGAAGACTTGCGTGCTTCTGAACTGTGAGATTTTACTCTGCACTTCTGCTTCGGATCATTTATAAGATGTTAGATAAAAATGACCCCAGAATTATTCATGAAAAACCCCACTCTTTGCCCTTTGCCATAAATAGAAGTAATCGATTCTCTCTATCAGCAATTTGCTTTTTAGAAGACACTTATTATCTGATCAAATGACTTTTTCTTTTCCCCAATCTCTTTTTGACTCATTGTTTAAAACAATCTTTAACACAATTTAGCCCAAGCCTTTTCAATCTACCTTTATTCATATGTACCCCAGCTTAGATATTTCACTCCACTCTCGACAGCCATAGCAAAATATTTAATTTTCTTTACAATGGCAAACATAATACATAAAAATTGTGAAAAGTAAGGAAAATAAAGATTTAAAATAGAGAACTATAGTAACCCATAACCCCAGATGTTTATTCTTTTATCCACACTCCCTCAAAGGACTAAGTGATCATCCCATTGTGATCCTACCAAATTCCTATTTGTTTGGTTGCTTCAAGACTGTTATTCTTTGTTATTGATCTTACCAGCTTGCTTAGTATGGAAGCGTTGGTGAAACCTACAGTTCTACGTTCATAAAAATCCTTCAGGAATTCTTTTCACGTACAACATGAGAAAATATTCACTCTTCAAGTCAAGGAAGTGAGGGAACTTTACACATTTGTGCTTCAGAATTAACTGGGCTATATATTTAAATTATAAAGATGTTTGCAACATGATTTGTGAGCTAGATTTGGGGATATGATATTCTAAATAGAGTAGTGAACAACATGCCTCTGGAAGTAAACTGCTTTTGTCTCTGTTAAAAGACCATTTTTAAATTTTCTTTGTGATCTTTTTTCCTTTTGCTTTTGCTATTGCTTCAGAAAGTCATGAGCGTGACCTCATATTCACCTCTGCATTTGCGTACTCCTTTCTAATATCTCTCTATGCTGATTATCTTCTTTGAAAAAAGTCTTTGGAATTGTGAGGGCAAATGCAAGCTAATGTCAAACAAGCCCCTTTGTAACCTCTGGGCAATAAAATGGTTAATACTTACTAGACAATGTTGACATGTTAAATAAACTATTTGAGAATAGCTGGTGTTTGTGAACCAAAAAAAGTGCTCATAATAAAATCCCTGTTTAGGGGCAAGTCTTTAAAATTCTATCTAAATTAGGAATTGGTCACCAGCGCTATTAATGATCACTTTCTGCTGGGAAACAATTGTAATTTCACAGTTTATAATGGATTTTACAGTTGAGAGTATTTAAATATGAGACGAGACACCAGACCTGGTTGCTTTTGTGATTCTGATTATTACTGTTATCATTTAATTCTTTCTGGTCAACATTTATCGGGGTCAGTTGATAGTTTTTTTTTGTTTTGTTTTTTTTTTACCAAATTTCCCTTGTTTTCCCAAATGCTAATATTCAAAGACTTTGTGTCTATTAATTCAGAAAACATACTTTGCTGTAGAATTTTAAAATCAATAACTTATTTTGTAGGAGTTTAAATTCTGATAATAACTTTCATTATTTTAATCAATTAAATATGAATTATAAATAATATTTCTACAGAATAAAAAGCATCTGGAGGAATACTGGTAAAAGGAAACTGAAGTACAGGAAAATCAAGAGAGGCTTTGAGAACTTTGAGTCAATTCAAGGTTATAAACTTAGCTGAATTACATACTGGGGGCTCAGAAGTCTCACATGTTAATTCTAAGCCCCTGTCTAAAAATTTGGAAAGGCTCTTTAGAGAATGGAAATATTCCAGAAAGCTGCAAACAGGCAGATGAAGTTACCCATTCCATAAACTCCAGACTATTGGTGACTTTGATGTTCACTATGGGCAATATATTGATTGATTAATTTTTTTATTCAGCCATTTAGTCATTCAGTAATCATTTATACCAATGTGCCAGGTATGGTATTAGGTGTTAGGAATGTGGTAAACAGAAAACTAACCTGAACTTTAATGAGTTTATGATCCAGAGATTACATACAAGTAAATAAGCAGTTAATGCAGAAGCAAATATTACAAAATGGGATTCCAAAGAGTATAAAGTAAAAGATTTTAATTTCTTACCAGAAGGTCCACTAAAAAATGAAAATTAAGATGTGAAGGTATACGTGTGGGGGAAGGCAGGACAGAAGTGTGGAGGGGACAGGGAGCTGAGAGAGCTTTTCAGAAGAAAACGATGGCATAGGCCAACATCTGAAGGCAAAAAAAGATCATGACGTAGTTGGGAAGCATATTAGAGATTCAGGAAAGATTCTAGAACAGCTTATTGAAGGGGATCAGCATGGGTTTACAAAAAATAAATCAAATCAAATTATCACATTTTTTTCCTTCTTTACTTTCTTGCTTTCCTCTCTTCCTGCCCTCCTACCTTCCTTCTTTCCTTCCTTCCTTTCTCTCTCTCTTGATTTTCCTTTCTTTATGTACTTTTAAAAATATTTTATAACTACTACTCTAAATGGATAAGGACAAGGCAATTGATATATCACTTGGGGAACTCAACAAGGCAATTTATACTAAATCTTTATTGACACTCTTGTGAATGATATAGTTGAGTAACTTTACTAAAAGGGTATTGGGTAATAAAGGGATTTTCTAGTGACTTAGCTTAAGGTTCTTTCTTTAGTCCTGTGTAGTTGAGTCTATTCAAAATTTGAGTCAAGATTTGGAGACTCTTTTTCAGGTTTAGGAATGATACAAAAATACATTGAATGATTGAATTGGGATGTAGAAGATCTTAGGGTGAAATTATGAATCAAACATGACAAGATAAATTATGAGAAATTTTTTTTCTGATTATAACAGTAATAAGTATTTATTGTAAAAAACTAGGAGCCATATTACAAAAAGTTATATGCCAGCCCTAATACACATACATTAAATAACCTAACATAACTTATTGTTTTCTAGTACCATGAAACAATAAATTTTAAAACAATAGAATTTTTTTTATCCTGTGTATTGTTATACACACACTTTGTAACATATTGGAATATTATTTTATTGTACTGTTTTCTGAATTATCATCTTTCCAGGTTAATAAATTTATGTGTCATTCAACATCATGGTGACTACATGGTATTCCACTAGGTAGATATACTATAATTAACAATGGACTCTGCACAAACATTTAGTAGATTGATATGTGTTATCATGATCAAGAATGTTTTGATAATACCTGTGTGCATTCATCTCTATATACTTGCCTGTATACATATTCAATTTCTAGAAATGGAGATGCAGGGTCAAATGGCAAACTTTTTCAAAATCTGGTATACATTGCTAAATCAGCAAGATAACATTTAACAACCATACCTACAAAACTCTGAGAACAAGCAAAGCAGGTTGAGAAACACAACTTTTGAAAAATCTTAAAGGATTTTAGATTATATTATTATAATGCAATGTGACTGCAATGGTAGCTTTTTGCACTTCATAATTGTAGCAGAACCTACCTCAAGAGACATTTGGAAACATGAAGGGACAGTTTTGGTTGTCAAAATGACTGCGGAATATTGCAAACATTTAGGAGTAGCCGGTGCAGAGTAGGAAACAACGCAGCAGTAGCCAATGCAGAGTACAGCACAATGAATTTGTCCACATAAATGCCAATAATACATACTATTTTTGAAGAACACTGAGCACCCATGCTTATAGGCTGTATTAATACAATAGTGTTTAGGTATGGAGGAATAACACAAATATATTAACTTATTTACAGTATATGTTTTTAATTTTATGTCCTCCAGGTTAAGATGTGAATTAGATAAGTTTCTTTTTATGTACCAATTCTTTTCAATTATTAGCAACAGCCAAGAAAGCAGGAGTGAAAAGTACTCAGAAACCATGTCCAGGCTTGGAACGTGCTAATTAGTTAATGCCAGTCAGATTTGTTAGACTGGGACACATTGTATTTCTGCTAAATATTTGTTGTCACCAATTTGTTTAACTGTATTCTGTAAGAAAGAATGACCAGAATTCAAAACTATGTCACAATTCCATGCATATACGCTGTTTTGTCAAAATTCCTTTTAAAGTGAAGCATTCAAAATGGAGTGCAAGATTTTCAGGTTGCTTATGGGCTGAACTGTGTTCTTCCTAAATTCATCTGTTGAAGCTCTAGCCCCTAATATCACAGAATGTGAATGCATTTGAAGATAAAACCTTAAAGCGGTGATTAAGTTCAAATGAGGTGATTAGGTTGTGCTCAAATCTAATCTCACTAGTGTCCTTATAAGAGGAAATTTTTACCAGGGAATCATGTACACCAAGGAAAGATCATGCGAGGACATGGTAAGGAATGGACCATCCTCAAGCCAAGAAGAGAGGCCTCAGGAGATACCAACCTACCACACCTTGATCATGGACTTCCTGCCTCCAGAACGGTGGGAAAATAAGATTCTGTTATTTAAGCCACCAAGTCCGTGGTATTTTGTTATGGTAGCCCTAGCAAACCAGTACAATGTCTTTATTAATACTTCACTAGATAAACTTAATTACAAATTTTTATTATGATACAATAAAGGGACAATGCATTTTGAATTGTATCATTATTGGGATCACTATTACATATACTATAGTAAAAGAAATTAAAGAAATAACCCCTAAAGTATCTTCAAGGCCCTATCTATCCCAAAATGCCACTTTTTTTTGTACTACCAACCCACTCTTTCACTGTTTTTCTCTTCTCTCAGGCTTGAACTTTCCAATTAAAATCATCTTTATTGGACAACAGGAAAGAAATATGCAAAGAAAACTCTAAAATGTAGGTCATTAGTAATTAACTCCTTTCCTATCCTTCCATTGGCATAAAAGCATTGATGAGCTTATCAAATGAGCGAATTGCTGCTTTGGGAGGTTCACAGGACATGAGATCTAGGAAGGAGCATGTACAAGTAGACTAGTAGTAGATATATAAGGAAGAAATAAGGAAAAGAAAAATAATTTTTGAACGGAAAAGCAGTTATACATTGTCATTTATTGAGAGATCAAATGAAGTCCCAAACCTGAGGAGGAAAACTCAAATTATTAATCAAATCCTGAGCCTTATACTTGAGTAGGGTGAGACCCAAGAGAGGTAAAGGAATCAAGCTTTTTTTCTGATGATTAAGAATAGAGTATGTCCTCATACTAATTACTTAGACATCTCATACAATATTTTTAAAGAGTTAGTTCCACAATTATGCTTTTGAAATCCATATTATCCTGGAATTGCTATTATACATTGTGGTCAAATTGGCTATTTATTTTCTGATCAGTACCTTCTTGTAATGCTGCTAGTGGGAGAAGCTTCACAAAGCATCACTTTGGAATGCCCTGGGATATTCAATGCTTGCTGCTCTGTCATGAGAGGCCGTAAAAACCAAAAGTCACCTGCTGGGAAGTATGGCCCCTCTGTGTAGACAGCAAGGTGTTTGTGTTGACACTTCAACAACCAAATGTATAATAAAGCTATTGAGAATTTCCTAGTATTGTAACTTGAACACAGTGGCTATGGATTCTCATTTCTAACTCAGTAATCTGGCAAGCAAAGGGATCATGGTCTGTTTGACTTTGTAAGTCTTTCTCCAAGATATGGCATGTATTTGGGAACACTGCAAGGTTGAGTAGACAAAGAAAACATATTTAAAATTGCAGATGTTATTTCTAAATTGTTCATAAGTAACAGGAAACTGCAGGAAGATATTTAACTACTCTGTAGGTAGCAGGCAATTTGCATTTGTAATATCAGCATAATGAGTTTAAGATGTGCATTGATCCCATTTCATTTTATATGGAATGCAACAAAGCATGTTAATGGGTGACCTAAAAGCATATAAATCAGGGAAAAATATAAAATGTCATAAACTGCAGAGCTGCCATAGTAATTGCACTTGTTTGAAACATTTCATCCTATATATCCACAGTGTCTATGGCAATTAATACCAAAAGTAATGACAGTGAATGGAGAAAATAAGATTTTCTATTTTTAAATTTCCATGAGATACAATAGTGGAAGACTTGCTCTAAAAAGATACCCCACAGTAAAATCTTATATGATTTATAGTTCTTTAATTAAAAATAAGAAGCTATTTCATAGTCATGTTAGTTTTTCTCTCTCAGAAATAGCTGATAGACTTTGGCCATGCTGGCTTTTCTTTGTATTTTAGTTGTTGCTCGTTAATTAAATTTATCATGTCTTCCTAACTCACTTAAATATTCAAAGGGTCATTTTATCCCAGAGAGGCATGTGAGAGTTTTCTCATTCATCACAATTTTGAGAGAAATATACTGCATTATTTCAAATTATTTTTATGTTTTTGTTTTTCTCTTTGATTGACAATTATTTTAAGAAGGGCAGAATATTTAATTTAAGAAGGGCAGAATAAGTACATAAGAATTGCTAGGATGAATACTGTGATGCAAAGGCAACAGGGTCAATGTAAGCTATTACACACACATTTATGTGTGTGTAATTTATAACAGAAGTATATATTTATAATATTTATATATTATATATAATTATACATGTATATATAATATATAATGTCTGTCTCTTATACACATCTAGATGTGTATAAGAGACAGCTATATATAAGTATATAATATACTTATATATACGTATATATAATATACAAGTATATATTATATATATTATATATACATATATAATATATAAGTATATTATATCTTTATAATATATGTTTCTGTTATAAATGCAATATCCAGGCTATCGTTAGGCAGGAGCCACTTATTTTTGTAACTTACTGGTTGAACTCTTGTGTTTGTTCTCTACCTTGCTCACTTCCCAGGTCCTTAATAAGACCAACAAAAAGATGTAAAGGTAATAATAAGTGAACTATTAAAAGATGCTTTATCTTTTAGTAATTAGAGAAAAACAAGTTAAAAATACATAATTATATACCATCCTATATACTATGAATTTGTAAAATTTAAGAGTGATACTATGGTAAAGATAAGAGAAAGAGCCTTTTTGGTAAGAGTATGAATTGCTACCAAAACTTTGGAAAGCAATTTGTCAGAATTTTGTAGGGCTAAAGATACCCATTGATTCTACTATATATCTATAAGAGTAGACCTCTAGATATCTATTTATAAAATTTTCCCAAAACTTGCCAAAGAAGGGTAATTACTGTATTTCTAAAATAGAAGGAAAATGACAACAACCTACCTAACCATCTCTTAATAGAGTAACAAGTATATATCTTTAATTAGTAAAGTGGAATGCTGCATAACAGTTAAAATGAATCAGTCAGAGCTTCATGTATCGCAATACGTATAACTAAAAGGATCAATAGATTGAGTGATAAAATGATATTTAAGAGTGTGATGATATGTATGCAAATTAGAAGATATACAATTGATAGTATGTGCATTTAAAAAAATGTGTTTGAAACTGATAAACATTAACATCAGAATGGTGGTTACCTCTAGAAAAGAAGGGACAAGAAATAAGGAATGGGGTCTTAGCTGTATTTATGATGTTTTATTTATTTTACAATGCATGATCTGGAACAAATATAGCAATATGTTAACATTTAATAAATCTGAATTTTCTACACATAATATCTTACAGTCTTGTTTTCTGTTGCTGTCATAGAACACCATAAACTGGGTAATTTATAATAAAAATAAACTTATTTCTTACAGTTCTGGAGAGTAGGAAGCATGACACTGGCATCTGGTAAATGCCTTCTTGCTGATGCATAGCATTTACGACTCTTGCTTCCCTGTGTTCAACAGAACTCAAGATTTCTGGCCTGAAGATAAGATACAAAGTCCAGCTCCCTCTGAGCACAGTCAGCCTGGCTCTCAGAAAATACAGTACACATTATCAGTCTCTTTTCTGTGAATGAAGTTCGGAATTAACCAGGAGTCAATTATTCTGTTATTAAATTGAAGTTGAAGTCACTGGGAATTGCAGGGCAATTTAAAGAAAATGTGTTAGTGAGATTGGGTAATAGCAGATTTGAGTCTCTCTCACACACACAAGCTCCATGTGGTCTTCCATATGAATACAAAATGGGTAAAACCTTAAAAAAATGTGGTAGGATAACTACATTGAAATAACTGAGGTTTGGAGTCACGGCCAGGATCTTTAACATTCTGCTATCAATTGTTCTTTTGATTTTTAGCCTGTATCCTACAAGTGACCTTAAACTTTTAATTTTTTAATGTATTTTTACTTCTTTAACTTCTGCTGTCCCTTTGTCTTATTTCCTACATCTTCAATAAGGTCTTAAAATGGCAAATTCTAAAATACTGATTCTTTAGTTTTCATTTGGAGTTTTCAAAGCCCTGTGGTGATATTTGCCACAAAATAGTTTTCAAAATTTAAAGCTCATCAATTTTTTTGTGGAAACTACCTCTTCTTACAAATCAAGCTGGGCTATCCCTGTTTAACAGGGTTCGTGGTATAAAACAGAAATGTAGGAGAGTAACTCTCATAATGCCAGAGGAAATCATGACCCTGAGGCAAGGTAGCTGAAATGTGAATCTATTACAGTAACACCTACTTGGTAAATAAGAACTACAAAAGGATATAAATAAAGTTGTGGTTATTAGAAAAGATACTTATATAATACTATATCTATAAATATAATACACATAAATATAAATACTACATATATAATACATAATACTGTAATTAGAGGTAAACCCGGGATGTGCTCATTGAGATTGGGATTGAGATAAAAGCAGATCAAATTTGACTGTAGCAGATAAAATGTGAGTCACAGTTCAAGGGACTTTGAGGTCAATTTGCACATGGAGTCCAGGGGATAAGGTAGTGTTTCAAACAGAAGAGTGCCTTGCTTTCTCTGGATGTCTGGAGGAAAAGTTCAGCCTGAGGATAAGAAAAGAAGTCTTATGCATAGAGGTGGGTCTAGAAGAGAGAAAAGTAATAACTTTTTGACAACTACAAGTTGTGCCAAATAATGAATAACACATAATTGTGTATTTACATCTTACAAAAATTGCATGCAGTTTTTCTCCTAAACTGATCTAATAAAAATTACTATTCATCTTCACATGCATTATAGCATATTCTAGACTCTGAAATAATTTTTGAGTGTTTGTTTCTGGTGATATTCCATGTAAAAAGTCTGAACTGCATACCTGCTTATGCATATTCTGTAGTACAAAGATATTCCAAACTGATTACTAGTATTATTCCAGGAGTTAACAAAAATAGATAGACAGGAGGATGGAAGGATGGTTGGTTGGAAGGATGGATAAATAGACAAATTTTTATTCTCTTACCAGATTTACCAATTGGAAGCCTTAGGAGTGAGACGAAATAGGAATGCCCTCTTAAGAACCTGTGTCCTCCATACCAAAAGCATGGAAATAACGTAAAACTTTGGATTCCTTCAAGGGACATTCCTGGCACCTAGAGAGCCCTGAAAAGTAAATAATCAACTTGATAAACAAGAAAGTAATAGTAGCCTGAAACAATAGCCAAGGAACCTAGAACCATGGGATGTTTGGTGCCCCTATAGAAACTAAAGAAAACATCTTAGCATATGTTTCGAAGTTGTTTTTCAGAAACCTGGATCCCAATGAATGGACTCAACTCTGATGCTCTTCTTTGCTCTCAATTTCTCCCTGAGGGACCTGAAAGGAGTCACACCCACAAGCCAGAGCTAACATTTTTTTCTGCTGACCCCAAATTCTAAAACAAAGCTTCTCCTCCTTAACCAATTGCAATTCAGCAAATCTTTGAATCTACATATAACCTGTAAGCTCCTACTTCCAGATATCCTGCCCTTTTAGGTTAAAATCAATATGTAGCCACCATTTATTAATTTATAATTTTGGCTTTCCAAAAATGTACCACTGCCTTTAAAATCCCTTATCTTCAAGCCTCTGGAGAGGTCAGGATTTAAGTGTTAGCTCCCTACTCCTCTTTGCTTGGCGCCCTGGAAATAAATGCCCTCCTTTCTCCCACTGCAAACTTCAGTGTGGATATCTGGTCTTACTGTGCCAGGCGGGCAGACCCCAGTTCGGTTCTATAACAGCAGTGGAGGTCTGGCAGTGCAGTGGAGACTATGAGAGAAACATATTACATACAACAATGGCAACAAAAAGGGTGAGAACTGGGATTTCCAAGGGCTTAGTCCCTGGAGAAACGACCCTCACTTTATCCAGTGATGGGAGCATCCAGTTCTCAGGAGACGCTCCCCTGTGAACTGCTGTGGTGGAGCCTTCTGTTAGAAGTCCTTATAAGGGTGTTGGTTGCTTTCTTTAGCAGTCAGATGAGCTGAAAGGAAACAATAGCCCAGAGAGCTAATGTGTTTTGGTTTCACTAACAGGCTATTACTAATGACCCCTGAGAGGTGTTAAGGACGATATTTGGGAGTTCATTAAAGAAGGTGAGAGTAGGAATTACAGGATTGGGCCAATAAAAGAATAATAAGATTGTGCCTGAGAATTCTGGGACTGAAACATGCAAGTCACAGGAAGTGTTTCTTTCCAAATGTTGTGGGGAGGCCCCAGTCCTGCTGCAGCACTTACATATCAGAAAACAGGTGACACTTACGACCCTACTCTATCTTTCATGGTAGTCCCACATTTCCCTCTGGTGGAAATGTTTGTATCTCCTTCTTGCTTCTGATTTTCTAGCATCTTTCCTAATTGGCTTATCTGTGATGTCCTTCCCTGAGCCTGTCTCTATCCTTAGTCTGTTCTATTTACCTCATTGTATCCTCACAATACAAACAATTCCCCACATGTAAAGCAACACCATTACCTCTTTAGGAACATGAACTCCCTCACCTCTTGTTAATAACTTTAAGGATGTAGTTATGCAAATGTGGTCACCTAAGTTTTTAAGCCCAATTTTTACAAGGGCAGTCGAAACAAAAGTGCCATTTTCTTTCCCTGAACAATGTGTCTACATGTTAGCAGTATGGTATAGTGGAAAGAGTATATCCTATCATTTCAGGGACACCTAATTTTAAATTCCTTCTGTTCTTTTCTAATTGTGTGGCAAGTTACTAGATCTCTCTGAGATTCAAGTGTAAATTGAAGGTGATTCCTACTTTATAGGGCTATTGTTAGAATTAAATGAGTTAAGGAAGGAAAATATTTAAAGTGTAGGCATTACTCAACAAATATTAAAAATATTTTCTCCTACCTAAATTCATAGACAATAGAGAAAAATTCTTTTTTCTTTTCCCTTTGCTGAGTTCCCAAAATAAGCAACATTCTAGACCTAAAATCAGGGGTAAATAGTGAGAGGTATATGGGCTTCTAGGGTAATAGTCTGTTTTTGCACTTCTCTAAAGACATACCCGAGACTGGGTAGTGTATAAAGAAAAGAGCTTTAATTGACTCACAGTTCCACAGGGATGGGGAAGGCCTCAGGAAACTTACAGTTATGGCAGAAGGAGAAGAGGCACATCTTACATGGTGGCAGAAGACAGAGAGAAGAGCAAGCAAGAGCAGAGAAAACTGCCTTATAAAACCATCAGATCTAGTTGAGAACTCACTCATTACCACAAGAACAGCATGGGGGAAATTGCTTATGATCCAATTACCTCCACATGGTCTCTCCCTTGACACATGGGAATTATGAAGATTATAATTCAAGATGAGATTTGGGTGGGGACACAAAGCCTAACCATATCATAGGGGTTCCCTATATTAAATTTAAGTTTTAATAGTTGTAGGCATATGTATTTTTGGGGTGAGGGTTCATGACTTTCTTCAGATTTTCAAATGATCTATGACCTACACACCCACTTAAAATGTTGGGAATCACTGTTTTACCTGCCTTATGAATCAAACTAATTTTCTCCATTAAGTTGAAAGTTCTCATTCTGTAAAATTCCTTGATTCTGTCTTCAAATATTCTCGATTTCTATAAGCATATTTAATTAAGGAGCATTTCATAGAGGCAGTGTGAGATCAAATGAGATAATGTATATAAAATGTTTTCTTAAGCTGTAAAACTCTATGTAAATAAAGGTATGGTTAATATTAGCAACAACCTGTATTATACTGTTGCTTTTGTAGCTGTAGAAGATCTCCTCCTGATTTGTTATGATAAAAATTATCATAATGATTACAACATTAATCACAATTATATTGCAATCTTATCACAATGCTCAGCTTAGTAAGTTAATTGAAACCTTGGAGAAACCTAATGGTGATTATAATTTTTCTTAGGCACCATTTGTAATCTTCTATCAATTTAGAGCTACAATTATTCTAATGCTTGAAGAAATCTTTGATGGCATCTAATTTAACCTCTTTTGTTTTTAGATGGGGATAGGGCCCTGATGAAAGAAGGTGACAGCCCACAGCCATACAGCTAGTTTGTTGAAAGTTAGGACGAGTGGATGTAATCAAGCTATTTCCCTGCACCTTTTACTTGGTTGAAATAGTAATGTAAATGATCTTTCCAATTTTTTAAAGGGAATGGCACTTAAGGAAAGTCCTGTTTACAGTATTTGTAGTGGTAGATTAAAAAAAAAAAAAGATACATTATTGTGAAGAACAAGAAAAAAAAATCTATCTTCCATTGAGTATCTCCCCTCAATGTATATTTTAATTTGCATGGCCCAGAAATTTACTTAAATTGTATAATGTGCTTTCTTCAGCAGTTAGCAACTTGTGTCTCAGATTCTGGTGTTTCAGTCAAGGCAATTTGGTAATAATGAACCATTTAGGCAAGTCTAAATGGAAAGATATATTGAAGAATAAAGAAGCACATCTCAGCCAGGCACAAGGGAAGATGTATGACCTTTGAGGACCTGGGGAACTTTAGGGCCAAGGCTTTTCTTTGTATGTCTGTTTTGTTCTCCTAGCTAAGAGCAGGGACCATCTTTGTCTGCATCTCATCTTTGAACATGTGGTCAAAAATGAAGGAGTCAAATTTGACCCTGTGTGAACTTGCAAGTTAAGTACCTAAACTGTTGTACTAAGGTCTCTGTATCTCTTTATTCATTTTAGGGAGAGAGAGAGAGAGATAATCTGATCCTTGAGCAGCTAAAGATTGTCCCCTAGACTGTAGGGCTCACCTCTGGCCTGTCCAATGACTGGAGGTGAAGTATTACTAGTATTTTGCTCCATCGGTCAGCTAATGTCACATTTTTAATGGAACTGATATAATGCTCAGTCACTTGAGAAGAGGAAATTGCAGCTAACTGGCAATTTGAAGCTAATTTAAAATAGGATAAAATAATGGTTCTGAAATTTCTAGGTTCCATTTTTTTTTGTTGGCAGAATTATATTTTGAGACATATATGTTGGTATGAGGTCTAGCAATGAGACAGGCTATCTTAAATAGGTACAGTCCTGTGTAAAGCCTGATATATGATTGCTATATTTTCAGGATCAGGAAACTATAGAAGATTGTTTTCCACTGGGAAAAGCAAGGATCTGGGAAATCTATGGGTGATTCTAATGAGCTGTGACGGAGTCCAGTACTATTTCTTTTCTGGTTTAATATAGAATTACATGAACCCATTGGTATAAACAACTCCCATGAAGGTTATTTCTGGCTGTCTTCTAGTTGTTGTTGTCACCTCTCACCCTCAATGCTACTCTTGGGTTGAGGGCATAGTATTTAAATGACTACCAAATTACACAAGAAATATGGAGTTATTCACAATGAAATACCTGCTGAGAAGCTGCACATCGTTTTTGGTTTTATTAGATTAATGTTATGTTTTAAAAAAATTAATATTTACTTTAAAGTGTATGTAGTAGGCATACATATTTATGGGTTAGATGAAATATGTTTATACAGGCATACAAAGAGTAATAATTACATCAGGGCAAGTGTGGTATATATCACCTCAAGCATGATCATTTCTTCATGTTATAATTTCAATTATATTCTTTTAGATATTTTAAATGTATAATATATTATTAAGTGTAATCATCCTGTTATGCTATCAAATTTTAGATCTTATTCATTCTAATTATTTTTTGTGCACATTTATCATCCCCACTTTCCCTGAATTGCCCCGCTACCTTCCCCAGTGTCTGGTAAGCATTCTACTCTCTATCTCCTTGAGTTCAATTGTTTTAATATTTAGATCCCACAAATGAGTGAGAACATGCAAAATTTTTCTTTCTGTAACTAGACTGGCTTATGTCACTTAACATAATGACCTACACTTCCATCCATGTTGTTGCAAATGATAGGATCATATTTTATGGCTGAATAGTGCTCCATTTTGTATAAAACTACATTGTCTTTATCCATTCATCTGTTGATGGACACAAAGATTACTTCCAAATCTAGGCTACTGTGAATAGTGCTGCAAGGAACATGGGAGTGCAGATATATCTTTGACATATTGATGTCATTTTCTTTGGAACAATATCCAGTAGTGGGGTTGCTGGCACATATGATAGTTCTATCTTTAGTTTTCTGAAGAATCTTCACACTGTTCTCCATAGTGGCTGCACTAATTTGCATTCCAACCAACAGTGCATGACAATTCCCCTTTCTTCACCTCCTCATTAGTATTTTTTTTTTCTTGTCTTTTGGACAAAAGCCATTTTAAATAAGATGATATATCTGATGGTAATTTGGATTGGCCATGTCTCTGATGATTAGTGATGTGGAGAACCTTATCATATGCCTATTTTCCATTTGTATGTCTTCTTTTGAGAGAAGTTTATTCAGATATTTTGCTTATTTTTAAATCAAATCATTAGATTTATTCCTTTAGAATTATTTGAGCTCTTTATATATTCTCGTTAGTCACCCTTTGCCAAATGGATAGTTTGCAAATATTTTTCCCACACTGTGCATTGTCTCTTGACTTTATTGATTGTTTTCTTTGCTGGGTAGAAGCTTTATAACTTGGTGTAACTCCATCTGTCCATTTTTCCTTTGGTTGCCTATGCTTGTGGGGTATTACTCAATAAATTTTTGCCCAGTCCAATGTCTTGGAGAGCTTCCCTGAAGTTTTCTTTCAGTAATTGCATAGTTAGAGGTCTTAGATTTAAGTCTTTAATTCATTATAATTTTACTTTGTATATGGTGAGAGATAGAGGTGTAGTTTTATTCTTCTGTGTACAGATAACCAGTTCTCCCAGCATGGTTTATTGAAAAGGCTATATTTCCCCAGTGTATGTTCTTGGCACCTTTTTAAAAAATGAGTTCACTCTAGATGTATGGGTTAATTTCTGGTTCTTTATTGTATTTCATTGGTCTGTGTGTCTCGTTTTATGCAAGTACCATATTTCTGTTTTGATTATGACATCTCCATAATACAATTTGATGCCAGGTAATGTGATTCCTCCATGTTTGTTCTTTTTTGCTCAACATGGCTTTGGTTATTCTGGGTATTTTGTGGTTTTATATAAATTTTAGGATTGTGCTTTCTATTTCTATGAAGAATATAATTGGGATATTGATAGGAATTGCATTGAATCTGTGAGTTGCTTTGATTGGTATGGACATATTATCAATATTGATTCTTCTAATACATGAACATGAAGTATTCTTCCATGTGTTTTATGTCCTCTTCAATTTCTTTCATCAGTGTTTCACAGTTTTCACTATAGACATATTTCACTTCTTTGGTTAATTCTTAGGTGTATTATTTTATTTGTAGCCATTTCAAATGAGATAACTTTCTTGATTTCCTTTTCAGATTGTTTGCTGTTGGCATATAAAAATGCTACTGATATCTGTATATTGATTTATATTCTGCAATTTTACTAATTTCTTGTCTTAGTTCTAATAGATTTTTTGGTGGAGTCTTCAGGTTTTTCCAAATATGAGATTATAGTATATGCAAACATGGATAATTTCCTTTCTCCATTTCCAGTTTGGATGCCCTATGTTTCTTTCATCTGATTGCTCTAGTTAGGACTTTCAGTTCAATGCTGAGTAACAGTGGTGGAAGAGGGCATCCTGGTCATGTTTCAGATCTTAGGGAAAAGGCTTTCAGTATTTCTCCACAAACCATGATACACAATGTGGGTCTGTCATGTATGTCTTTTATCGTGTTAAGGTTTGTTCTTTTTGTTCTTTCTACACCAAGTTTGTTGGGGTTTTTATCATAATGAGATGTTAAATTTTATCAAATATATTTTCAGCATCAATTGAAATGATCATATGTTTTTTTTCTTCATTCGGTTAATGTGATGTATCACATTGATTGACTCATGTATGGTGAACCATCCTTGCATCATGGGGATAAATCCCACTTGGTACTGATGGATGATTTTTGCAATGTGTTTCTGAATTTGGTTTGCTTTATATTGTTGAAGATTTTTTGCATCAATATTCATCAGGGATATTGGTCTGGTTTGTTTGTTTGTTGATATGTCTTTGTCTGGTTTGGTATCAGGGTAACACTGGCCTTGTAGAATGAATTTGGAAGGATTCTATCCTTCTCTATTTTTCAGAAAAGTTTGAGTAAGATTATGTATTAGGCTGTTCTTTCATTGCTGTAAAGAAATACCTGAGACTGGGTAACTTACAAGAAAAAAGAGGTTTAATTGGATCACAGTTCTGCAGGCGGTACAGAAAGCATAATGCTGGCATCTTCTTGGCTTCTGGGGAGGTCTGAGAAGACTTACAATCATGGAAAAAGGTGAAGTGGGAGAAGAAATTTTACATGTCAAAAGCAGGAACAAGAAAAAGGGGAGAGGTGCTATACACTTTAAAACAATCAAATCTTGTGAGAGCTCACTCATTATTGTGAGGCCAGTACAAAGGGGATGGTGCTAAGCCATTCATTAATAACCCTGTCCCAGGATACAATCACCTCCCACCAGGCCCCCTCCAACATTGGGGATTACATTTCAATGTGATATTTGGTCAGGAACACACATCCAAACTATGTCATTCTGCCCCTGGCCCCTCCAAAATCTCATATCCTTCTCATATTTCAAAATACAATTATACCTTCACAATAATCCCTCTGAAGTCTTAACTCATTCTAGTATTAACTCAAAAGTCCAAAGTCCAAAGTCTCATCTAAGACAAGGCAAGTCCTTTCCACCTTTGAACCTGTAAAATCACAAACAAGTTAGTTACTTCCAAAATACCATGTGAGTGTGAGTATTAGGTAAACATTCCCATTCCAAAAGGGATAAATCAGCCAAAGAAAGGAGCTACAAGCCCCACACAAGTCTGAAATCCAGCAGGGCATTCATTGAAACTTTAAGCTTCACAATAATCTTCTTTTGACTCCATGTCCCACATCCAGGGCACACTCATGGAAGGGTGAGCTTTCAAGGCCTTGAGCAGCTCCCACCCCCAAGGCTTTGCAGTGTTCAGCACTGAGCCTTTGCTAAATGGGTAACAAGGCCAAGGAAGGTGAAGCAATTTGACCAATAGTACAGAAATGAAATAAAAATTAATTCAGTTACCTTTATGTGCTAAACATTTATGTACATTGTAGGGAAAAGCATTTGTATTTAAAAAGACAGCTAACTCTAATATAATAGCTTTTAATCTCTGAGGGATGATGTAAACCACCTCAGTGGGGACAAATATCTTTACTCTTTTTACTATAGAGTATTGTGGGGAGAGAAAAAAGACAGAACAGAATGCCTAGTTTCTGCCTATTTTTCTGGGCTACTTAAATTTAGGATCCAGAGTAGATAGGTAGACTTCTGTTTGGAAAAGCACATATGTATATGCTTGGAGAAAAAGATAGGCTAGTTGGGAAGAGAGTATGAGGAACAGACAACCGGGTGACATGTTTTGAGTTGGTAATTGAAAAACACGCTACTGAAGGTCCATGGATGGGGCCCCTACAGGACTTATCAGTAGAGAGGTATGATATTCAGTTTTAATTATATATGTTATTAGATTGTAATCATTTTCCTGACCCCAAATTTCAGCACAGTCTTCAGCACACATAATTTCCTTTCTTGGGTGAGAGAATTTGGTAAAAATCTAGAAAATGATATTGTATGTTCACACCTGGGTCAGAAAGAAGACAGAGAAGAGAACAACTTTGGAGTAAAGAAGATTCTGAAACAAGGAAGTAAGGAGAGTAAGGTGACTCAGAATCAGTTGTAATTATGGGGAACTAAATCCCTAGGAATTCACAAAATCACAAAATTGTGAGTTAGTGATCTTGAGCAATTTCATTTAAATTTCAAAGGAGAGTGTGATCTCAGTTCCATATACTTATCTCATTTAACACATATGATTATGTGACAAAGATAGAGTTGCAACTCCCGGGTTTCTTGAGTCTATCTCTGTTTAGCATTCTTTCCATAATGCAGATGGAGGAAGGTGAAGCAAACAATCTGGAATTGTTAAGAATTTGGGAGACTATGGTGGATAAGTAAAGAAGAGTGTCCTATCTTTAAACCGTTTTAACAAATGGAGATTTCAATGCTATACCAAGGAACAAATGGTAGAAATCATCCCTAGTGCAGACAATAATGGGTGTACTTTTCTTTCTTTTTGGCAGATTATATAAAAGCAAAAATAAAACTGACTGAGAGTCAATCTGCTGTTGTTACTATCATGCAAAGGTAACTCTAAACAATTTCTGTGCCAAAGTCATTCTTTGCTGGGTCTAACCTTCCCACAAGTCCCAGGTTTGGTGTGCACTGAAGACATTGTTTGGGAAAGGCATTGCCCACAAGACTAAGCTCAAGATGTGGCAAAAAGTTTACATGAACCTGAATGTCTGCAAAGCTTGGTAAAGCATCTCACTTTCCAGAGCCAGGCAGTATCACATAGTGGCAAATTCCTTGCTAAGTATTTTTCAATTGTTCTTTTGAGGTTCACTGTATCTGTTTGCATATACCCCACTAGATTTTATTATGCACCTACCCTTCGCCAACTTAAAAAATAAACACAGTGTATAAATTTGGGAAGGAGAGAAGATTTTATTTCTTATAAAGGATTATAGTCTGTAAGGTGGCCATCCTGCAGGTTGGGAAGCACGGCCACCAGCCAAGTGCCACCAGGCACTTTAAAGGAAGAGGGATTGCGATACAGTTTTATGCTGAATAGTTTTGCTAAACATATGTATTCAACAGCCTACAGAAAGAGCTACGAATATGCATGAAAGTGGTCCTGACACATGTGTATCATGAAAACATGCATGTAACGTCAGACTTATGTTCAACTTGAGATGGAAACTTAATATCCAGATGTATTACAATTAGACCTTTTACATCAAAAGGTCCTTTCACAACACAAAGGCATGTAAGTGTGCAATCTCTGTAAACAGCTGGAACCAATCCATGGTCAGTGGTCTTATCTGGAGAGAGTTACTAAAATCAGGCTCTTTTCCAATGAAAGCTGTAGTTATAACTGGTGGAATAGGAGTTAGGGGTCAGTTAGTCAGCATCTGGTGAAGTTACACGTTGTTTTAATATTGCTTATCTCATGGACAGTGCTTGTTCATCTGGTAGAGAAAAACATCTTATGGCAGTTAGAACATAGTTTATTGTTTAAATATATTAATAGAGGTGCATGATGTAGCTCTTGCCTGGCATGGCCTTAGGTCCTGTTTATAAATTGGTATCTTTTACGAAGAGGCTGTACTGTCAGCCTTATGATCTGTATTTTGACATTAATGCTGATCAGTTACTGTATCTAAATCATAAAAGGGAGTGGGGTATAGTGAGGCATGTCTGATCCCCCATGCTGTCATGCCTAGGAATTCAGTTTTAAGGTTGTCCTGGGGTCCCCTTGGCCACAAGGGTGTTTATTCAGTGGGTGTAGGCCTTAGAATTTTATTTTGAGTTTATACCTTATTATACCTTATTATTCTGATCATTCCCATATTCAAATCTAACTCCTCAAGTTATTAATTAATTAGTTAAAAATAAAATTATATTAGTCTAAATGATTTCCAAGTGTAAGAATGGTGTATGCTTTGCTTTTGTTCTCTTCTTTAAAATTTTGTATGAAACAACACATACAGTGAAACATGCACTTACAATATGACATTGTGAGTGTCTAATTCTTTTGCTCATTTTCTAAAATTAAGTAGTTTTTCTTTCCTACAAAGTTTTAGGAATCATTTGTATACTCTCAATACATCTACTTTGTGACTCCCTCCCTTCCAGGACCACTTCTTCTCTCGAAATTTGAAATGACTTTGGCAGCCTGAAATCCATCCTTCCATCATCAAACCAGTAAGATCTCAGCTTTCTTTTAAAGTTCTAGCTGCTCTATATCCCTCTGCTGACTGAGGGATTTCCTGGGGGAAAAACATATAAACATGAACCTCTTACTTTCTTTCAAGGCTTCTTCAGTTTCTGTCTGCTTTTGGTCACTCCTGTGCTTTCAGATAGCTTCAAATATATTTTTCTCCCAGATTTAGCATTGGTAACAGTAGGATGGCTAGTTCAATACATGCTATTTCACCATTAACTGGAACTGAATCATATTCCTGCTTTTGTCATTGTATTCCCAGATGCTGTAACAATGCTATCAATATTATAGATATTTAATATATATTTTTTGAATTATTTTTATTTTATTATTATTTTTTTGAAACAGATTCTCGCTCTGCCACCCAGGCTGGAGTGCAGTGGCACAATCTCAGCTCGCAGCAACCTCCACCTCCTGGGTTCAAGCAATTCTCCTGCCTCAGCCTCCCAAGTAGCTGGGATTACAGGCGTGCATCACCATGCCTGGCTAATTTTTTGTATTTTTAGTAGAGATGGGGTTTCACTATGTTGCCCAGGTTGGTCTTGAATTCCTGACCTGAAGTGATCCACATGTCTGGCTTCCCACAGTGTTAGGATTACAGACGTGAGTCCCTGCACCCAGCCAAATTATTTTTGAAGGATTGCATTTCTTTCTCTCCTGTCCTGAAAGGATTGCGCTTCTTTCTCTCCTGGAATTGCAATATTTCTTTCTGCTTTACAAAGCAGAGTAAAACCTAAACTATTGTTGTTACAGTAGCAAACTCATGGCACAACACTGTGTAATTTAGAGTTTTATTATTTAATGTAACTCTTTACTCCCTCTATTAAGTATCTCTTGTAGTGTAACAGATCACCCACAATTTAGAAGCTTACTACAACAAATATCTATGATCACAGTGTTGGTAGATCAGGAGTACCTGCCCAGCTTAGCTGGGTGTCTCTGACTCAGGGTCTCTCAGGGCACTGCAGTCTCCTTTGAAGTCAAAATTGGGGAACAATTTGCTTTTAAATTCATTCACATCATGGTTGTTGGCAGAATTTCAGTTCTTCTCAGGACACTGGGCTGAAGACTTTATTTCGTCTCTAACTGTTGACCAGAATCCTCTTTCAAATGAAATGTAGACCTTTTCATCGTGTACTTCTAACATGGCAGCTGCCTTCCTCAAAGAAGAAGAGGAGAGAACAAGAGAGAGTGACCAAGATGGCCATCACAGACTTTTTGTAAACCACTCTTGGAAGTGATGCCCCATTCCCTCTGCTGCATTACCTTCACTAGAAGTGAGTCATGAAATCCAACTGAAGGGGAGGGAATTTTACAAAAGCATGAACACAGGAGGCAGAGTTTTTTGGAGACCATCTTAGAAACCACCTACAACACTTCTCTTACATGGAGAGATGAATCATTTTAAAAAATACATTTCAAAAGTGCATGGATCTCCTGTTTTATTTCAGGAACTGCTATGCTCTCAGGGGTGGAAAGATAAGGGATGGAACTATAAAATGGCTCACTTCTTATCTTCCAGGAACTCATGTTCTGGTTCGGGAGGCAGAACTATTGAAATGTGATCAGGGCTATAAAAGCTGTAGGAGTTGTGGGAGCAGAAAAACTTTTTAAGATGTAAGCAATGTTACCTTTGTAAACTAAAAATAAAATTGTAAGCCCTCTAAACCATCTGAATGAACCCCTCTTCTAGGCCAAGGCCATTTCGAAGTTAACCTGAGAACCCAGTTCAGGCCATGATGGGAAGTGGAGGTCATACATACCTCCTTATACCCTCCTTCCTTTGGAATCAGGCACAACTCATCAACATTAACATTAAAAGAGAGGTTTTAAGACTTTTTGTAGCAAAACGACACCGAATTCCAGCCTGACTCTGGTATTGTGTCACAAGGCAGATAGCAGGCTCTGAAAGAAATTGAAGTATTTTACCCTAAAATATATTTCTTTGAAATATTTTGAAATGCCCCTGCAAAGCTGTCTCTTGTGGGGAAAGTCTAAATTCTGTAGAGAATTTCTTTCTTTTTCCAGTTCTTTTCCGTGATCCAGGAGAGAATTAACGGAGTCTGGTACCTTTTTAAAGTCTGATAAGAAACATTTACAATCTTTTCATTCTCAAGCCTGCTACCTGGAAGCTTCATCTGCATAATAAGAACCTTGGTCTCCACAACCCCTTGTCTTAACCCAAACACTCCCTTCTATGGATTGAAGATCTTTAGAAAAACTCTTTCAACCAATTGTCAATTGGAAAATCTCTGAATCCACCTATGACCTGGAAGCCCACACTTAGAGTTGTTTTGTCTTTTCAGACAGAACCAATCTACATCTTACATGTACTGATTGATGTCTTACGTCTCCCTAAAATGTATAAAACTAAGCTTTAGCTCAATCACCTTAGCACACACCATCAGGATCTCCTGAGGGTGTGTCATGGGCATATCCTTAACATTGGCAAAATAAACTAAACTGAGACTTGTCTCAGATAATTTTTGGTTCACACCTTCATAAAGGAAGTGAAGTTCATAAAGGAAGGCTATGTGTTGAAGAAAAGAACAGGAGAGAAACCATCTTCCAACAGGCACCTGTGAGAACCTTGCAAGAATTACAGACACTTTTAATGACAAAGTCAGGCATCCGCATTGGGAGGAGTGGTGAGGAAGAAAGAGGCTGGATAAAGGAGCCAGAAGACATGCTGGGAAGGGCCTATTAGGCCACACTCAGGACTTTGGACACTGCAGTATGTGAAGTGGAAACACTGAAGGATATAATCAGTTATGTACAGAATAAAAATGCCCTGAGCCAAGCTTGGTATGCACTGTTTTATCAATAAACAGACCATAAAGAAGAGGAATATGTGTCATCTCCCATTTCAAAACCTCTAAGACTACTCTATCAAATGACTAGGTTGTAGTCTAGGTGGAAAGCTTTGTGTGAGTTCTTTTACTTCAGGTCAAATTATACATCTCAATGACTGAGAACCACATCTCAATAACATGTAATTTCTCACAAGCACCACATTTTGTGAAGTAACTGGAAGAATATGATTCAAGATTGTTTCCAGAGAAGAATGAAAGAAAATAGTAGTGTTCCTGTGTAATGTTAACCATGAGACAGCTCAACCCATAGCTCCTTTATTTAGCTTGGTAAATTAAATGAATCTCTAAATACTTTAATTACTTCCCCCATTGCCTTTCTTCCTCCACAGTGCAAACTCTATGCCATTCACTTGTTAAAGCCTCTTTTGAAACTCATTTCTCACATTTCCCCAAAGATCCATAAGCTTTCTATATGGAAGTGAAAAGAAGCAGTGAGGCATATAGTCAGTGATACTTAAAACTGGATGAGTCACCCCCAGGGAATGTCTGGGAGGTGTTTGAGGGCTTAAACATGTGCCAGAGCCCACAGTCTTACAAGTATTCAAGCAGACCAGATTCTGACTGAATAATGCCATAATTTCTAAGATTCTAAATTCTAAGATTCTTTCCAGTGTCATATTGTCAGATACCTGAGAATCCAATTGACTTACTAATATTTATAAACATACACCATCATCAAAGGGAAAATATCTGGCTAAATCTGGGAGATGACATTGCCCTTGCAGAATTGTATGACCTGTAATCCTATAGTGCTCTTCTGAGCAATGAAGGATTAAACAATTTGCAGGTACTATGTCTCCATGTACACTAAGTCTTGCTCTAATATTCTTCAGAAAAAACAGGACCACTCAGTCAAGGCTATAAGTGATATCTGGGTTACCTATATGAGAGACATTATGTCTCCTTTCAAAAAAGTAAAATTTTCTATATGAAATTTTAACTTCAGAAAAAGGTAGGAAAACTATAATTATCATCAAAAACTTTATTTCATACATTTATCTACAGAAAGATACTTGCTTTTCCTTCTTACGTTAGATAATTTATATCCAGTCCAGCAGGAAATTCACATATCAGAAGCAAAATAACATTCATTTTATTACCCACCTCTTCTTAGCTGGGATCATGTAGGGCTTTAAAATTATCATTTAATTATGACCGAGGAAAGGCACACTTTTGGGAAGATTAAAGGATCTGGCATGGAACTTCAGAGAAGGTAATTATCAGGGAAACTTAGCAAGTATATATTAGAGACAAATTTGATTGATGACAGTTATAGAAAATGAATGACACAGGATGAAATGAAAGACCACTAAATTAGAAAAGGCATTCTCTAGTGCATGGTGTTATATATTGTCAGACTGAGAGATGTTTATAAGATGAAACATGAGCACTTCATCATCAAATATAAGTTGTATTAGTCTGTTTTCACTCTACTGATAAAGACATACCTGAGACTGGGGAATTTACGAAAGGAAGAGGTTTGATTGGACTTACAGTTCCACATAACTGACAAGTTCATGATCATGGCAGAAGGCAAGGAGGAGCAAGTCACATCTTACATGGATGGTAGCAAGCAAAAAAATAGAGCTTGTGCAGAGAAACTCCCATTTTTTAAAACCATCAGATCTTGTGAGACCCATTTACTATCATGAGAACAGCACAGGAAAGACCTGCCCCTATGGTTCAATCATCTCCCACCAGGTCCCTCCCACAACACGTGGGAATTATGGGAGCTTAAAGATGACATTTGGGTGGGGACACAGAGCCAAGCCATATCATTCGGCTCCTGACCCCTCCCAAACCTCGTATTTTTACATTTCAAAATTAATCATGCTTTCCCAACAGTCCTCCAAAGTCTCAACTGATTTCAGCATTAACTCAAACATTCACAGTCCAAAGTCTCATCTGAGACAAGACAAGTCTCTTCTGCCTATGAGCCTGTAAAATCAAACGCAAGTTAGTTACTTCCTAGACACAATGTGGGTACAGGCATTGGGCAAATACAACCATTCCAAATGGGAGAAAATGGCCAAAACAAAGGAGTTACAGGCCCTAGGCAAGTCCAAAATTTAGCAGTGCAGTCAAATCTTGAAGCTCCAAAATGATCTCCTTTGACTCCAGGTATCATATCCAGGTCATGCTGATGCAAGAGGTGGGTTCTCATGGTCTTGGGCAGCTCTGTCCCTGTGGCTTTGCAGGGTACAGTCTCCTGCCCAGCTGTCTTCACAGCTGGCATTGAGTATCTGTGGCTTTTCCAGGTGCACAGTGCAAGCTGTCAGTGGATCTACCATTCTGGAGTCTGGAGGATGGTGGCCCGCATCTCACAGCTCTACTAAGCAGTGCCGCAGCAGTAACTCAGTGTGTGAGCTCCCACCCCACATTTCCCTTCTGCACTGCTCTAGCAGAGGTTCTCCATGAGGGCTCCACCCCTGCAGCAAACACTGCTTGGGAATCCAGGTATTTCCATGCATCTTCTGAAATCTAGGCAGAGGGTTCCCAAACTTCAATTCTTGACTTCTGTGCCCTTGCAGTCTCAATACCACACGAAATCTGCCAAGTCTTGATGGTTGCACCCTCTGAAGCAAGAGTCCAAGCTCTACATTGGCCCCTTTGAACCACAGCTGGAGCGTCTGGAATACAGGGCACCAAGTCCCTAGGCTGCACACAGCATGGGATCCTGGGCCCGGCCCATGGAACCACTTTTTTCTCCTAGGCCTCTGGGACTGTGATGGGAGGGGCTACCATGAAAACCTCTGACGTGCCCTGGAAACATTTTCCGCATTGTTTAGGGGACTAACATTTGACACTTCGATACTTATGCAAATTTGTGCAGGTGGCTTGAATTTCTCCTCAGAAAATGGAATTTTCTTTTCTATTGCATTGTCAGGCTGCAAATTTTCTGAAATTTTATGCTCTGATAAAACTGAATGCCTTTAACAGCATCTAAGTCACCTTTTGAATGCCTTGCTGCTTAGAAATTTCATCTGCCAGATACCCTAAATCATCTCTCTCAAGTTCAAAGTTTCACAAATCTCTAGGCCAGGGGCAAAATGCAGCCAGTCTCTTTGCTAAAACATAGCAAGAGTCACCTTTGCTCCAGTTCCCAGCAAGTTCCTCATCTCTATCTAAGACCACTTTAGCCTGGACCTTATTGCTCATATCACTATCAGCATTTTTGTCAAAGTCATTCAATAAGTCTCTAGAAAGTTCTGAACCTTCCCAAATTTTTCTGTCTTCTTCTGAGTCCTCCAAACTGTTCCAACCTCGGCCTGTTACCCAGTTCCAAAATTGCTTCCACATTTTCATGTATCTTTTTAGCAATGCCCCAGTCTACTGGTACTAATTTGCTGTGTTAGTGCGTTTTCACACTCCTGATAAAGACATACCCGAAACTGGGCAGCAAAAGAAAGAGGTTTAGTGGACTTACAGTTCCACGTGGCTGGGGAGGCCTCACAATCATGGTGGAAGGCAAGGAGGAGCAAGTCACATCTTATGTGGGTGGCAAAAAAAAAAAGAAAAAAAAAAGCTTATGCAGAGAAATTTTTAAAACTATCAGATCTTGAGAGACCCAATCACTATCATGAGACCAGCATAGGAAAGAACTGCCCCCATGATTCAATCATCTCCCATTGGATGCCTCCCACAACACATGAGATTTATATGAGCAACAAGATGATATTTGCGTGGAGACATAGAGCCAAACCATACCATAAGTTAATACAGGAACTACCAGAGTTCTAAAATTATAAACCTGGATTTTCCAGAGTTCTAAAATTATAAACCTGGATTTTCCTGAGAAAATAGAGTGAATTATGACTTATAAAATATCAATAAGATATTTTTCTATTTTGGAAAGTTACTAACACCCCAAATTCATGTGACCATATCATAGTGAAGAAGTAGAAGTATATTTGGAAACAGGAATAGCCAACTAAAGCCAATTGTCATTATAAGGCCTTCATCAATTTAACATATTATTGCTGAACGTTTTACTCTCAAGACTTTTTTTCACATGGAAATTAATTGGATTTAGTCCATAGATTCTTATATCATGAGTATATCATTAATACCTTAAAAATAGGTATAGAGTACATATGACTAGCTGGAATATAATATTAAATTCATCTTAAACCTAATTTTAGAGTGTAATATTTTCTGCTCCCAAACAAAATTAAGAAGTAGAAATGAGGACCAACTGGGTAGATTTTTTTTTCTTACTCACTTATTTCAATATTTACCAGACATCTACTACATTCAAGGTACTGTGCCAGCCTTTGTGTTCACAAAGAAAAAAAAAAACTGACCTATAAACATATATAATAAGATGTGGTAGAATAAGAACAAACAAATCCTAGGTTAAGTCTCCTCTCCTCCAACCATGGGGTAACTCCGAATGCCACCATTAAAGGAAGTAGAAATAAGCTGATTCTTCCAACTCAGAGGTTGTGGGACTTTGGATGCTCCACTTTCACATTCCTCTTGTTCTCTCTAGCTGTAGGGTTGCTTAGCTCCACACATGCTCAGTCATTCAATTAGTTATTACCAACAGTGCTAAAAATATTCCTCCTCATTAAATGGACCTGTCGCTTCATTTAAACTCCTTTGTGCTTTAATTTAGATTTAAATAATGATACCCAATTTTACTTCCTTGTTTACCACTTTATTTCTCTGCCCTGACTTTGGCCCAAATAAGCGCTTCATAGCTCTTCAAAGCTGGAAGGGCAAACATTTCCAAATTTTTTCATTAAAATAAGAATGTACTTTAGATAATTTAAGAGGTTCTCTATTTCTCCCTTACTAGTCCCCTCCCAGGACTCTCCTTTGCACCCAGTCTATCCCATATCCCACAGGTGATCCACTTCACCTTCATGCTGCTTATTCCCTCCCGTCCTGGGCAATTCTTGCTTGGGGTTTCCCATGTATGTAATTGCAGTCAAATGGATAGTAGCTGGGGCTGGAGTCATCTGAAGTTTCTTCATGTGCATATCTGACACATGGCCTGAGAAGCTAGAGCTCTGAAAGTTGTTTTGCTTTCTCCATGTGACCCCATGGCTAGCTTAGGCTTCCTTATAGTATGGCGGTCCTAGACTAGTGTGACTTTTTTACATGTGACTGAATTTCCCAGAAGAAGCATTCCAAGATTCCCAGATGAAAGATGCAATTCTTTTTGTGACCTAAACTCAGAAGCTCCAGAACATCATTTCTGCATTCTACTACTTGAGTAATTCCTAGGGCAAGCTGACATTCAACTAGAAGCGTGACTTGATCTCTCAATGGAAGCAATAGCCAAGATTCTGTGACTGCCTTTAATCCACCCTATGCTATTTGTTTAACTAAGGCCCCATATTTGTAGGGCTTGTTAATGTTTTTAAAATAATGAAGACACAGAGGCTTGGAGCAAATGACTTACTACCAAGGTTTTTCGGTAAATTGGTGTCAGAGCAGTGAAAACAAATGTATACAGAGCTCTTCATTCTTTAAGTATCTGATTCTCTACTTGCTGAAGGGTTTTTAAGTGAATAATCAATCCTGTATGTTAAAATCCACCAGAATGACATCTTAAAGATTCTTGTTTATGTGCACTAGCAGCTTTTGTGCAAATAAAATCTTTTCTCAATTTAATGCTTTTTTAAATCACCAAATTTCCTAATGTTTTGGTCTCTGATGTTCTAGAGACATGCTACAAAAATCTACTTCACTGATCATTTTTTCCATGATGATTTTATCCTACTGATTCTACAGATTGAAATAATGATTTTACCTTATCCTTTGAAAACTAAACTGTCATGTCAAGTAGATATTATAAAGTTTTGGTTAGTTAATATATTTTACTCATGAAAATCTACTTAATTCTCAATAAGCACAAGTTGAAATTTTAGAACTTTTGGCTCCATGCATTTATGTTAAACAACTGGTTTTGGGGGAAACAAAGAGAAGAAGGATATTTTCTACAATCTTGCTTATGTGAACATCTTGGGGAATTAAGCTGTTTTCTTTGGGCCTCCTCCTGGTTTTCTGTTCAGTTTCTCTTCTCATCCAAATCTATTCTTTTACTTTAAGTTTTTTTTCTGAGTGTGTTCTGCCACTTTAGTTCTCTGTGAGGTTTCTTATTTTGTTTATAGATAAAAACTTGGTGCTTTTTTTCAGTTGCCAGTAAATGTTTGTGTAGAATTGCCTAGTTAGCCTCTGATGATGATGGCATGAGTCAGCCCTTTCTCTATGTTTCTGTAGTTTCCCCTGCGATGTGTAAAGGCACCCTGTTTCATCTTATCTAGCTTTGGCATGAGTCCATACTGTGTGTATGTGCATATGCACATGAAATGCCTTCGCCTGCCAAGTGAAAATGCACAGTACCTTTCCCAGAAACTGCAATCCAATAGAAGCAAAATGCAAACTCTGCAGCAAAATTAGAACTTGTTTGTTGAAAATAATTTTTCAGTAATAAAAGTAATTAAACATATATTATAAGGTATCAATTTCCTGTTTACAAAACAATTCAAATAGGCCATTTATTGTCACTCCAATTTCAGAGTCCAAGAGGTTAAAGACTTGTCTGTTTATGGCAATAATTACAAAATGTATGACCAAAACTATTTTGAAATAGTTAAAAGTATTCTTAGGAATTGGAAATGAATGTATGAAATGATAATTAAATGATGAAGGAAGTGTTTTTTAAAGTAACCAGAACTGTATATATTTGCCTCACTTGAAAAAGTGATTAGTGAGTCCAATAAAGATGATTAGAATGTCAATTTTAAAGTAGCGCATCCTTAAGAAGAATGTAGTTGTGAGGGAAGATGCCTCATGGCATATGGAAAGTGGGCATTCTGAAGGCAAACAGCTGCTAGTACATTCTAGCTTACTGACTAACACTATATGGGCTGCTGGGCAGGTAGACTTTTAAGTGGAGACCAAAGCATCCACCTTTCCGTATCAGAAGACACAAGTCAAACATCACCCACAGAACGGGCCTGGCTCACAAAACAATTTTCTGATTAAAATTTTATAATATTTTATGTTAATTTTCCTATAGGTGAGAATTAACTGACTCATTGATTAGTCTTTCTCTTGTTTTGTTTCTCATTTAAAATTAATATATTGCCAAGTGTGGTGGCTCATGGCTCTAATCCTAGAAGCCTGGGAGGCTGAAGTGGGAGGATCACTTGATACTAGGAGTTTGAGACCAGCTGGGCAACATAGTGAGACACAATCTCTAAAATAAAAGTAAATAAATGAATAAAGCTGGGTGTGGTGGCATGTGCCTGTAGTTCCAGCTATTTTAGTGGCTGAGGTAGAAAGATTATTTGAGGCCAGGAGTTGGAGGCTGTAGTGAGCTATGATCCTGGTATTGAACTCTAGCCTGGGAAACAGAACCAGACCCTGAGTATAAAAAAAAAAATTATTATATTACCAGTATAGTCAAGTGTATTGTGAGATAGTTGCTCTGATTCTGATCACCTTTGTGTTTACTGGCAAAACCAAGTTTCTGACTCTGTGAAAGTGTAGACTGGACTCTAGACTCCTGTTTTTTTAACTGTTTTAATAGCCATCATTATTAAAATCACTGGATGGTTTTCGAAAAGACAGATTACTTAAGTCCTTCTGTGATGCACTGAATACAATTCTCTTCTGGAAGAAGCTGACATCTACTTTTTAGGTAATTTCCTGTGCTAATTATTATATAAAGAAAAGAAGGCAAGTGATTATACCCTGCTATTTTAATTTCTCAATGGAAAATGGGAAAAATATGCAGTAAGCTTTTGCTATGTGCCAGGCATTGGAGTAGATGCTGGGGACACATGGTTGGATGAGGCAGAGATCCATTTTCAAGGAAGACATCATGAAGATAACAGGCCAATAGTCAACTATCTAAAATATATTTGAGTGCCTTTTAAAATAAAGTTCTATCAAAAGATAGGAAAAAAAGAGCAAGTAACTTTAAGGACTTTCCAGGGACAATAATATAGAAAGTTCAGAGTCGTAGTTTTAAGAAATAGCCAGATTTGAAGCATCACAGCTAATGAGAAGACAATTCTGCTACTAATGTGGGAAGAAAAATCTCAAGAGGCATGGAAGGCAAACTATACAGAGGTTTAATGAGTTTCATTAACACAATTAGGGGCAGAGTGGAAGAAGAGGATTTAGCTGAGTTTTAAATCAGAGGAATGAAGCATTGGCTGCTGACCTTGGGGAGTTGCCAGAATTAACAGGAAATTTTCCACTTGCTTATGTCCAACATCCCTGCCTATCCCAATGTGGGAATGGTTTTAGCATATAAAATGGGGTAAAGCTGAAAAAGTGATATTGTAGTTTAGTAAAACATTCTAATGATTTTTAAATACATATCCAGTTTCCCATTTGTGATCTACTGATGAAGAAAATAATAGGTTTGCTTCATATTTAGGCTACCAATACTGTAAACTGTTAGACTCAGTTTCCAGATACATACAGTATGTGAAGAATGTCATAATCATATGGTAGAAAATCCACACTATGAGTAGAAAAATTAGACTATACTTTGTATTTTTTGGTTCTGAAGGAGAAAATCTAAGAAATAGTCTTTTTAGTCTTGTATTCTGCATCAACCATGCTTAGAAAGGTTTATCTACCTGTACAAGAACTATGGTCATCATCTGTTATTAATGTGATGGTAGTCAACTGAATTGTGGATCAGTGCCTAGCAGTAAATTAATTTTTCCTTAAAGTAGCATTGTAGTTGCACAAATTCATAAGGTGAAAATAAATCCTACAGCAACATATTGCAAAAAAAGAAAAAAAAGAAGAAAGAACAAGATTTTAAAAATCTGAGTAATCCCTGATGTAATAATGGAATAAAAATACAATCTCTTTTAAAAATGTAAATTTGGCATGGAAATAAAATTTAGGCATGGAAATGCCAATGATAGCTAGTACTATATAGTACTTATATACCAGCAATTGTCCTAAATTTTTTACAAGTATTAATCTACTTAATTCTCACAATAACATTATTATTACCACTATTACTGTCTTAATTATAAATATTGGGACAATTATGGCATCAAGGTTAAGTAATTTGTGTAAGATCACTTGGTGCCAAACCTATTATTCACTGTCCCAACTGGCATCCCAACAGTATCCCAAGCTTCCAAACATTGATTTCTCATCTTTTCCTATTGATATATTGGCACAAGAAGTCTGAAGTTAACTGGCAGGCACCTGTAGCCTGAGGCTTAATAGAACCATAAGGACATTCCATAGAATATCACACTTGTACACTACTTACTACATCAATGACATCATGTTAATTGAAGTGAATGAGCTAAAAGTGGCAAGTATGCAGGTTTCACATCCCGTGAATGCTGCATTTTTTAAATCCCCTTTTGGTTAAAAAAAAAATCTACATTTAACAGAACCAAACAGTTCCAATACATGTTGTTCAAGGGTCAACTGTATGCTGAAGCTCTCTAGCTGCAACAAATGAGTCATTAAGATCATCTGTCTTTCACATTTAATCCTTAATTGGTGATTAATCACCTTTTAGTCTTCCATTGTCTTTTTTCAAATCATCAATTCCCAACAACAGTCGTCAAAAGTCATAATCCTTATCATAATAATTCCCACATATTTCTCAATTGCTTTATATATTGCATCTACCAGTGCATTTCTTTTTACCAGTATCATCTCAATTCACAACAAGTAGAAATTGTAACAATAGTACTGTTATCACCTGCAAAGGACTGTATCTGTATATTTACTGCTAGTGATGGGATTCTCCTTGTCAGCTAGCCAGCAGGTGATCCAGTTTTAAAATTCCATTTTTGAGTTGCTTTCTCAGACCACTTTTAGCAACAACTGTTTCAGATTGGGTTTCCCAGAAAGCAGCTTCTGAGATTAAAAATGTCCATGGAAAATGTTTACTAGGAATTTTTCCCAGAATCAATATCTAGGAATAGTGGAAGTAAAGAAAGCAGGATCTGGCAGAGGTAGAGATTTAACTACAAGGAAGTTATGTAAGAGGCCCCAACCAATCTGACAGGGAGTGCTGGAGTTGGGATGTCCCTTAAAAATGGTCTGAAATGGACACGAGGGTCTTTATATTCTCATATAAACCAGTCGTTGGATACGCGTGGCTTTAGGAAACAGGGCATGACTTTGAGTAAGTACTGGAAATGCACTCACCCGAGAACACTTAGCTGCCAACATGCTGAGAAACTGGGGGATTAAGTGTCTCAGATCTGGATGAGACATCTAGGTGGTACATAGCAGTATCCATTGAAATTATTTTGGCTATAGACTAGAGCATCAGTTGAATGATTCATGGAGAAATTTCCACAGTAAATAGAGATAGTCCTCTTGGTTATGGATTGAGACAATAACAGAAAATAGAAATGTCTCCTTATTAAGCCGACGTCGTATTTTTTTATGATGGTTCAGTAAGAACATATGAGCAGAATGCTTATAGAGCAGGAGAAAAAATCATTAGTGAGTTCATTAAGTAAAGGCATTGTGGTGAGAAGGAGCAGTTGAAGAATAGGGACATAGTATGACTTAGGAATTCCAAATTGTGTGACTTTGAGTAACAGACTTAAGCAATCTAAACCTCAGTTTGATAAACTATAAAATGGGGATAGTAAGCTGGGCATGGCAGCTCAGGCCTGTAATGCCAGCACTTTGGGAAACCAATGTGGGTGGGTGGATTGCTTGAGCTCAGGGGTTCAAGACCAGACTGGGCAACATGGGGAATCCCTGTGTCTACGCAGAATTCAAAAATTAGCTGGGTGTGGTGGTGAACGCCTGAAGTCCCAGCTACTTGGAAGGCTGATGTGGGAGGATTACTTGAGCCTGGGAGGCAGAGTGTGCAGTGAGCCGAGATCATGCCACTGCACTCCAGCCTGGGTGACAGAGTGAGACGCTATGTCAAAAACAAAACAAAACAAAACAAAACAAAACAAAACAAAACAAAACACAAAACACAAAACAGAAAAAAGAAAAAAAGGGGGATAATAATCTCTTTGTTGTGTGGTTGTTCCAGAGTACCTAGTTATGACTGCCATATATTATAAGTTAAACAAATGTCTTTTTTTTCAGAAGAGGGTGGTAATTTATTCTCATCAATATCCTTGTAGACTTGGGACTAAATATATTTGTTAATACTTAAGTCATTAAAAATAACTAGTTCAAGAGAAGGTAATGGGATATGATGATAGTAGTATTCTTCTCTGAGTTTTATATAGTGTTTATTCAAAAGCCTGAAATGTCTATTAATAGTTCTAGGGGGGAAAAAAAGCTTAAATACAGTATCATTATAATTTTATATAACAATTAGAGAATTAAAATTTCATTTTATTTTCCCAGTGGGATTGTGCCAAGCCCTTCCTAGACGGAAATTCTGGAGCTCCTTCTGAGCATATCCAATGTTGGGTTTTCCCATCTTGGTCCTTTTTCTCTTTCTTACCCTTTCTTCACTCCTCTTTCTCTCTCCTTTCATTTCTGTTTCTCTCTCTTTTCCTTTCATTTATTATCAAATTGATTGGTTTTTTCCATCTTTATCTATATCATTTTGATTGCTTTTAAAATGAACCTTTTCTTGTACACTGTTACTGGGAATGTAAAGTAATACAGTCATTATGAAAAACAGTATAGAGGTCCCTCAAAAAACTAAAACTAGAGATACCATATGATATAGCAATCTCACTGCTAGGAATATATCAAAAAGAAAGAAAATCAGTACATCGAAGAGATAGCTGCACTTCCATGTTTATTGCATAATCATCCCATGTTATTATTCACAATAGCCAAGATATGGAATAAACCTAAATATCCATCAAAGGATGAATGGATAAAGAATATGTGGTACATATACACAATGGAATACTACTTAGCTATAAAAAAGAATGAAATGTCATTTACAGCGGCATGGGTGGAACTGGAGGAAACTGTGTTAAGGGAAGTAAGCCAGGCACAGAAAGACAAAGCTTGTATGTTCTCACTCATATGTGGGAGTTAAAATAATGGGTCTTATGGAGGCAGAGACTAGTATGGTGATTACTAGAGTCTGGGAAGGGAAAGGAAGAAGGGGGACAGAGAGAAGTAGATTAATGGGCATTAGAATACAGTTAGAAAGAATAAGTTCTAGTATTTTATAGTACACTAGAAAAATTATAGTTAATAATTTATTGTGTAATTCAAAATAGCTAGAAGAATTATAATGTACCCAACACACAGAGGAAGATAAATGTTAAAAATGATGAATATCCCAGTTTACTCGGATTTGTTCATTACATTGTGTACATGTAGCAAAATATCACATATATCCCCAAAATTTGTACAACTATGGTTGTACAAATGTATTATCAATTAAAAATACAATAAGAAACTTCCAACTATAACAAATAAAATGATCCTTTCTTCTTTTCTGATCATAAAAGTAATACATGATTATTGAAGTATATAAACAAAAATTACAATACGTCTATCACCAAGAAATGACCACTATTAAACAAAGTATTTTTTCCAATGCTGTTCTCTTCCATTTCCATATTGCTTTATCTATACATTTTTAAATATTTGCATACTTATATATAAGAACATTTTAAAAACAATTTTATACCAGCTTTCCTTCTCTTTAGAGTATTTTTAATATCATTATTCCTTGAAAACATGATTTGTAAAATTTGTATAATATTTTAAGTGTATAATGCAAATTATTCAGCCTAATTTTGGACATAGGCCTTTTTTGTTGTTGTTGTTGAGACAGAGTCTTGCTTTGTCACTCAGGCTGGAGTGCACTGGCATGATCTCGGTTCACTGCAACCTCCGCCTCCTGGGTTCAAGCAATTTTTCTGCCTCAGTCTCCCGAGTAACTGGGATTACCGGTGCCCGCCATCATGCCCAGCTAATTTTTGTATTCTTGGTAAAGACATGGTTTCACCATGTTGACCAGGCTGGTCTCGAACTCTTGACCTCGTGATCTGCCTGCCTCTGACTCCCAAAGTGCTGGGATTACAGGTGGGAGCCACTGTGCCCAGTCTTTGTTTTCTATTATAAATAAAGCATTGAACATCCTCAACTGTAGGTAACTTATGCCTCTTTTTAAGTCTTGAAACTGGGTTAAAGGATAGAAGGATTTTTAATATTCTTGAAACATTTAAAATAGCTTTGTAAATGTGTGCAGCAATTTATGCCTTAAAAAAATCAACAGCTGTAACACGAAGGATAAATGCTTGAGAGGATGGATAGTCCATCCTTCATGATGTGATCACTATGCACTGCATGTCTGTATCTGAACATCTGATGTACTCCATAAATATATACACCTATGATGTACTCACACTAATTACAAACTAAAAAATTAAAAAGATTAACAATTTCTTACTAATAATGTGTGTTTCCAATTTATTTAAAAGGAGACTATATATTTATTAGTTTTTTTCTATTTGTTTTTGATAAGAATCAAATTCATAATTTATATCTTTTCTATTAGGAGTAATTCTATTTACATTCATTTTTATTTCTATTTTATATTTAGTGTGATTATTCAATCTTAGCACATAAAATAACCTATTTTTAAGCTTGTATTCTCATTGCTACTATAAAAAATAATTATTGCATTTCGGTTTTTTTGTGAAATCTCATAAAGTAGTGCGTTTCGTGAACATAAGTAACACTGAGCTAAGCCTGATGAGAGATGAATAAAATTTAATTTTAGATAGACCAATATAGTCATTTTAAAACTAATGACAGGTTGAAGTATCAAAGATGGATTTTATCAGATATCTTCACTACAGATTACTTACCAACTCAAGGATAGCTTGAATATTTGTATACTTTCCACAAATGTTGCCCAGTATAAAATTATTTTTCTTTCTTTTGAGACGGAGTCTCGCTCTGTCGCCCAGACTGGAGTGCAGTGGCCCAATCTCAGCTCACTGCAAGCTCCACCTCCGGGGTAGACGCCATTCTCCTGCCTCAGCCTCCCGAGTAGCTGGGACTACAGGTGCCCGCCACCTCACCCGGCTATTTTTTTTTTTTTTTAGTAGAGACGGGGTTTCACCGGGTTAGCCAGGATGGTCTCTATCTCCTGACCTCGTGATCCACCCGTCTCGGCCTCCCAAAGTGCTGGGATTACAGGCTTGAGCCACCGCGCCCAGCCATAAAATTATTTTTCTGATGCAATGTACAAGCTGATGTGGTATAAAGTTTGTCAGACAATATAAAATAATCAATTTGCCTGACAACATCATAAATAAAAAGAAATGTATGTTTCTTCCCTTTTCTCTTTACATAAATAGCAGGAATTAGTTTGTCATACCTAGAATAATCTCCTGGTGAGGCTTTGTGAGGTGCCAATGTTCTAGCCTTTGCCCAACTTACAAGTCTGAAGCCTCAAAGGACATTTGATCTTATTAAAGAAAGAAAGGAGTAAGACTGGATCACAAGGATTACATGCAGGGTTCAGTTTGGAAAAATATCTGAAAATTGCCAGGAGGTAAATTGAAAGGTGAAAGTGCATAGAGTAGTGAGAAGAGAGAGATTATTAAAAAAAAAAAAAAAAAAGAAGAAGAAGAAGAAGTGAAAGAAAGGAGGAAGAGAGTCTTTGTGTCGGCAGGGAGCATTTATAAGCGAGGTTTAAGGAGTTTAAACATAGCTCCTGAGGCAAATGAGCATCATGGCAAATGGGAGGCAGGGCTAGATTGCAGCTCCCACTCGGATAGACAGAGCAGCCTGTGGAGGCTTGCATGGTGAATTTTAGCACTAGAACGACTACAGGAATAAATCAGGAAATGTGAGAGGACCCACAGATCCTCCGAAGGAAGTGGATTGCTCCTGCAGGACCTGGGAGACACCCCAAATACTGTGAGTGCCCAAACTGTGAAAGTGGGAAAAGGAGGTCCTCTGCCCCTGAACACACACCCGCACTGGCGAAACTGAAGGTCTAGCTTACGAGAGAAGATTCCAACCTTACCTGAAACTGACTCAGTTTAGAGAGCTAAGCAAAATACAGGGGTAGAGGAAGCAGTGGGAAAGGCTCTGTGAACTAGCTGGGTCCCCAGGCAGGCCATTTCTGCCTGGCATCACAGGGATCCTTCATGGGGATGGCCAGAGGCATGGGGGAAAATGCCACAGAGAGAAGGAAATCTCCAGCTGAACTCTGGAACAATTTGAACTGGTCAAGAAGCCTCCTGGCCAGAACTCAGGAGAGGGCGCAAATCTGGTGTTCAGACTCCACAGGCAGCGGAAGAACTAAACCCTACTTTCTTTCACAGCCCAGGGCAAGTTCTCAGCCTTGCTTGCCCACTTCCTGAAAACAGCAGGGAGGGCATGGTGGGAGTGAGACTGGCCCTTCGGATTGTGTGGGAACAAGATGAAGTCTGTGACAGTTGGGTTTTCCCCACTTCCCTGACAATCTGCCTGACTCAACAGAGCCAGCTATAATTCTAGTTACTTAATTCCATTGACCTAGGAACCACAACCCCATTCGCAACAGCAGCCGCAGTAAGACCTGCCTGAGAAGAGTATGAGCTCAGGCACACCTAGTCCTGCCCCCACCTAATGGTCCTTCTCTACCCACACTAGTAACTGAACACAAAGGGCAAATACTCTTGGGAGTTCGAGGGCCCTGCCCACCGTCAGTTCCTCTCTATACTACCATAGCTGATTCTCTCTGAAAAGTGCCACTTCCCAGCAGGAGGCCAACCAGCACAAAAATAGAGCATTAAACCACCAAAGCCAAGAACCCTACAGAGTCCATTTCACCCCTTTGCCACCTCCACCAGAACAAGCGCTGGTATCCACAGCTGAGAGACCCCATAGATGGCTCACATCACAGGACTCTGTGCAGACAACCCCCAGTACCAGCCCGGAGTCGTGTATACTCTCTGGGTGGTTAGACCCAGAGGAGATACAACAATCACTGCAGTTCAGCTCACAGGAAGCCACATCATAGGAAAGGGGGAGAGTCTACATCAAGGGAACAACCCATGGGACAAAAGAGTCTAAACAACAGCTTTCAACCCTAGACCTTCCCTCTGACAGAGTCTACCCAAATAAGGAACCAGAAAACCAACTCTGACAATATGACAAAACGAGGCTCTTCAACACCCTGCAAAAATCACACTAGTTCAACAGTAAAGGATCCAAACCATGAAGAAATCCCTGATTTGCCTGAGAAGGAATTCAGGAGGTTAGTTATTAGGCTAATCAGGGAGGCACCAGAGAAAGGCGAAGCCCAATGCAAGGAAATCCAAAAAATGACCAAAGAAGTGAAGAGAGAAATATTCATGGACATATATAGCTTAAAGAAAAAGCAGTCAAAAATTCAGGGAACTTTAGAAATACTTTTAGAAATGCTAAATGCTCTGAAAAGTCTTAGTAATGGAATTGAACAAGTAGAAGCAAGCAATTCAGAACTTGAAGACAAAGTCTTTGAATTAACCCAATCTCAGCAAAGACAAAGAATAAGAAAATATGAACAAAGCCTTCAAGAAGTCTGGGATATGAATAATCGGAGTACCTGAGGAAGAAAATTCTGAAAGCCTGGAAAACATATTTGGGGGAATAATCGAGGAAAACTTCCTCAACCTTCCAAGAGCCCTAGACATGTAAATATAAGAAACACAAAGAACACATGGGAAATTCATCACAAAAAGATCTTCACCTAGGCACACTGTCAT
>NW_012101361.1:116787-124947 GCF_000951045.1 Mandrillus leucophaeus | reverse complement strand
AGCTATTCTTCTGTTAGACAAAATGAACTTTAAAGCAGCAGCAGTTAAGAAAGATGAAGAGGAACATTTTATAATGGTAAAAGGACTTGTCCAACAGGAAAATATCACAATCCTAAACATATATGCACCTAACATTGGAGATCCCAAATTTATAAAACAATTACTAATAGACCTAAGAAATGAGGTAGACAGCAACACTTCAATACTCCACTGACAGCACTAGGCAGGTCATCAAGACAGAAAATCAACAAAGAAACAATGGATTTAAACTATATCTAAGAACAAATGGACTTAATAGATACATGCAGAACATTCCATCCAACAAACACAGAATACACATTCTATTCAACAGTGCATAGAAATTTCTTCAAGATAGATCATACGATTGACCACAAAAATGAGCCTCAATAAATTTAAGAAATTTGAAATTATATCAAGGACTCTCTTAGACCACAGTGAAATAAAACTGGAAATCAATTCCAAAAGGAAACTTCAAAACCATGCAAATACATGAAAATTAAATAACCTGCTCCTGAATGATCATTGGGTCAAAAACAAAATCAAGATAAAAATTTAAAAATTATTTGAACTAGATGACAATCGGGACACAACCTACAAAACCCTCTAGGATACAGGTAAGAGGTAAGATCATAGCCTTAAATGCTTACATGAAAAAGACTGAAAGAGCACAAACTGACAATCTAAGGTCACATCTCAAGGAACTAGAGAAACAAGAATAAACCAAACCCAAACCCAGCAGAAGAAAGGAAATAACCAAGATCAGAGAAAAACTAAATAAAAGTGAAACAATAAAATCACAAAAGATAAATGAAACAAAAAGCTGTTTTGTTTTGAAAAGATAAATAAAATTGATAGACCATTGGCAAGATTAACCAAGAAAAAGAGAGAAAATCCAGATAACCTCAATAAGAAATGAAACGGGAGATATTACAACTGACACTACAGAAATACAAAAGATCATTCAAGGTTACTATGAACATCTTTACATGAATAAACTAGAAAACCTAGAAGAGATGGATAAATTCCTAGAAAGATACAACCCTCCTGTCTTAAATCAGGAAGAGTTAGATACCCTGAACAAGCTAATAACAAGCAGCAAGATTGAAACATTAATTTAAAAAATACCAACAAAAATAAGTCTAGGACCAGATGGATTCACAGCAGAATTCTTCCAGACATTCACATAATAATTTGTACCAATCCTATTGGCACTATTCCATGAGATAGAGAAATAGGGAACCCTCCCTAATTCATTCTATGAAGCCAGCATTACTCTAACAGCAAAACCAGGAAATGACATAACCAAAATGAAAACTACACACTGATATGCCTGATGAACATAGATGCTAAAATCCTTAACAAAATGCTAGCTAACTGAATCCAGCAACATATCAAAAAGGTAATCCACCAATATCAAGTGGGTTTCATACCAGGGATGCAGGGATGGTTTAACATAAACAAGTCAATAAATGTGATACACCACATAAACAATTAAAAACAAAAATCACATGATCTCGATAGATGCAGAAAAACATTCGGCAAAATCCAGCATCCTTTTTGATTAAAACTCTCAGCAAAATCAGTGTAAAAGGAACATACCTCAATGTCATAAAAGCCATCTATGACAAACCCAAAGTCAACACAATACTGTATGGGGAACAGTTGAAAGCATTCGCTCTGAGAATTGGAACAAGGCAAGGATGCCCATTCTCACCACTCATCTTCAACATAGAACTGGAAGTCCTACCCAAAGCAATCAGACAAGAGAAAGAAATAAAGGGCATCCAAATTGGTAAAGAAGATGTCAAACTGTCACTGTTTGCTGCTGATATGATCATTTATGTTGAAAACCCTAAAGAGCTATTAGAACTGAGAAAAGAATTTAGTGTAATGTACACAAATCAGTAGCCCTTCTATACACCAACAGTGACCAAGCTAAGAATCAGATCAATAACTCAATCCCTTTTACAATGGCTACAAAATTAAAATAAAATATTTAGGAGTATACCTAACCAAGGAGGTGAAAGACCTCTACAAGGGAAACTACAAAACACTGCTGAAAGAAATCATAGGTGACACAAACAAATGAAAACACATCCCATGCTCATGGATGGGTAAAATCAATATTATGAAAATGACCAAACTGCGAAAAGAAATCTACAAATTCAATGCAATTCCCATCAAAATACCACCATCTTCACAGAATTAGAAAAAAACAGTTCTAAAATTCAAATGGAACCAAAAAAGAACTCACATAGCCAAAGCAAGACTAAAGAAAAAGAACAAATCTGGAGGCATCACACAACCTGATTTCAATAAAATATACTATAAAACCATAGTCACCAAAACAGTGTGGTACTAGTACAGAACTAGGCACATAGACCAATGAAGCAGAATAGAGATCCCAGAAATAAACCCAAATACTTACAGCCAACTGATCTTTGACAAAGCAAACAAAAACATGAAGTGGGGAAAGGATACCCTTTTCAGCAAATGGTGCTGGTTTCTAATTGGCTAACCACATGTAGGAGAATGAAACTGGATCTTCATCTTCACTTTACATGAAAATCAACTCAAGATGGATCAAGGACTTAAATCTAAGACCTGAAAGTGTAAACATTCTAGAAGATAACATTGGAAAAATCCTTCTAGGCATTGGCATAGGCAAAGATTTCATGACCAAGAACCCAAAAGCAAATGTAATAAAAACAAAGATAAATAGCTGGGATCTAATTAAACTAAAGAGCTTTTGCATGGCAAAAGGAACAGTCAGCAGAGTAAACAGACAACCACAGAGTGGGTGAAAAGCTTCACAATCTATACATCTGACAAAGGACTAATATCTAAAATCTACAACAAACTTAAACAAAAAATCAGCAGGAAAAAAACAAAAAATTCCATCAAAAAGTGGGCTAAAAACATGAATAGACAGTTCTGAAAAGAAGATATACAAATGGTCAACAGACATATGAAAAAATGCTCAACATCACTAATGATCAGAGAAATGCAAATCAAAACCACAATACAATACCACCTTACTCCTGCAAGAATGGCCATAATAAAAAAATCAAAAACACAGTAGTTGTTGGCATGGATGTGGTGATCAGGGAACACTTCTACACTGTTGATGGGAATTTAAACTAGTACAACCATGATGGAAAACAGTGTGGAGATTCCTTAAAGAACTAAAAGTAGAACTAACATTTGATCCAGCAATGCCACTACTGGGTATCTACCAGAGGAAAAAGTCATTATACAAAAAAGATTCTTACTTGCAAACACATGTTTATAGCAGCACAATTTGCAATTGCAAAATCCGGGAACCAACCCAAATGCCCATCCATCAACAAGTGGATAAAGAAACTGTGGTATATACATATGATGGAATATTATGCAGCCATAAAAAGGAATGAATTAACAGCATTTGCAGTGATCTGGATGAGAGTGTGAAGTAACTCAGGAATGGAAAACCAAATATAGTATGTTCTCACTGTTATGTGGGAGCTAAGCTATGATAATGCAAAGGCATAAGAATGATACAATGGTCTTCAGGGAATTGGGCAGAAGGGTGGGAGGCGGACAAGGGATAAAATACCTCAAATAGCATACAGTGTATACTGCTTGGGTGATGGGTGCACCAAAATCTCACAAATCACCACTAAAGAACTTACTCATGTAAACAAACACCACCTCTACCCCAATAACATATGGAATAAATAAATAAATAAATAAATAAATAAATAAATAAATAAAGTTTCTAATCTGTAGTGGGAAACAAATACATAAATGGATAAAAACCAATATTCTTTGCATGGTGAACAACATTAGTGTGGCTAAAAGAAGAAACAACTGCTCAGTAAAGCAGATGGCAGCTTAAGCATGGGTGACACACAGGTTGAGCCTTAATAATTTTGTCTCTTTTTTCCTCTTGTTGATTTCTTTCCCATTGGCCTTCTGTACACATGCTTAGCTTATTTTGAATTTAAATCTTATGAAAAAATCTATTAATAGAACTGGTGGAAGGCAAAAACTAAATACACTTACAGTTTTGAGTCATCTTTTGCTAATAATTGATCTAGTCATTATAGGCATAGGGATGTGAAGAAATCTTTGCAAACCTTGGAAGACCTCCTTTTAAATAATACTTTTAACTGATGTTTGAAAAAGCTACAATTATTTACTTCAGATTGCATTAATCACTATCCTTTCCATAGCCTTCTTATTTAAAAAGCATAGTTTCCTGAAGATCAATGAAATCTCAATTTTTGTGGGATTTTTCTGGACAATTTGGCCAGTAAAGTTTTTGAGTTTCATGTAACAAAAATGAAGTCTCCTTTTACTACTTCCATAGCATTTTATGCATTCTTAGTATTATTTTGAAATCAAACTATTTTAGGCTGGGTGCAGTGGTTCATGCCTCTAATCCTGACACTCTGGGAGGCCAAGGCAGGTAGATTGCTTGAGTCCAGGAGTCCAAGACCACCCTGGGCGACAGAGCAAAACCTCACCTCTACCAAAAACACAAAAAAATTAGTCTGGCATGGTGGCATGTGCCAGTAGTCCCTGCTACTCAGGAGGCTGAGGTGGAAGAATCACTTGAGCCAAGGAGGTCGAGGCTGCAGTGAGCTGAGAATGTGCCACTGCACTCCAGCCTAGGCAACCAGAGTGAGACCTTGTTGCAAAAAGGAAAAAAAAAAAAAGAAAGAAAAGAAAAAGAAAAAAGACAAAACACATGAACAAAAACTATTTTAATCTCAGCTTTGTTGGAACCCCTGAAACATTTCAAAATTTGGTGAGGGGCCATCATGCAAATATTGCCCAGGAGGTAGCCATTTCGAGTTTGTGAATTAACTCCTTATCAACCCCTTATCAATATCTAAGTAAAAATTTCTAAATGTCAAGATGGATGTTAAAAAATGGTTTTTAGAAAGAACTATCAATGTGCTTTATAATATCTTCCTCCCAAAGTGCTCTAGCCATGGAGAAGGAATGGTGAACCTTTGTCTCCCAAGTCAAGTATTTTATATATATATATCTATAGATATATATAGATATATATATATAATGGGCATATGTGCATGCTCCCAGGACAGACCTCATATGTCCTCTGGCACAGATGCTTGCCCCATGGAACCCACCCTTTGTTATTCATCTAGCCACTGATTCCATGGGCAACCAGTCCTCTCCTGTTGTTTGATAAAGCCTACTAATTCTTCACTACTGCCATTAATAATAGAAACTGTATCTTAAGTTGTATCTGAAGTTGTTCAGAGGATATATATATTCTGAGACTGAACAAATTACAAAAGAAAGAGGTTTAGTGGACTTACAGTTTCATGTGGCTGGGGAAACCTCATAATAATGGCAAAAAGCAAGGAGGAGCAAGTCACACCTTACATGGATGGCAGCAGGCAAAAAAAGAGAACTTGTGGAGAGAAACTTCCCCTTATAAAAGTGACAGATCTCATGAGACTTACTCACTATTATGAGAACAGCACAGGAAAAATCTGCCCCCATGACTCAATTATCTCCTACCGGGTCCCTCCCACAACATGTGGGAATTGAAGATAAGATTTGGGTGGGGCCCAGAGCCAAACCATATCAGCCTCCCAAGTAACTGAGACTACAGACATGCATCACTACACCTGGCTACTTTATTATTATTATTTGAGAAGACAGGTTTTACTATGTTTTTCAGGCTGGTCTGAAACTTCTGGCCTCAACCTGTCCTCTCACCTTCGCCTCCCAAAGTGCTGGGATTATAGGCAAGAGCCATCATAACTGGCCAGATAAATCTATTCATAAAAGATGACAGGTCTTATAACCTCTCTGATGGTAGTCTGTAGGGGTTGAAAGAACTAGAAAATCTGCATCTCCAGAGTTTGTTACAACAAAGGCTTTCAGAACACTGTCTGTGTGCCAGATGCGGGCAGTGCATTCAGGAAAACTGACGTCAAACGTGTTCAACAAGATTGCCAGGGCTGGACAACTTCAGATACAACTTAAGATACAGTTTCTATTATTAATGGCAGTAGTGAAGAATTAGTAAGCTTTATCAAACAACAGGAGAGGACTGGCTGCCCATGGAATCAGTGGCTAGATGAATAACAAAGGGCGGGTTCCATGGGGCAAGCATCTGTGCCAGAGGACATATGAGGTCTGTCCTGGGAGCATGCACATATGCCCAGGGAAGATTCTACAGCCCTGTGGGTATATGGAATCCTTGACTTAGAGCTGAAGACCAGAGCAGACAACATTGTAGGTGTATAAAGACAGATAAAAAATTTGCCCATTTAGCGAAACAGCACTTATCTGGTACTAAAGACATACTTTGCCCACTTCACAGGTAGCTTAAAACCAGCTCTTTTTTCCTCTGACGAGTACTTAACGGGGCAGAGTTAAAGACAGGCTAAGTTGAAGAACTCATGACTGCCTTTTTCCTGCTGAGGAAAGAAAAGTATATTTTGAGCAACAAGTTTTATAAAAAAGCCTGAAAATGCCACCTTCTGCCTCAAATTTAATCTATTAGTAGAGATGAAATCATTTAGAATTAAAAATATAAACCTTAAATGTGAATGCTCTCTTGTAGTATTTTGACACAATCCATGCCACATTCCCTTTTACAAATTTTTTATTTTTAATTTTTGTAATTACAAAGTAAGTGTATGTATTTGTGGGTACATGAGGTTTAGATAGAGGCACGTAATGCATAATAATCACATCAGGGTAAATGGGTTTTTCATCACCTCAAGCATTTATCCTTTGTGTTCCATCAATACAATTATATTCTTTTAGCTATAGTAAAATGTATAATTAAATTATTTTTGACTCTAATCACCCTGTTGTACTAGCAAACACTAAGTTTATTCATTTTTTCTCTTTTTGTAAACTTTTATCATCCCCACTTCTTTCCCACTCCTTCACTACCTGTCACAGCCTCTGGTAACCATTCTTCTACTCTCTATCTCCATGAGTTCAATTGTTTTCACTTTTAGCTCCCATAAATCAATGAGAACAGGCATACTTGTGTGTCAAATTATAAAAAGAAAGGATACAAAGTTGGGCATACTTCCTACATCCAGGATACATTTGGCCCTACATAATCACATACACAAAAATTATTCTGACAAATCTTAAAATATTAGGAGTCATACCTGAGAATGCTGTAAAGAAAATGTTGAAAGTTAATAATAACTACCCCATCTGGGTGACACAGATAGCCAGCATTGTTAGATTTTTAATCACCTGCCTAGAAGAAAGGTCTTTTTAAAATAACACCTTTCAGATAGAAATGTTGTATGTATTCTTTTTCAACTTGGGTTTAAAATCAAAATCCACTGTATGAAACTCTTTATATAGACATGATCAAAAAGTCTATGTTTTGTAAAGTCAATGGTATTTCTCTAGAACGTAATAATGTTAACAACAGTACTAATTCTACAAAACAATAACAGCTAACATTTGTATGTCAGACCCTCTTCTAATAAACCTTTATATATTAACTTCTTTGGTCATGATAACTTTATATATTAAACCTAATAATAAACTTCTAATAAACCTTTATATATTAACTTCTTTGGTCACTTCTTTTTCACAATGTTGATTCTTCCTATTCATGAGCATGGAGTGTTTTTCCATTTGTTTGTGTCCTCTCTTATTTCCTTGAGCAGTGTTTGTAGTTCTCCTTGAAGAGGTCCTTCATATCCCTTGTAACTTTTAGTCCTAGCTATTTTATTCTCTGTGTAGCAATGGTGAATGGGAGTTTGCTCATGATTTGGCTCTCCGTTTGTCTATTTTTTGTGTATGGGAATGCTTGTGATTTTGGCACGTTGGTTTTGTATCCTGAGACTTCGCTGAAATTGCTTATCAGCTTAAGACATTTTTGGGCTAAGACAATGGGGTTTTATAAATATAAAATCATGTTATCTGCAAACAGAGATAATTTGACTTTCTCTCTTACTATTGAATACTCTTTATTTCTTTCTCTTGACTGATTTCCCAGGCCAAAACTTCCAATATTATGTTGAATAGAAGTGGTGTGAGAGGGCATCCTTGTTTTGTGCTGGTTTTCAAAGTGAATGCTTCCAGCTTTTGCCCATTCAGTATGATATTGGCAGTGGGTTTGCCATAAATAACTCT
>NW_012101361.1:105928-116737 GCF_000951045.1 Mandrillus leucophaeus | reverse complement strand
TTTTCAACTTGGGTTTAAAATCAAAATCCACTGTATGAAACTCTTTATATAGACATGATCAAAAAGTCTATGTTTTGTAAAGTCAATGGTATTTCTCTAGAACGTAATAATGTTAACAACAGTACTAATTCTACAAAACAATAACAGCTAACATTTGTATGTCAGACCCTCTTCTAATAAACCTTTATATATTAACTTCTTTGGTCATGATAACTTTATATATTAAACCTAATAATAAACTTCTAATAAACCTGTATATATTAACTTCTTTGGTCACTTCTTTTTCACAATATTGATTCTTCCTATTCATGAGCATGGAGTGTTTTTCCATTTGTTTGTGTCCTCTCTTATTTCCTTGAGCAGTGTTTGTAGTTCTCCTTGAAGAGGTCCTTCATATCCCTTGTAACTTTTAGTCCTAGCTATTTTATTCTCTGTGTAGCAATGGTGAATGGGAGTTTGCTCATGATTTGGCTCTCCGTTTGTCTATTTTTTGTGTATGGGAATGCTTGTGATTTTGGCACGTTGGTTTTGTATCCTGAGACTTCGCTGAAATTGCTTATCAGCTTAAGACAGTTTTGGGCTAAGACAATGGGGTTTTATAAATATAAAATCATGTTATCTGCAAACAGAGATAATTTGACTTTCTCTCTTACTATTGAATACTCTTTATTTCTTTCTCTTGACTGATTTCCCAGGCCAAAACTTCCAATATTATGTTGAATAGAAGTGGTGTGAGAGGGCATCCTTGTTTTGTGCTGGTTTTCAAAGTGAATGCTTCCAGCTTTTGCCCATTCAGTATGATATTGGCAGTGGGTTTGCCATAAATAACTCTTATCATTTTGAGATATGTTCCATCAATATCTAGTTTATTGAGAGTGTTGAGAGTTTTTAGCATGAAGGGTGTTGAATTTTATCAAAGGTCTTTTCGGCATCTATTGAGATAATCATGTGGTTTTTGTCATTAATTCTGTTTATGTGACAAATTACGTTTATCAATTTGCATATGTTGTACTAGCCTTGCATCCCAGGGATGAAGCCAGCTTGATCATGGTGGATAAACTTTTTGATGTGCTGCTGGATTCAGATTGCCATTATTTTATGGAGGATTTTCGCATCAATGTTCATCAGGGATATTGGCCTGAAATTTTCTTTTTTTGTTGTGTCTCTGCCAGTTTTTAATATCAGGATGATTCTGTCCTCATAAAATGAGTTAGAGAGGTGTCTCTTTTTCAATTGTTTGAAGTAGTCTTAGGAGGAATGGTACCAGCTGCTCTTTGTACATCTGGTAAAATTCAGTTGTGAATCCATCTGTTCATAGGCTTTTTTTGGTTGTTAGGCTATTAATGACTGCCTCAATTTCAGAAATTTTATTGATCTATTTAGGGATTTGTCTTCTTTCTGATTTAGTCTTGGGAGGGTATATGTGTTCAGGAATTTATCCATTTCTTCTAGATTTTCTAGGTTCTTTGCATAGAGGTGTTTATAGTATTCTCTGATGGTAGTTTACATTTCTGTGGTATCAGTGGTGGTCTCCCCTTTATCATTTTTTATTGTGTCCATTTGATTCTTCTCTTTTTCTTCTTTATTAGTCTGGCTAGTGGTCTATTTTTTTAATCTTTTCAAAAAACCAGCTCCTGGATTCATTGATTTTTTTTAAGTGTTTTTCATGTCTCTATCTCCTTCAGTTCTGCTCTGATTTTTGTTATTTATTGTCTTCTGCTAGCTTTTGAATTTGTTTGCTCTTGCTTCTCTAGTTGTTTTAATGGTGATGTTAGACTGTCAATTTTAGATCTTTCCCACTTTCTCCTGTGGGCATTAGGTGCTATAAATTTTTCTCTAAACACTGCTTTAGCTCTGTGCCAGAGATTCTGGTATATTGTGTTTTTGTTCTCATTGCTTTCAAAGAACTTATTTATTTATGCCTGAATTTCATTATTTACCCAGTAGTCATTCAGAAGCAGGTTGTTCAGTTTCCATGTAGTTGTGTGGTTTTGAGTGAGTTTCTTAATCCCCAGTTCTAATTTAATTGCACTGTGGTCTGAGAGACTGTTTGTTATTATTTCCATTCTTTTGCATTTGCTGAGGACTGTTTTACTTCCAATTATGTGGTCGATTTTAGAATAGGTGCTATGTGGTATTGAGAAGAATGTTTATTCTGTCAATTTGGGGTGGAGAGTTCTGTAGATGTCTATTAGATCAGCTTGGTCCATAGCTGAGTTCAGGTCCTGAATAGCCTTGTTAATTTTCTGTCTCATTGTTCTGTCTAATATTGACAGTGGGGTGTTAACGTCTCCCACTATTATTGTGTGGGAGTCTAAGTCTCTTTGTAGGTCTCTAAGAACTTGCTTTATGAGTCTGGGTGCTCCTGTATTGCGTGCATATATATTCAGGATAGTTAGCTCTTCTTGTTGCATTGTTCCCTTTGCCGTTATGTAATTCCCTTCTTTGTCTCTTTTGACCATTGTTGGTTTAAAGTCTATTTTGTCAGAGACTAGGATTACAACCCCTGCTTTTTTTTCTTTCCATTTGCTTGGTAAATCTTCCTCTATCCCTTTATTTTGAGCCTGTGTGTGTCTTTGCACATGAGATGGGTCTCCTGAATACAGCACACTGATGGTTCTTGACTCTTTATCCAATTTGCCAGCTTGTGTCTTTTAATTGGGGCATTTAACCTGTTTACATTTAAGGTTAATATTGTTATGTGTGAATTTGATTCTGTCATTATGATGCTAGCAGGTTATTTTGCCTGTTAGTTGATGGAGTTTCTTCATAGTGTCAATGATCTTTACATTTTGGTATGTTTTTGCAGTGCCTGGTACCAGTTGTTCCTTTCCATATTTAGTACTTCTTTCAGGAGCTCTTGTAAGGCAGGCCTGGTGGTCACAAAAACCCTCAGCATTTGCTTGACTGTAAAGGATTTTATTTCTCCTTGACTTATGAAGTTTAGTTTGGCTGGATATGAAATTCTGGGTTGGAAATTCTTTCTTTAAGAATGATGAATATTGGCCCCTACTCTCCTCTGGCTTGTAGGGTTTCTGCCGAGAGATCTGCTGTTTCTGACGAGCTTCCCTCTGCAGGTAACCTGGCCTTTCTCTGGCTGCCCTGAACATTTTATTTCCTTCATTTCAACCTTGGTGAATCTGAAGATTAAGTGTCTTGGGGTTGCTTTTCTCAAGGAATATCTTTGTGGTATTCTCTGTATTTCCTGAATTTGAATGTTGTCCTGGCTTGCTAGGTTGGGGATGTTCTCCTGGATAACATCCTGAAGTGTTTTCCAACTTGGTTCCATTCTCCTGTCATTTTCAGGTACACAAATCAAATGTAAGTTTGGTCTTTTCACATAGTCCCATATTTCCTGGAGGCTTTGTTTGTTCCTTTTCATTCTTTTTTCTCTAATCTTGTCTCATGCTTCATTTCATTAAGTTGATCTTCAGTCTCTGATATCCTTTCTTCCACTCAGTCAGTTTGGCTGTTGATACTTGTATATGCTTCATGAAGTTCTTGTGTGTATTTTTCAGCTCCATCAGGTCATTTATGTTCTTCTCTAAACTCCTTATTCTAGTTAGCAGTTCCTGTAATCTTTTATCAAGGTTCTTAATTTCCTTGCATTGGGTTAGAACATGCTCCTTTAGCTTGGAAGACTTTGTTATTACTCACCTTCTGAAGCCTACTTCTGTCAATTTTTCAAACTCATTATCCATCCAGTTTTATTCCCTTGCTGGTGAGGAGTTGTGATTCTTTGGAGGAGAAGAGGCACATTGTTTTTTGGAATTTTCAGCCTTTTTGTGCTGGTTTTTCCTCATCTTCATGGATTTATCTACCTTTGGTCTTTGCTGTTGGTGACCTTCAGATGGAGTTTTTCGTGGTTGCCTTTTTTGTTGATGTTGATGCTATTTCTTTCTGTGTGTTAGTTTTCCTTCTAACAGTCAGGCCTGTCTTCTGCAGGTCTGCTGGAGTTTGCTGGGGGTCCACTCTAGACCCTGTTTGCCTGGATATCACCAGCAGAGGCTGGAGAACAGCAAAGATTGTTGCCTGCTCCTTCCTTTGGAAGCTTTGTCCCAGAGGAGCACCCACCAAATGCCAGCCAGAGGTCTCCTGTATGAGGTGTCTGTTGACCTCTGCTGGGTGGTGTCTCCCTGTCAGGAGGCACGAGGGTCAGGGACCCACTTGAGGAGGCAGTCTTTCCTCTAGCAGAGCTCAAGTGCTGTGCTGAGAGATCCACTGCTCTCTTCAGAGCTGGCAGGCAGGAACTTTTAAGTCTGTTGAAGCTATGCCCACAGCTGCCCCTTCCCCCAGGTGCTCTTCCCAGGGAGATGGGAGTTTTATCTATAAGGCGCTGACTGGGGCTGCTGCCTTTCTTTCAGAGATGCCCTGCCCAGAGAGGAGGAATCTAGAGAGGAGGTCTGGCTACCACAGCTTTGTGGTGCTGCAGTGGGATCTGCCCAATCCGAACTTCCTGGTGCCTTTGTTTACACCATGAGGGGAAAACCTCCTACTCAAACCTCATTAATGCTGAATGCCCCTCCCTCAACCAAGTTTGAGTGTCCCAGGTCGACTTCAGACTGCTGAACTGGCAGCAAGAATTTCAAGCCAGTGGATTTTAACTTGCTGGGCTCCATGGGGGTGGGATCCGCTGAGCAAGACCACTTGGCTCCCTGGCTTCATCCCCCTTTCCAGGGGAGTGAACAGTTCTGTCTTGCTGGGGTTCCAGGCACCACTGGGGTACAAAAAAAACTCCTGCAGCTAGCCCAGTAGCTCTGTGTCTGCCCAAACCGCACAAGTTTTGTGCTTGAAACCCAGGGCCCCGGTGGTATATGCGCCTGAGGAAATCTCCTGGTCTATGGTTGTGAAGACTATGGGAAAAGCATAGTATCTGGGCTGGCAAGCACTGTTTGTCATGGCACAGTCCTTCAAGGCTTCATTTGGCTAGGGGAGGGAGTTCCCCAACCCCTTGCATTTCCTGGGTGAGGCAATGCTCTACCCTGCTTCTGCTTGCCCTCCATGGGCTGCACCCACTGTCTAACCATTCCCAGTGAGATGAACCGGGTACCTCTGTTGGAAATGAAGAAATCACCTGCCTTCTGTGTTGGTCTCCCTGGGAGCTGCAGGCTGGAGCCATTACTATTTGGCCATCTTGTCCAGGAATCCTGCATTCTTTTTTTTAATAGAAAGAAAATGGCATACAAATTTTTACTGATGTGCATGTGAACACAAGAGTCATATACAAAGTCTTATATACATGAGCGTTTAAGGAGGGGCCAGATGGTTGATGATTAAATATTCTTACCTTTCAGAGATAACTATTCTAGCTCTTATAGAAAACTATGAATATTTATTTATTCACAAAGGACTGCATAGGTGAAGGCCATACATACTATCAAGAGCCTAAAGTCAGTAGGGGCTTTATTCCAATTTAGAACCTCTGCTACCAGTTTGTGTAGCCTGGGATATTTGCTCAGAGTTCAATTTCACAAAAATCCATGTCCTACAGTGCTGGCATGAATAATACAGTCTTGTTTGTATCTGTTCACACATCTCTCTCCTGCCAACTGTAGGACAGCCTCTTTTATGTATAATGCTTTATATACATATTTTCTGCTGCTTCCGAGTAGTGACAGATTGTTTTGTGACAGCACAAACACAAAATCTCTCCTTAGTTCAACTCCCAGATGCTGTAAGAAACTTAGAAGAGGAGATGGCTAAGGAAAGGTAGCTAGCTGCCATCATCAAAGGAAAGAAAGAAATGATCTTGAAACTAGTCAAAAAGCACTCCAACAGCTGGCCGACTATTTTTGTGATTTTTGAAGAAGATGCTCCCTTTGTACTACTGGAGAAACGTACCGAAACCTCCTGAGTATGTCATCACTATTTGTATGTGCCATCATGGCCCTGAGGGACCTATTCTGCAGTGTAAATTTGCAATTTTGAAATCTGCAGCATATGCAGACCTGCTTTATTTGACTCAGCTTGGGAAGACAGACTGTTACTGGGCAATATCACTAAGTAACCAAAGAGGAGGCAATAGAGATCAAAACCCCATTTCTTATTTAAGTAAAAGCACAATTAATTATTCTGCAACATGTTATTTGGGTTGTATGATATCTTTCAAAATCAGGCTTTTATTTTTAGTTGCTTAGTTACTGAGATCACTATTCTAAGTAAACAATATCATATACTATAACATGAACAAGAAAAAAAAAAGTCCCAAAGCTTTGAACAAGGGAGCAAAATAGTCCTGTAAATGGGTTTACCTAGTAAGTGGAAGGCAAATCTAGGAAAAACCAGATGATAGCTGCTGATGTTGCAGTTTGCAGCTCTCCTTTATATGCTGCAAGGCTTACAAGTCAATAAAACACTATTTAAGACAAGAAGATAAAATTTAAATGCCTAATATGTGTATATTATTGAGATGTGATTCTGTCATTAGGTTAAAGTAATGGTTGTATGTTCAGACTTTCCTTACAGAGAAAAGAGAAAATCCAGAACATGTTGGGAAATATCCATGTCTCCTTTTCCTTGTCAAATGCTTCTAATTATTTATCTGTGCTTCCAGTTTCATTTTTCTTGTCTACACTTACTCTTTTCACTCTAGTCTGTTTCTGCCTTCAACACTTGCTGAGATTATTTTCTAAACTATCATAAAAGTCTAGCTAATTGCCAAATTCTGCTTGACCTCTCTACAATGTCTGACATTACTGTCTATGTGATTGCCTTGAAATGCTCTTTTTCCTTGCATTGCATTCTCCTAATGGTCCTTTTTCTTTAATGGAAACAACTGCCTATGTGAAACTGGACTTTGTTCAATATAGCATGTGTGGCTAATAGCTATGTTATGCAAATGGCTTTAAAACTTTATGTCTCAGATTTTTTGTCTGTAAAATGGATACAATAATAGTAACACCACCTACTTACACAGTTCTTGTGCGAATAAAATGATTTGACCAGTGTAGAGGATTTATAACAGTGCCTGGCAAAGTGAACTATCCTACTCTTGCTTGTGCCATTACTGTCTATCTGGTTCTAAAAAGACGTTGTTCTTGAAAGTTGTGATTTTTTTTTTTTTTTTTTTTGGGTTTTTTTTTTCTTTTTGGCTCTAATTGATATTGAATGTGACCTCTTTCCTCCTGAGCTCTACTCTCATATCACTAAGTTTGCTAATATCCTCTTGTGGATGTCTAATAGGGAATCAAATTAATTAACACACACTATCAAAAAGTTCATTCATTTATTGATCCATTTACTATTTTCCATACACTATATTTGACCTAAGAGCACTGTTGGCCTGAGACCAATAGTTTGTTGGATATAGTAATATCGTTTCTCAATGTTTTTTTCCATCTTGAAACCGTTGGGTATCGCCCCACTGTATCCTGGTGTTGAATGATGTTGCTGACAGTGTGTCTGAGGACAATCTAAGTTTTTGTTGTTGTTTGCTTTTTTAATGGATGACACAACTCTTTTTAATTTTTTTAAGTCCAGTAATTTTATTGGGATATTTGTTGGTGCTTATAATTCTACATAATTTTTTTTCCTGGAATCAAGTATATTCCTTCAATTTGTAAATTCAACTTTTTACTTTTAGAAACATTTTAAATATATATTATTTAAATATATTTTCTCTGGGAAGAATAATTTTTTTTGTTAGGAGTAGTTATATTCATGTGATATCTCCTTTGACTATCTTCCCTATCTCATATTTTCTCTTCATACATTTACATTTTTACTCCATTATTCTCTGTCCTATGTTTTTTATCCATGTCTATGTAAATATTGCCTTTATTATGTTACGATTTTTCTTTTCTCTCTCTCTCTCATTTTTTTTACTGAAGATTGTTAGCTCATATTTTGTGTCCTCCTGAGTTATCATATCTTCGCTGTGACAATTTTTCTTGATTTCTTAAGTTACTTGAATTTAAGGAAGCATGCTGTTTTTTGATAATATTTTTCTCAGTCTGTGGTTCATTTATCCTGTTCTTTCTCTTACTTTTTTTCTTAATCATTTTTAATTTATTTTTTATTATTCCTCACCTGTGAATAGGATGAGTCTTAACGAGATGACTTAATTACAGAATATTCATGGGAAAAGTAAGTGGAATGAGTTCTCAAATAGCAGATGTTCTTCTCAATTCACACAAAAATTCCTTATGACACAGAGCTGTGTGGCTATATGCATTTGGTCAACCATTTATCTGTTTTCTTCAGCCAGTATGATTTGCAGCTACTGGGATCCTTGTGATTCAGAATCTCTTTCCCTAACAGAAGATTTCCTATGGAAATAGAAGAGAAGACTCTAACACCAGTTTCCACGCTACATTTTTATTATTTCTGATATGATATGTTTTTTCTTCCCCTCAAGGTGTGCTTTGCCTGTGGACAGCTATGCACTGATGAGATTTGTAGTTTCTCTTACCCTGGTTATCTTTTTATACATTGTGCCTTCACTACATTTGAGATAGTTTCTAACACAGTTATTTGAATTGTGGATATTTTCTATTTCTGTTAAGATGGAAGTTTTATTTCCGTTTCTTGTCCTTCTCTTTTTTTCATGTGCTTTTCAAGATGAAAAAAAGGACAAGACCATTTTATCCACCATTTAAAAATTAAAAGTGAAGTATACATTTAGATCTAAGCTGTGCTATGACATACTCCCTCAGAAGGCAGAAAAGTACTTGTCTTCCTCTCCCCCTATTTATTAAGATTAGATTTACAGTCCAGTTCAAATGTATGCATTTTTCTCCAATTAGAAAATGCTCTCCCCACCCTAAAAATTGTTATTGTAACAGATAAACGCCAAAAGCCAATCTGGACAATAAAAATGCTGGCATTGAACATTTGTGAAGATACAATGAGTTTAACACTTAAGTGAATTTTAGACTGTAGATACTTTAAGGAATTAGATCTGCCTTTCTAAAGTAGCTGTTTAAACAAATTAAATTGTAAGTAAATAAGTGAATTAGTACTCAAAGGTTTATATATGGTTATATTGTTATACATTATCAATTATTGTGCTAAAATGGTGGCAAAGCAGATGCATAATTTTCTGCAGAGATGAAGGGTTTTCTTTTTTTGTTAAACCTATATGTGTGTGTATATATGTATATGAATATACATATTTATGTACATATATAGGCATTTATAATATGAACATTGCATATGTAACAATCGCCTAATGCTATTCTGAGACTGATACGAATTCACTTAAGAATTTCAACGTCAGTTATGTCACAGGAAATTTTCCTTTGTCCTGACTTCAGTTAGGTACTATTTCATATGCCTGTGATGCGAAAAATTAGAAAAATGGTAAATTTAAGGCAAATGTTACATGTTTTTGTTTTTCTATTTATGCATAGGCTTAGAATAAGTGACTCTTCAGCTATGTCATGACTAGGTCAGATACTCTGTGCAAGACCTGAAAGAGAGAATGAAGGAAACAAAACACTTTTGAAATGTATGTTTACAAAAATGGAACATGATAATTGGAAACAATAGATTTGTATTTTGGAAATCTATGGTTTGGTGAGTTCCTTATGTGTTTGAATTTCACATAGTTATCTTAACAAACTGTTCTTACCTGAAATATTCCTTTTCATCAGCAACAGAAGGAAATTTTCTTGATAGGACAGTTTATACCCACTATGAAATTTCTACAGGAAGATCAAAGTTTAATGGGTATCTCAAGGAACATGGTATGGTTTTTAAAGGATCAGCTTTCAACATTCTCAGATTAATAAGTTCTTAGTGGGTTATTGTGAAAAGGGACTTAGACAAAACATGCCCAAAAGAAACATTGCCTGGGGACAAGCTGTCTCAGGAGATTAGTAACCGGTGACATGGAAACTTAAACCTCAAGGTCAATAGCTCCCATCTATCCTTAGTCAATCGTGGCTAGGAAGTCATTAGAGTACAAATGCTGGTCAGTTTTCTAGGAGAAAGAAGAAAGGTGTTCTAATGTTGCTCTTTGAAAGTATTTGTATCACAGGTTCTGGTCTGAAAACAAGAGAGGATGTATACACATATGCAAGCATACATAAACATACAAACATAAACATACCTATTAGGATACAACTGAAAGAATATACAGGTATGTGTTCCTAATCAGCAGGATTATAGGGATTTTAAATTTCATCTTTTTGCCAATTCTTGTTTTCTAAATGTTTTACAATGAAATATATTGCTTTATACTACAAGAAAAAATTAAAAACTCTTTTTTTTTCCCAGACCGATTTCTAAAGAACTAAAAGACAATCTCAACATTATCTTCACTTGTTTATCTCTTTAGATCCTGTCTTTAATTACTTACATCAGTAACTCTTCTGTGAAGCATTCAATATTGTCTTAAGTGTCTGGCCTAACAGCTAATCTTCCCCACTTCCTCATTATTTAGTACTTATTTCTCCATTACAGGTATCAAAATAGGTTAAATTCTCATGCCTCCAGAAAACACCAAGGGATTACCCAAATGTTTTTCAGACTCAATATCATATTATAACAATTTTTTAAAATATTTGACCTAGCTCATCTTAGTTTTAATGTACTTTTCAATCTGAGTGAGTAGATGCTCACTTAAAAAAAATCATAGGACAGCAAGACTTCCAATGACAAAAACAGCAAGCCTCTATTCCGCCTCTTCACAGCTCTCATTTTGCTTCTCAGAGAAAACATTTAACATGTATTATTTATTCACCTAATATCTCATGAAGGCCTACTATGTTCCAGACACTGTTTAAGTGATATGAATTAGCAGTGAACAAACCCATGGAAGTCCTTGCTAATATGGAGTGTACATTCTTGTGGAAGAGAAAATAACAA